>NC_140966.1:9975477-10032977 GCF_056783735.1 Eptatretus burgeri
TCAGCCTTCTCCCAATCATCATCAGCAAGGTTTATGGAATCCATCATCGCTTCAGACATGAAATCCTTCCTCTTCTCCAATGGCTTGATTTCCAATCATCAATTTGGTTTCAGACCAGGTCACTCTACCCTGGATATGCTGCTACTGCTCTCCCATCAATGGATGGAGGTCCTCAATGCCAGACAGGAAATCCGAGCCGTATCCCTGGACATATCACGTGCTTTTGACACAGTCTGGCACCCTGCACTACTCACCAAACTCTCTTCCCATGGTATTCAAGGCCATCTCCACTCATGGCTCGCAGACTTCCTCTCCTGTCGCAGTCAACGTGTGGCCCTAAATGGAGTTCTTTCATCCCCTCTTCCTGTGCAGGCTGGAGTTCCTCAAGGTAGCGTTCTGGGCCCTGTTCTTTTTTGTGGTTTTCATCAATGATCTCTCCGACTCTCTGGAAAATCCTCTATTTCTCTTTGCCGATGACTCCACCCTCTGCCGTACCATCTGTCATCCTCAGACCGCTAAGCAGTAGCTTCTTCGCTCACTGCAGATCTGGAGAAAATCACAAACTGGTCCAACATGTGGAACATGTCTTTCAATCCGGACAAATCTCACACTCTCACAATGTCTCTTCGAAAGGACCGTTTAGAACCCCCCCCCCCCATCCACTTTCTCAACAATCTTCTGGAAGAAGTCTATTCTTTCAAGCTTCTGGGTCTCACTATCTGCCATGACCTTTCCTGGGAAAGTCACATTTCCAACCTCGCCTCAAAAGCCAGTCGCCGACTGGGAATTCTCCGTCGTGAAAAGTCCTTCCTCGGCCCTCTTGAGCTCCTGACCACTTACAAAGCTTTTGTCCGTAGCCTGATGGAGTACTGCTCTCCTCTCTGGGCTGGTGCTCCTGCCTCCCACCTTTCTCGGCTTCACGCTGTCGAAACCAGGGCCTTTAGGATCATCGGCATCTCCCGCAATGAAGCTGAGTCTTTGGGCCTCTCACTCAATCACCGCAGGTTGGTCGGTGGTCTTTCTGTCTTCTACCGACTCCTCTCCAGCCTTGCCCCCCTGCTCTCTCTGCGATTTGTCCCAACCACATTTCCACAGGGCGCTCAAGGTCCGCCAACAACCCCTTCTGGTAAAACTACCAAAATCACGAATCACTGCTCATCTTCACTCTTTCATTCCTCTTTTTCCCGCCTTTGGAACAAACTTCCTCACTCTATTCTTTCCCATTCTTCCCTCCACGCTTTCAAAACAGCTGTTCACCACCACCTCTTATCTTCCCCCATCCAAATCCTCGATCTTTTCTACCCCCGATAATCCACCCAAGCCCACTTCCTTCAATTCTCCTGCTTTCCTTCCTGAAAGTCCCTGTAATGTCCATCTTCTCTTCGCCATGTTCCCCGTCCCATCCCCATCCCTCTCCCTTCCACAGTTCACCTAATGTGTCTGTTCCCCACTGTTTTGTCCCTTCCACTCCCGCCCCTCTTGTCTCATGCCTCCTTGCTGTGAGTTGTGTGTTTGCTCTCATACGAGCCTCGACCAAGGTATACAAAAAAAAAAAAAAAAAAAAAATAAAAAAACTAAATGGGGTGACTGCGACGTGTGAGACGAGACACGAGGTGACGACGAAGGAAATAGAATTAACAGACACGAAGGGAGACGCAGGAGATAAAAGAAATAATAGTGGAGACAAGGGAGGTAATGGGTGAAGAGGTGACTGAGTTGGCAGAGACACGCGAGATAGACCGAATTGAGAATGAATTAGAAAAAGTAGAGGAGAGACTGCATGATAAAGACGGGGCTTAAGACGAACACACACACACGGAGGTAGTGGAGGATAATGGGGGCGAGCTCGCAGAACATGTTGAGACCCGGTGCAAGCAGCTGGATGGCCTCCTTCGGGAACGGAGGGAGACACTATTCTCCCTTGAAGCTGATCACGACCGGGTGGGTTCGGTCGTGTCAAGCAAGTTCGAGGGGACGAGTGCTGTGGACAGGTGCACGTGCAGCTTGGTGGGTATAGAGGCCCCGGAACCCCTTGTGGTGGCACTAATCCCCAGCGTGATTGTCCCGGTGTGTGTAGTGAAAGGTGTGAGTGCGCCCCCGCGTGTGAGTGGTGTGGTGGCAAGTGAGCGGAGATGCGTGCTTTCCAGCACGCATTGTGCGAGTGAGACCCCCTGTGTGAGTGAGAGGGTCCGTGTGAGAGAGACAGAGTGTGTAAGGGAGATGATGGTGGGCATGTGCGAACATGCAGCTGCGTCTCCCGGGGTGAATGTCATGTCGTGGTGTGTGAGCGTCGTGACACGCAGGTGTGCGTGGGTTGAATGGAGACGACGACGGCGACAGAGAGACAAGGGCCAAGTAGCGGCCGTAGCTGTAATGGGGACCGCGCCGGGTTTGCACGGCAGCGAGCGCGAGGTCCGTGCTGTGGTACGCACGAGGCCGCCACGTGCGTGCTTGCGGGAGTGAAACCCAAGTCCGGAAACGCCAGCGGTGGATATTGCCGCTCCCGCGGACGGACAAAGGTTAGGCTGGACAACGGATTTGGAACGGACGGGTTCTCCACACGAGCGTGTGTGTGAAGCTCTGACGGGCAGAGCACATGTGTTCGTGTGGGGAACCCCTCGAGACGCGAGGCTTGTTTTTTTTTTAATGCCCAGAGTGGCATCATGGCTGCGTGTAGGGTTTGAATCCAGCAGGAGGGTGAATCCCTGCCGGATGGTGCCGTCCAAGAGGGACGAGGGACGCGAACAGCTGCCATGACGTCACGCCACAGGTGCGCGACCGTGAATTGCCGCGCTGGTGCGCAGGTTGTGAGTTTCCGCGCTGGTGCTGCGCGAGAAAAAAAAAAGAGCCTCGCTTTCAGGTGAACAGGATTCCCTGGGCAAGGGGTGGAAGACCCCCTTGGCCAGGGCACAGGATAACAACTAGTTAGGGGGATGGGTTAGTGTTAGTTAGACCGGCTTCATGTGGCAGGGGTAAGTCCTCATGGGGCCCGTGGAATGGATTAGTTGGAGGGATTGCAGCCAGATTTAGGAGGGGAAAATTTATGAGGATTATTAGAGATAGTGACAGACTTTGAGTGTGTAGAGGGGACGTAGCTTCGCTACGTAGGTTAAAAGGAACGTGCTGTATAGTAAGGGACGACGTGGGAGCACGTGTTAGTTAGGGGATGTAGTGAGCAGGATGGCAGGGTTCAGCAATGTGTGAGTTGAAGAAATGTATGGGAACATGTTGAATGAGTGAGGCAAGCGGGTCTGAGTGAATGTGGTATGCATGGTGCGATGAGTGTTTGGGGGGAGAAGTGATTCCCGCCCAAGGGACCCTGGGGTCAGGATAAAGTGAGTTAGTGGGTTAGTTAAATTGACAAAATGGAAGTCGTTTTGCTGTTGGTGGGAGTGTAGGCTCGAAAACTGTTTTGGAGGGGTGCAGGAGCCCTGTTGACGGGCTGGGAGCGTGGCTGTGAAAGGTGAGTATCGCTGAGTGGGTACCCCGAGCACCGGGCTAGTCGGCCGCGGTAGGCCAAGGGCCCATGGGGGGCCGGGATAGCGTAGTGGGCACGGGTGCCCCCGCATGATGCGGGGGCCCGGGGCGCCGTTAGCCGCGTGGGCAGTGTCGTGAGCACGGGTGACCCTCGGAAAGGGGCCCAGCAAGCCAGCCTGCCATGTGAGCGTTTCAGGGGAGTCGCCATGGAGGGCACTCCCCGGTGTTTAGGGAGCTGGTAGGCTCGGAGGCAGTGTAGTGCCTGGGGGTGCCATAGCTGGAGAATCGGCAGAGGGTAGTGCCTGCCAAGGGAGCCACGCGTCCCAGCCATGAAACCGTGCAAGGGCACTAGGGAAAATTAGAGGGCATGGCCCATAATTTGAGAGGACACCAACACAGGCGACGGAATCTGGGTTTTTAGAACCAATAGTTTAAGCGAGAGGCGCTTGTTGAAAGCCCCGGGGTAGTTCAAAAGTTAAATGGATAGGGTAGATAGGAAGTGTACCCCTTTGCACCATCCATCCCTTCGCACTCATTGTGGGCCGCTGGACACACTTTGGTTTCGATTGCTGAAGTCTGAGGAGGCCATCCTGAGGCTTGAGTTGGGCCTCGACGCAGGACGCTAGCCCTCCCTCATTCCCCTCCGGGAAGGGAACGCAGGGGTTGGGAGTAGGCTAGGTGACAGGATAGGTTAGCCGAACAAGGACAGTAAAGGGGGTTAGGGGACTATTTATAGAGGGGAAGTAAAAATAAAAACAACAGAAAAATAAGTTGGGGCTAAATTGGGTTTGTACAAATTAAGGGGGTGGGTATGGACAGAGACAGGCAAAGGCGATAGGTTGGGAGGGAGACGGGTAGGTAGGTCCAAGCCCGCCTTCTGAGTGGCCAGCACCACCGCACTCCCTCCACCAACCTCCACTGAAAGGCAAAGGCTGGCCAACTTCATCGGCTGGCTGTGTTACTTTCAAGGCCTGTGCTGGCCCACTTCATCGGCTGGCTGTTTACTGCAAGGCCTGTGCCGGTCGACCGTCTGCCGGCTGTTTTACTGCAAGGCCTGTGCCGGCCGGATCGTCTGTCGGCTGTGTTTGCTGCAAGGCCTGTGCCGGCCAGTTAATCTGCCGGCTGTGTTTGCTACAGCGGCCTTGTCATGCCTTGCCTGCCTGCCTTTACCGTTGCCATCCATGCCTGCTGCCCTCGTCATCTTTTGCCCCCGTTCTGTTTTGCATTTCCCCCCCCCACCCCTCTTGGTCATTGCCATGTGCGCCAGGATCGTCGCGCAGTTGGCGAGGACTGCCCTGTGTCAGCTACAACACGGGCCTGCAGTGGCGGCCCGTGCACCGTGTTTGCATTCATCCATTCAACCATCCATCCATCCATCCGTTGTGTTCATTGCGTGTGCCACTTGAGCTGGCACGGACACTGCGTTTGTGCAGCCCATGCACCGTTGTGGTTCACTGCGTTCATTTCAAAAGGGGAGGCCTTGGACTGCGTGTGAGCAGCCGGCCACGTTCCCTGTCACCTGCATTGCCTGAGCCAGAGACTGCATGCGAGCAGCCTGGCTCCCTGCTTACTGCTTTTCTCTTTGCAGAGTCCATTGATCCTGGGCCATGGTTAGTGGAAATTTATAACGTTAAGATGTACTGTAAATATGAGTGCGCCCCCGGCATGTATCTGTTAGTGCCAGCAATTTTATTTTAGTCGTCTGTATGAGTGGGTTTGTTTAGTTAGTTACTCAGCCCTCAGGTTATTTATTTTGGGGACACGAATACCATGAATGTCGCACTCAGGGATCCGAAGGTAAAACGTGCTAGGGGAGAACCACACATGATGGCGCACGAAAATTTGACGACTCAGGACGAGTCTGTAAAAAGGGGGGGGGGGGTAGTGTTACGGTTGTGGAAATTCACATTACACCATGATATATCTCAGGTGAGATATATCGGTAAGTTCATGTGTAGTTCGCCCAAACCCGTTGTATAGAGGGAATATATGTGATCCATTTGGGCTGCGACGCTTCATTTAGCCGTTTTTCTTTTGCTGTAGTTAATTTGGTGCAAAAACAACAACGAACCTCGCCACAACCAACATCTCAATGATCACGCCATTCATTACACGACGCCACCTTCCACAACTACGCTACCACATCTTCGCCACTCGCCATTCAACGAGCACCGTGCGGGCGCGTGCAAGAACAAAAACCAACAACGCTTGTGGGGTTTTCCCGCCTGATGCTTCCGCCTGAATCCCCCCTCCACCACGCTTGGTGTGAAGGGGAGGGGTGCGGCAGCTCGCTCCCGATTGGTGGATGCACGGCGTGAGGTATTCGGACTGGGGGCACGCCCCCCCTTCGAGAGCTTTCTGGAAACACCTCGAAGGAAGGAGGAGCCAAGAACGGGGCAGGGCGCGGGGCGGAGCCGGCCCCTACAAAAGGGTGGGCGTAAAGAGTTGTTGTTGGTTGGTTGTTCCCTTGTCCCAGTTGGAGGCTGAAGGCTCTTCGTTCGTACAAGCGATCGACAAAAGGCATGGACGTGAAGGTCGACAAGAACGTCGTTCCTTTTCCTGTTCCCTTGTCCCTGAAGAGGAATTATGGAGAGTTGCGGTGATCGTCCCTGGTCGGAAGTTCTGTTCGTTCGTCCGAGCTGTCAAGCGGACCACACGAGCGACGCGTGGCATGAGCTCGCGGACCACGCAGGAGGGCCTCGGCGTTACGGTCGCCAAGGACTCAACGCGCTCACGGAAGTCGCGACTTCCATTTCTTTTGGGTTCTGTGTAAATGTGTGTGTGTGTGGTGCCAGTCCATCAAGTAGAACTGTTTAAGTGTTGTAATAATTATATTCGGTTTTAACTCTTTCCCTGCTTCCTTTTTACTGTATGGCTGTATATAAGTGCTTGTGTGTGTAATAAAGTGCTTACTTGTTGAACTGTTTCCCGTTTCGCTGCGTCCTTTCCTTTGTTGAATCTCCATCTTGCATCACATAAGGGATTAACAGTGGGTTTTAAAACACCCGGTAATTAATCGGAACCGTCAAGGCCGACGATAACTCCGCTCGGTTATCCCTGTAATACGGAACGAACCGCTTTGGCGGTTCGTGTCCGGAGTCGGCCTGTGGCGTGGTCCCATCCTTCGGCAGATTACTCGCGCGGGTACTTAGGAAAATCGACATTCGGCGATTCACCCTATTTCGCGCGGGTAGACTGCGGACTGGGTGGTGGTGGGGTTAAACCCCCACCCCTGACTGGTTTCTGGCAGTAGTCCCAGGAGGGTCACGACTGAATTGTCCGTCCGGTGGGCGACGCGGTCGCGATTCGAGTTACGCGGCCGATCGCATGCCGGCATGCGCGAATTCGTAACAAAAAATATATAGAAATATATGTATATATATATATATATATATATATATATATATATATATATATATATATATATATATATATATATATATATATATATATATATATATATATTGTTGCGGATTCGCGCCCGCCGGCGTGCGAACGGCCACGTAACTCGAATCGCGGCACGTCGCCCACCGGACGGACAATCCAGTCGTGACCCTCTCGGACTAACGCCGGGAACTACTCACGGGTTGACCTTTCGGCCTCACCACGATCGTGCCAATCGGCCCCCCGCGTGGGATAGGGTTGCTCGCCAAATTCGACCTACCTAAGTACCCACACGGAGGGTAGACCGGGCGATCGCACCTCGCCGCAGGTCGACTTCGGACACGGGCCACTTTAAGCGACCCGTTCCGTACTATCGGGATAACCGAGCAGTGTTATCATCGGCCCCGACGGTTCGATTAATTATCGGGCGTTTTAGCGCACGACCAACCCTTTACGTGAAGTAAGATGGAGATTCAATACAGGAAAAGACGAAGCGAAACGGGAAAACAGTTCAACAATAAGCACATTTATTTCGCGATGAACGGAAAGCACACATATACAATTACACCAAAAGCAAATGTAAAAGGAGAAGAAACACACAATATTACACAAACAGCTAATATAAAAGAAGACAATGCAGAGCTATCCGACTACCGAGCACACGGCAACACTTTTTTTTTTTTTTTTTTTTTTTTTTGTGTACCTTGGTCGAGGCTCGTATGAGAGCTAACACACAACTCACAGCAAGGAGGCATGAGACAAGAGGGGCGGGAGTGGAAGGGACAAAACATTGGGGAACAGACACAGGTGAACTGTGGAAGGGAGAGGGATGGGGATGGGACGGGGAACATGGTGAGGAGAAGATGGACATTACAGGGACTTTCAGGAAGGAAAGCAGGAGAATTGAAGGAAGTGGGCTTGGGTGGATTATCGGGGGTAGAAAAGATCGAGGATTTGGATGGGGGAAGATAAGAGGTGGTGGTGAACAGCTGTTTTGAAAGCCTGGAGGGAAGAATGGGAAAGAATAGAGTGAGGAAGTTTATTCCAAAGGCGGGAAAAAAGAGGAATGAAAGAGTGAAGATGAGCAGTGATTCGTGATTTTGGTAGTTTTACCAGAAGGGGGTTGTTGGCGGACCTTGAGCGCCCTGTGGAAATGTGGTTGGGACAAATCGCAGAGACAGGGGGGGCAAGGCTGGAGAGGAGTCGGTAGAAGACAGAAAGACCACCGACCAACCTGCGGTGATTGAGTGAGAGGCCCAAACACTCAGCTTCATTGCGGGAGATGCCAATGATCTTAAAAGCCCTGGTTTCGACAGCGTGAAGTCGAGAAAGGTGGGAGGCAGGAGCACCAGCCCAGAGGGGAGAGCAGTACTCCATCAGGCTACGGACAAAAGCTTTGTAAGTGGTCAGGAGCTCAAGAGGGCCGAGGAAGGACTTTGCACGACGGAGGATTCCCAGTCGGCGACTGGCTTTTGAGGCAAGGTTGGAAATGTGACTTTCCCAGGAAAGGTCATGGCAGATAGTGAGACCCAGAAGCTTGAAAGAAAAGACTTCTTCCAGAGGATTGTTCAGAAAGTGGATGGGGGGTTTTCTAAACGGTCCTTTCGAAGAGACATAGTGAGAGTGTGAGATTTGTCTGGATTGAAAGACATGTTCCACATGTTGGACCAGTTTGTGATTTTATCCAGATCTGCAGTGAGCGAAGAAGCTGCTGCTTGCCGGTCTGAGGGATGACAGATGGTACGGCAGAGGGTGGAGTCATCGGCAAAGAGAAATAGAGGATTTTCCAGAGAGTCCGAGAGATCATTGATGAAAACCAGAAAAAGAACAGGGCCCAGAACGCTACCTTGAGGAACTCCAGCCTGCACAGGAAGAGGGGATGAAAGAACTCCATTTAGGGCCACACGTTGACTGCGACAGGAGAGGAAGTCTGCGAGCCATGAGTGGAGATGGCCTTGAATACCATGGGAAGAGAGTTTGGTGAGTAGTGCAGGGTGTCAGACTGTGTCAAAAGCACGTGATATGTCCAGGGATACGGCTCGGATTTCCTGTCTGGCATTGAGGACCTCCATCCATTGATGGGAGAGCAGTAGCAGCATATCCAGGGTAGAGTGACCTGGTCTGAAACCAAATTGATGATTGGTAATCAAGCCATTGGAGAAGAGGAAGGATTTCATGTCTGAAGCGATGATGGATTCCATAACCTTGCTGATGATTGGGAGAAGGCTGATTGGTCTGTAGTTACAGGGATCTGTTTTTGCACCTTTTTATGCAGGGCAGTGATGTTAGCAGATTTCCAAGCAGATGGCAGATGACCTTGGGAAAATGAGAGGGTGAATAGAACAGAGAGAGGGTGAGCAAGAGCAGAAGAGCAGGCTTTGAGGACACGTGGGCTGATGCCGTCTGGACCGGTTGCAGAATCTGACTCGAGGTTTGAAAGCAAGCTCTCCACCTTGTCAGGAGAAAAGGATACAGAGTCCAGGGACAGTTGGGTGCGACTGGGTAAAGTGGGTAGAGATAGTGATGGGTTTGGGACACAAGATTTAGCTGCAAACACCGAGTTTAGACATTCAGCTTTATCACGTGTGGAATCAGCAGTGCGGCCATTTGAGGTAAGGGAGGGGATGGAGGGGGAACATACACCAGAAACGGATTTGATTAAACGCCACCAGGATTTTGAGGAGGGAGAGAGGTTTGAGAGTTCAGACTTGAGATGAGAAAGATGTTGTTTTCTGGCTCTCCTGAGGGTAGATACACACTTGTTCCGAGCTTTGTGGAAAGAACTGAGATTGCCCTCAGTTGGGTTTGCTTTCCATGAGGCAAAGGCAAGTTGTTTCAGGACAACTGCCTCGCCACAAGCTTCAGTAAACCAAGGGCGGGAGGAAGGGTAAGACAACTGAACACGAGAGGGGATAAATCTGTGCATGAGGGAGAGCAAGTTTCTTTGAAAGAATTCCCAGGATGAGTTGATGTTTGAGAAAGTAGTGGTAGGAGACCAGTCTGTAAGTTTGATGGCTGCTCGGAGACCCTGCCAGTCGGCTTGAGTGAAATGCCAGACTCGACGGCGGTGAGGTGGTTCTCTGATAACAGCCAGAGAGATGTCCACTTTAACAAGGACGTGGTCAGAAGAACCAATTGGAGCGAAGGAAGAGCAGCAGATATTGTCAAGGAAATTTGTCAAAATCAGATCCAGAAGAGATGGAGTACCATTGGTTGAGATCCGGGTCGGGAAGTTGACCGATTGAGTCAGTCCCAATGAGTCACAGAAAGCTTTTGCTGATGTCCCATGGCAGGTGAGAGAGGTACCCACACCTAGCCAATTGGCGTGATGACAATTGAAGTCGCCACATAAGAGGAAGAGAGAGTTTGGATGAGAAGATAGAAGATGGTCCATGTTTTCGGAGAGTGAGGTGTAGATGGAGTCATCACTTATACAATTTTACTTCACAGACGGCGCCGACAACACATATACCCAAAGCAAAAGAAAAGGACCACCCTCAAGGATGGGGCGGGCCTGGGGCCGAGACCGCGTCGGGCATACCCGTCTGATGATGAGACGCAAAGTGGCGGTGGCGCCCCAACTCCGCGGGCCTCGCGGACAGTGTCTGGTAGGGGGTGGGAAAGGGGCCCCCTTGTCGCACTATCTCAGCGCGGGGGGAAACAGGAGGGGGTTGTTGATGCTCGGGGGAAAGGAGGATATCTCCCTGTCTCGGGTCCCGCGACGAGCGTCTCCACCACGACCTCGGTCGCGCCGCCGGCCTCTCCCTCCGCAGTTCCCCGAATCCGACGCGAGCACCCCCTCAACCGCCTTCGCCGCCGCCGCCTCTCCACAGCTTCGTCCGATCGCCCTCTCCGTCTCCTCTCTTGACTCGTCCCAACTCTTCACTGGCTCCCCGAACTCCCAACTGCAAACTGCTTTGACTGACGAACGCAGCCGTTTATATCCCCCGCGGCCTCGCTCCTTCACCTTTGACCCTTTAACTCCGACCCTTCACCTCTAACTGGCTCCCCATTGGACCGAGGAAAAGTGGCCGTGAATGCTTTTTGATCCATGAATTTGCATATAGCGACCACACTCCAACGCCCTGGAGGCGGGGCCAAATCGCCCCACGCTCACCGATAGGACGGAACAGAAGTGGGCGTGAGTCGTTTTTGATCCGTTTTCTTCGGAAAGTCTGTGATGTTTCTGAACACGCTGCTCGGTGCGCGCCCTGCACGAGTCCAGTATCGGTGCCCACAAGTGGCGCAAGAATGGTGGTGATGTGATGGTGGCGAGTTGTGACGGTAAAGGTCGTGGCTGTTGTTGTGAAGCGGCGTTGTGGTTGGTCGTTGTTGTGTGATGGCTGTTGAGACGTGGTTGGTGGTGGTAGTAATGGCGGCTGGTCCAAAATAAAGATAGTAAAAGAAAAACGGCTATCCTGAAGAGTCGCAGCTCGACTGAATGACATTTATTCCCTCGAAACAACGGGCTTGGGCCTTACTACACATATACTTACAGAGATATCTCACCTAAGGGACCTGAATGGTGGTTTGTGAATTTCGTCAACCACAACACTACCCCCTCCCCTTTTTACAGACTCGTCCCGAGTCGTCAAATTCTCGTGTGCCATCATGTGTAGTTTTCCCCGAGTACATTTTACCTACGGATCCCTGAGTGCGACATTCATGGTATTCGTGTCCCCAAAATAAATAACCTGAGGGCTGAGTAACTACCTAAACAAACTCACTCACACGGACGACTTAAATAAAATTGCCGGCGCTAAGACAAACATGCCGGGGGCGCACTCATATTTACAGTACATCTTAACCTTAACTTACAAATTTTACACTAAACCATGGCCCAGGATCAATGAACTCTGCAAAAAGAAAGCAGTTAGCAGGGAGCCAGGCTGCTCGCATGCAGTCTCTGACCCAAACAATGCAGGTGACAGGGAACGTGGCCGGCTGCTCACACGCAGTCCAAGGCCTTCCCTTTTGAACTGAACGCAGTGAACCACAACGGTGCATGGGCTGCACAACCGTAGTCTCCGTGCCAGCTCAAGTGGCACACGCAATGAACACAACGGATGGATGGATGGACACAAACACGGTGCACGGGCCGCCACTGCAGGCCCGTGTTGTAGCTGCCAACAGGGCAGTTCTTGCAGCTTGCAAACTGTTGCCTTGATCCTGGCGCACATGGCAATGAACAGGGGGGGGCAAAGCAAAAATTGAACGGGGCTGGTGAACGTGGGCAGTGGGCATGGCATGGCAAAGGCAGCAGGCAAACACAGCTCGCAGAACCAGGCCGTTGCAGGCAAACACAGCCGGCAGATGAACTGGCCGGCACAGGCCTTGAAGTACCACAGCTGCAGATGATCCGGCCGGCACAGGCCTTGCAGCAACACAACAGCTGCCGATGAAGTGGGCCGGCACAGGCCTTGAAGAAAAACAGCCAGCCGGCAGATGAAGTGGGCCGGCACGGCCTTACAGCAACACAGCCAGCAGATGAAGCTGGCCAGCCTTTGCCGTTCAGTGGAGGTTGGTGGAGGGAGTGCGCTGGTGCTGGCCACTCGGAAGGCGGGCTCGGACCTACCCTACGGTCTCCCTCCCAACCTATCGCCTTTGCCTGTCATTGTCTATACCCACTCCCTTAATTTGTCAAACCCAATTTAGCCCCAACTTATTTTTTTTGTTTTTACTTCCCCACTATAAATCGTCCCCTAACCCCCTGTACTGTCTTTGTTCGGCTAACCTATCCTGTCACCTAGCCTACTCCCAACCCCTACGTTCCCTTCCCGGAGGGGAATAAGGGAGAGCTAACGTCCTGTGCCGAGGCCCAATTCAAGCCTTAGAATGGCCTCCCCAGAGTTCAGCGATCTATAACCAAAGTGGGTCCAGCGGCCCACAACGAGAGCGAGGGGATGGATGGTGCGGAGGGGTACACTTCCTAATCTACTCTAACCATTTAACCGTTAAACTACCCCGGGGCTTTCAACAAGCGCCTCTCGCTTAAACTATTGGTTCTAACAACCCAGATTCCCGTCACCTGTGTTGGTGTCCTCACAATTTCGGGCCTCGCCCCCCAATTTTCTCTCCGTGCCCTCACACGGTCTCATGGCTGGGACACGTGGCTCCCTTTGGCAGGCACGACCCTCTGCCAATTCTCCGACGATGGCACCCCCGGGCACTACACTGCCTCCGAGCCTACCAGCTCCCTAACACCGGGGAGTGCCCCCCATGGCACCTCCCCTGAAACGCACACGTGGCAGGCTGGCTTCCCAGGCCCCTTTCCGAGGGTCACCCGTGCCCACAACACTGCCCACGCGGCTAATGGCGCCCTGGGCCCCCGCACCAAGCAGGCGCACCCGTGCCCACTACGCTATCCCGGCCCCCCATGGGCCCTTGGCCTACCACGGCCGACTAGCCTGGTGCCCGGGGTACCCACTCAGCGATACTCACTTTTCGCAGCCACGCTCCCAGCCCGTCAACAGGGCTCCTGCACCCCTCCAAACGGGTTTCGAGCCAACACTCCCACCAACAACAAAACGACCTCCATTTTGTAAATTTGACTAACCCCCTAACTCACTCTACACTGACCCCGGGGTCCCTTGGGCGGGAGTCACTCCTCCCCCCAATCACTCATCGCACCATGCAGTCCCCATTCGCTCCACTCACACAGACCCGCTGGCCTCACTCACTCATCATGTACTCACCTCACAACTCTTCAACACACATCCCGCTGAATTCTGCCATCCTCCTAACTACATCCCCAAACTAACTCGTGCTCCCACGTCGTCCCTTAAACTAGTAGCACGTTCCTTTTAACACTACGTAGCTAAGCTACGTCCCCACTACACATGCAAAGTCTGTCTCTGTCTCCAAAATAATCCCATTAATGAATTTCCCAGGGGGGATTTCCTCCCTTCCTCCTGGGCTCGTGAACTCGTTGCAAGGCTCTGAGAGCCTTGCGCCTCTGCGGGAGCGGCTGTTCCAGCACCGACTCCTCCGGCAAGACATATCCATGAGGGCGTAAGGTCGCCCTTGTAAGGCCTCAGGCGGTCCGCGTGGACGATCCGGGGGAGGGCTCGTGGTCCCATTTTAATTTTTAGGACCACGTCACTGACTTGCGCCAGGACGACCCCCGGGCCCTGCCAAGGTGAGGTGAGCTTCGGGCATCTGCCCTTCCTTCGCCAGGGGTTAAAGAACCAAATCTTCGCCTTAGGTGGGTATTTGCTCACCTGGCTCCGGTGGTCGTACCTGCACTTCATCTTTATGCCCGCCTGTTGGAGCTGGTGTCGTGCGAAGGCGTGGACCTTCTCCAAGCCTTCCTCCAACCGACGGGCATAGCCCTCCCCCGGGGGCCTATCAAGCCGCTCAGGCGTCTGACCGCACAATAAATCGACGGGGCTTCTCAGCTCCCGTCCATACATCAACAGCGCCGGACTACATGCGGTAGACCCGTGCTGGGACGCGCGATAGGCCATCAGGAGGTACGGAAGGTGTTCGTCCCAGTCCTCCTGGTTAGTGGCGGTGAAGAGGGCCAACTGTTGGACCAGGGTCCTGTTGAACCTCTCCACCATGCCATCAGACTGTGGTCTCAGGGGCGTTGTCCGTGTTTTTCGAATTTCCAGGAGCCTGCACACCTCTTTTAGTAATTCAATCTCAAAATTTCGTCCCTGGTCCGTGTGCAGCTCCTGCGGAATCCCATACCGGCATGTAAATCCTTCTACGAAGGCCTTGGCCACAACCCCTGCTTCCTGGCTGGGAAGGGCAAAGGCTTCTGGCCATTTGGTGAAATAGTCCATAATTACGAGGATGTACTTATTACCCTGGCGAGTGGGGGGCAGTGGTCCCAAAATGTCCATGGCCACTCGCTCCAGGGGAGCCCCAACCTGATGTAGTTGGAGTGGGGCCCTCATCCTCTGTGGCGGTCCCTTTTTCGCAGTACAGGCGTCGCATGCTCGACACCAGTCCTGTACATCGTGCCCCATGTTAACCCAATAGAACTGCCGGCGGGCCCGAGATTTTGTTTTGGTCCTGCCCAAATGGCCGCCGGCGCGGGTACCGTGCACCTGTTTCAAAATTTGGGTCTTAAACCCATCAGGGACTATCACCAGCCAAGAAGTTTGTTCAGAAGGAATCTCCACCCACTTGCGATATAAGATGTTGTCCCTCATTTCTAGGGTCCTCCACTGAGCCCAGTATGCCTTTGTTCGCGCCCCGAATGGGGCGATTTCCTCCCCACTGGGCCTCCTGTTTTCCTGGACCCATTTGTACACTGGCCCTATCACGGGTTCTTCCCGCTGGGCCGTGCTCCATGCCAATCCACCAAATTCCTCTCCCGCGGTTAGTGGCAAAGTTGGGCCTACCACCCGGGCCGCACGGACTGGGAGTTTCGGGGAGGCGTCTGCCAATTGGTCCCTCTCCTCATGTCTCGTGCAATATTTGCAGTTTTCCCTCAGACAGGGGCGTCGAGAGAGCGCATCGGCATTCCCATGAGCCTTACCGGCTCTATGGACCACACTGAAATCGTACTGCTGCAATTTTTCCAACCACCTTGCAATTTGGCCTTCCGGTTCCTTGAACCGTAAGAGCCATTGCAAGGAGGAATGGTCAGTTCGAACCAAAAATTTCCTCCCGTACAAGTACGGGTGGAAATGGCTCACGGCAGACAGCATAGCCAATAGCTCCTTGCGAGTTACGCAATAATTTCGTTCGGGCCCACTCATGGCCCGACTGTAATACGCGATCACTCTTTCCATGCCCCCCTGTGTCTGAGACAAGACTGCTCCCAGTCCTTCCTGGCTCGCATCCGTGTCCAGGGTATACATCCCGTCATCGGTGGGGTACGCTAAAACGGGTGTGGATGTCAAACACCCCTTTAATTTGAGGAAGGCCTCCTGGCACTCCTCCATCCAATTAAATCTCAACCCCTTCTCCGTCAACCGGTGAAGGGGCCTGGCTATCTCCGCAAAGTTTGCCACGAAACGCCGGTAGTAGGAGCAAAGTCCCAAAAAGCCCCGTACCTGTTTGACAGTTGTAGGTACGGGCCACTCCTCTACCGCTGTAATTTTTCCGGGGTCGGTCTTCACCCCCTCGCGGCCTATCACGTGTCCGAGATAAGCCACCTCTGTCGCGAACAAAGTGCATTTCTCTGGGCTCAATTTCAGCCCTGCCTGAGAGCCTGGTGTTGGCGCAGTGGTTAGGGCAGCGGCTTGGGATCCAAAAGGTCCTGAGTTCAAGCCCCGTTGGGCCACTGAATTAACACACCAGGGGGTTGACTCAGCCTGTCATCCTTCCGAGGTCGGCGAAATGAGTACCAGTGTACTGGGCCGGTGTATACCCCAGGTAAATAGGTGTACCACATCCCTGTGTCGTAAGAGGCGACCAGGGTTGTGTCAGGAAGGGCATCCGGCGTAAAACATGTGCCAAATCACTATGCGGATCATACGGATGATCCGCTGTGGCGACCCCGAAAGGGAGCAGCCAAAAGAAGAAGAAGAGGGAGAATTTCAGCCCTGCCTGCCTGAGGTGCCCAAACACCTGGTCCAAGTTGGCTATCTCCTGGGTGAATGTTTTAGCGTGTACCAGGACGTCATCCAGATACACCAGGCATGACCGCCACGGCATGCCGCCTCGTACATGCTCCATCAGTCTCTCAAAGGTGGCGGGGGCGTTACACAAACCGAACGGCATCACAGTGAACTGATACAGTCCCTTCCCTGTGGAAAATGCCGTTTTCTCCTTCCCCGTCTTATCCATCTCCACCTGCCAATACCCACTCTTGAGGTCCAAAGTTGAGAACCATTTAGAGCCTGCAACGGCGTCGAGGGTATCGTCAATTCTAGGCAGGGGATAGGAGTCTTTGAGTGTCACGTTGTTCAGCTGGCGATAGTCCACACAGAAACGCGTGGTCCCATCCTTCTTTTTAACCAGCACAACTGGTGACATCCAAGGACTTCCCGAGGGCTCGATGACACCTGCATTGAGCATCTTTTCAACCTGCTCATCAGCCTCCTCTCTTTTGCTCCATGGGAGCCTTCGAGCAGGCTGACGGACAGGCCGGGCCCCTTCGGTGTGGATCTGATGTTGCACCAGGCCCGTACGTCCAATATCCTCGGGCGACAAGGAGAAGATCCCGATGTGTCGGTCGACCAGCTTGTATAAGGCCTCCCGCTGGGCATCCTCCAAATCTACACTACTCCGATTTACCATCTCGCAAATCGGACCGGGCCAATTCCTAATCGAGTCTGGAGACTCCCTCTGGGGCCGGTCCAGCTCGACGTTATCGTCCCTCAGCTCTGCGACCTCTTTTACTGGGGTGCAATCTGCCACCTTCGTGCCCTTCCTGATAGTGCGTGGTTCCGTGCTAACATTTATCACCCGCACGGGCGCTATTGGCCCGTCGGTACTTACCAGGGTGCGGCCCACGACTAAGCCCGGGGTTGACGGCCCTGCCGGTAGTTCCGCCAGGCCGCAGGGGCCCTGCCACGTTGGGGGTGCTCGCCACCGGGCCGGGACCACCGCCTCGGCACCCGGGGGAATGACCACGGAGTCAGGAGCCTCCAGCTCCACCCTCTCATCCGTGCCCACGCCCCCTAACGGCAACTCCTCACCACCCAACTGCATGACCCCCCGGCCCAAGTCGATCTTACAACCACCGGCCGTCAGCATATCCAACCCTATTAGACATGGGTCGTACACCTCCGCCACCCAAACCTCTATCTTGGTTTTCACGGTGCCCAATTTAAACGACACGAAACCACGTCCTATGATAGGGGCCGTTGCCCCGGTAGCTAGCTGCAAACTATGGTTTTGCAGACGGTGGATCTCATCCCAACCGTCTACACTCGAATCAAGGACCACAGAGCTGATGATCGTGGCGCTTGCTCCTGTGTCCACAACGACGTCTACCCCTACGCCGGCAACCTTGCACCCAATTGTTAAGCTACCTTTGCCAATTTGGCCACAACTGATGACCTGTCGCAGTTCTGAGGGCTCTTCTCCGTCTGAGTCTGCCGAACACGGCCCTACATGTTCGGCACTTCTTAGTTTCCCGGGGACTGGTGGGGGGGTGATGGTTGGGCCTGGCTATCCCTATTGACCCGGGGCGGAGTTGGTGGTCTAGGGGGCCGTGGCTCTTCTCTTCGCGGGGGCCTTTCCCTGCGCGGGGCGTTGCACCTCCGCTGCAGGTGGTCCCTTGCGCCACAATTATAACACCTCCTCTGGTAAGGTGTTTGCCTCCAGTACGCCGAATTATACCCCCCTCCATTCCGAATTGGGGTACCCCCCGATGGCCCATCTCCCGCCCCTCCCGGGCCCGACCGCCTTTCCCCAGGTCTCCCGAACCGGCGGTCGAACATGCCCTGCACCATCCTTTCCATTCGCGCTTGGTCGCCCAGGGTTGCCCCGGCTCCCAGCGCACTGTCGTTCACGGGGTCCACCTGTCGGACTGCCACCGCGTGGCGCCCAGCCCCTCCCAATGGCGTTCTGGCTGCCTCCCAGCAGGCAGCAGTATCAGCCGCCTTCTGGAGGTTGTCCGGGCGCCATACGGTGAGCAATGCTCCGACATCGGTGCCCCCTATTGCTCGAAGGAAATGGTCCAGGGCAATCTCCTCCCGGTACTCTGGTGGCATGTTGGTGTGCGCGATCCCCACCAAGCGGCGAATGTCATGTGCCAATTCCCCCAGTGATTCCTGGGGACGTCGTTTGCGCCCGTTGAGCTGAGCTTTAACAAGCTCGCTCTGCTGGTCCATGCCAAATCGGTTTTTTAGGGCCGAATGGAGATCCTCCAGGGTCGCCCCCTCACTGGGTACCGTGGTCAGGACTTCCAAAGCCATGCCACGCAGGGCCGCTGTGAGTTGTGCCACACCCTGCACCTCGTTCCAGCCATTGCCTCTGGCAACACACTGGAACTGGGCCATATATGCCCTCAAGTCCGTCTTGCCATCGTACGGGGGTAGCGGCACCCTCGGTTCTTTCGAGGTCTCCTCCCGTTCCCCAGGGACTCCGGGAGGAGTGTACCTCCCCAGTCCCAACGGTGCCTCACTCCCGCAGGGTCCGAGCCATTTGCCCGGGGGCTCTACCACCCCTGTCCGTGTCTGTCCGTGCCCCGCGTCGTCCCGCTTACTCTCCCAAGCCATTGGACTCGCATTCTGCACACCCCCCGGAACAGTCATTCTGGGTACCCCCATTAGGCCAAAAGACCCCGCGGCCTCTACCCTCCCCAAGCTCGGCATGCTCACCCCCGCATCGGGCAAGCCTCCTCCTCCGCCTTGTGACACCGGCCCCACCTGGGCACGATCCGCCTCGAGGGAGTATATCCTCTCCTCCTGTTCCCGAAGGAGGCCACCCTGCCTCTCACACCGGGCCTCCACCCTATCCGTCAGTCTCCTCTCCATTTCCTCCATTTTCCCATTTATTACCCCATTTATTTCCTCCCCTATCGTTCCAAACGACAATTCCCCGACTTTCTCTCTTATTTGCTCCACCTCCCCTTGTACCTGTGTCACCATCTTATTTGTCTTGGATATTTCCTCCCTCGTTGTCCTAAACTGCTCTTCTGTCTCGCCCCGGTTTTTTCCTATCTGCTCCCCCAGTTCCTCTGTCTTTTCTCCGGCTTTCCGCTCCATTTCATTAATTACCTCCTCATGTCTCTTTCTACATTCCTCCGCCACCTTCTTTAATCCTTTCTGTGTCTCCGCTTTTATCTCCTTTCGCAGGTTTTCAACTTTGTCTGTCATTTCCCGATGTCTTTTCTCACAGTCCTCCTTCACGGCTCCCAATCCCTCCTTTATTTTCCCTTGTTCTCTTTTTAATTCCTCTATTGCCGTCGTGTTCCTCCCTATTTCCTCCTTTATTTGGTCTTGTCCCTGTTTTACTTCTCCCAATCCTTTTCCTACTTTGTCTATTTTTCCCACCACCGTCTTTATTTCGTTTACCCTCTCTTGTTTACTTTCTTCCATTGCGACTCCCACTCCTTTTACTTTCTCTTTCAACCCGGTCACCTCCGCTCGTATCGTGTCGACTTCCTTTTTCATTTCGTTTTTTAGTTCTTCCAAGCTTCCTTTTAGGCTCATTCCCATGTTCTGCTTCTCACCCCGCAGCTCTTTCATTTCTTCCTTCATTTGCTTGTTCATGCCTTTCATTTCGTTTTTCATTTCATTTGTGTTTGTATCCATCTTTTCGTTCATGCTTTTTATTTCATCCATTTTTTGTCTATTCGCATCCATTTTTTGTGTATTCGCATCCATTTTTTGTGTATTCGCATCCATCCTTGCTGTCATTGCCGCCAGCATGGCGCATAGCTGGGCCATGTCGGGTGCGCTTGGGTGAGCCGTTTCGGCAAGGATCGGGGGGTTTTGGTGGAGAGGGGGAGGGGAGGTGTCATCCACCGCGGCCGCTGCCGCACCTATTTCGGGCTCTGGGTTCAGTTGGGCGAGTTCGTTTTCCTGTACAACCAACATTTCCTGCACGGGGATTTCATCCTGAGCCATGGATTCTACACATTCTACATCCATTTCTAATACCCCCGGCTCCCGCTCGCGTTGAGACGCCATCTTGCTTACTCGCAAAGGGTTAATTTAGCTCGCTCGTAATTTGGAGGGAATCGGGGGTCGCTTCTCTCACCCCTGGACCGATTCCCGTGAATTTAGCTGGAGACAGGAGAGCCCGTTTTCCCGTTCTCCGATACCAGTGCCGCGAGGAGGGCGATGAGTTTATATCGCACGACCTGACACCAGTGTTGCGGATTCGCGCCCGCCGGCGTGCGAACGGCCACGTAACTCGAATCGCGGCACGTCGCCCACCGGACGGACAATCCAGTCGTGACCCTCTCGGACTAACGCCGGGAACTAGTCACGGGTGGACCTTTCGGCCTCACCACGATCGTACCAATCGGCACTCCGCGTGGGATAGGGTTGCTCACCAAATTCGACCTACCTAAGTACCCACACGGAGGGTAGACCGGGCGATCGCACCTCGCCGCAGGACGACTTCGGACACGGGCCACTTTAAGCGACCCGTTCCGTACTATCGGGATAATCGAGCGGTGTTATCGTCGGCCCCGACGGTTCGATTAATTATCGGGCGTTTTAGCCCACGACCAACCCTTTACGTGAAGTAAGATGGAGATTCAATACAGGAAAAGACGAAGCGAAACGGGAAAACAGTTCAACAATAATCACATTTATTTCGCGATGAACGGAAAGCACACATATACAATTACACCAAAAGCTAATGTAAAAGGAGAAGAAACACACAATATTACACAAAAAGCAAATATAAAAGAAGAAGACAATGCAGAGCTATCCGACTACCGAGCACACAGCAACACTTATACAATTTTACTTCACAGACGGCGCCGACAACACATATACCCAAAGCAAAAGAAAAGGACCACCCTCAAGGATGAGGCGGGCCTGGGGCCGAGACCGCGTCGGGACTACCCGTCTGATGATGAGACGCAAAGTGGCGGTGGCGCCCCAACTCCGCGGGCCTCGCGGACAGTCTGGTAGGGGGTGGGAAAGGGGCCCCCTTGTCACACTATCTCAGCGCGGGGGGAAACAGGAGGGGGTTGTTGATGCTCGGGGGAAAGGAGGATATCTCCCTGTCTCGGGTCCCGCGACGAGCATCTCCACCACGACCTCGGTCGCGCCGCCGGCCTCTCCCTCCGCAGTTCCCCGAATCCGACGCGAGCACCCCCTCAACCGCCTTCGCCGCCGCCGCCTCTCCACAGCTTCGTCCGATCGCCCTCTCCGTCTCCTCTCTTGACTCGTCCCAACTCTTCACTGGCTCCGCGAACTCCCAACTGCGAACTGCTTTGACTGACGAACGCAGCCGTTTATATCCCCCGCGGCCTCGCTCCTTCACCTTTGACCCTTTACCTCCGACCCTTCACCTCTAACTGGCTCCCCATTGGACCGAGGAAAAGTGGGCATGAATGCTTTTTGATCCATGAGTTTGCATATAGCGACCACACTCCAACGCCCTGGAGGCGGGGCCAAATCGCCCCACGCTCACCGATAGGACGGAACAGAAGTGGGCGTGAGTCGTTTTTGATCCGTTTTCTTCGGAAAGTCTGTGATGTTTCTGAACACGCTGCTCGGTGCGCGCCCTGCACGAGTCCAGTATCGGTGCCCACAAGTGGCGCAAGAATGGTGGTGATGCGATGGTGGCGAGTTGTGACGGTAAAGGTCGTGGCTGTTGTTGTGAAGCGGCGTTGTGGTTGGTGGTTGTTGTGTGATGGCTGTTGAGACGTGGTTGGTGGTGGTAGTAATGGCGGCTGGTCCAAAATAAAGATAGTAAAAGAAAAACGGCTATCCTGAAGAGTCGCAGCCCGACTGAATGACATTTATTCCCTCGAAACAACGGGTTTGGGCCTAACTACACATATACTTACAGAGATATCTCACCTAAGGGACCTGAATGGTGGTTTGTGAATTTCGTCAACCACAACAATATATATATATATATATATATATATATATATATATATGTATATATATATATATATATATATATATATATATATATATATATATATAGTGCTTATAGAAAGTCGACACTCCCTTTCAAAATTTTCACCTTTTGTTGCCTTACAGCCTGGAATTAAATTGCATTAAATCAGACTTTTTCCACCTTCATTTACACATTGTAACCCACAACTTCCAAGTGAAAAACAAATTCTACAAATTCCAGAAAATTAATTAAAATTACAAAACTAGAATATCTTGGTTGGATAAGTGTCCCCCCCCCCACCCTTGAGTTAATACTTGGCAGAAGCACCTTTGCCAGCAATTACAGCTCTGAGTATGTTGGAATAGATCTCTACCAACTTTTCACACCTTGATTAGGCAATATTTGCCATTTCTTCTGCACAAAACTGTTCAAACAGTCACATTGTGTGGGACCGTTGATGGACAGCAATCTTGAAGTCATGCCATAAATTTTTCGATTGGATTTAGGTCGGGACTCTGACTGAGCCACTCAAGGACATCTATCTTTTTGTTCCTTCACCACTCGTGTAGCTTTGGCTGTGTGCTTCAGGTCATTGTCATGCTGAAAGGTGAACTTCTGTCCCAATTTCAGCTTTCTTGCAGAGCACAGCAGGTTTTCCTTTCGGATTTTTCTGTATTTTGTTTCATCCATTTTCCCTTCTATCCTGACAAGTGCCCCAGTCCCTGCTGATTAGAAACATCCCCATAATATGATGCTGCCATCACCATGCTTCACAGTAGGAATGGTGTTCTTTGTGTGATGTGCTGTGTTGGGTCTGTGCCAATCGTAACGTTTTGCATTGAGGCCAAAAAAATTCCGTCTTGGTTTTGTCAGACCACAAAACCTTTTGCCACATGGCTTCAGAATCTCAGGAGTGATTTTTATTTTTTGCATTCCTCAAACGGGACTCAAGGAGGGCTTTTTTCAGTAATGGCTTCCTTCTTACCACCCAACCGTACAGGCCAGACTCGTGGAGTGCTTGGGATATTGTTGACACACGCACACAGTCACCAGTCTTTGTCATAAAGCCATGTCGCTCTTTCAAAGTTTCCATTGGCCTCCTGGTGGCCTGTTTGAGCAGTCTCCTCCTTGCTTGGTCATCAAGTTTAGAGAGACGGCCTGATCTTGGCAGGGTCTTGGTGGTACCATACGCTTTCCACTTCTTAATGATTATCTTGACTGTGCTCCATGAGATATTCAAGGCCTTTTAAGTATTTTATACCCATCCCCTGATCTGCGCCTTTCCACAACTTTATCCCAGAGGTTTTTGAAAGCTCCTTGGGTCTCATGATTGAGTCTTTGCTGTGAAATGCACTACCCAGCAGAGGAAACCTACAGGAACAGCTGATTTTATTCTGAAATATGCCGAATCACTACAATTTAACACAGGTGGAAGCCAATTAACATGTGTGATTTTGAAGGTGATTGGTTACACCTGACCTAATTTACAATTGCTATTATAAGGCGGGTGGACACTTATCCAACGAAGATATTCTCGTTTTATCTTTTTCATTAGTTTTCTGAAGTTTATCGAATTTGTTTTTCACTTGGAAGTTGTGATTTACGATGTGTAAATGAAGGTGGGAAAAGTCTGATTTAATGCCATTTAATTCCAGGTGAAAAGGCAACGAAAGCTGAAAGATTTAAAAGGGGATGTAGACTTTCTGTTGGATATATATAAATACAAATATATCATAAGAAATGAGATTAATCGGGTGTCTGTTTGTCTGTCTGTTCGCGTTTTTTGCAAGGACCACTGGACCGATAACTACAAAATTTGGCACACAACCCAAGTCCGCTCTGGGAATTGTCCTCAGGGTATTTCCATCTACCACCTGAGGCTTTAAAGATCACTTTTCTGGATTTTTCATTTATATGCAATCTCATTGGTTAGAGATATCATGTGCCATGTAGCACGGCCAAAGGCCAGCACACCTCATTAGTCGAGCTGTGTCTTCCACCCGTTGGCTCACTGCACAGCTAGCCTGACACCACGCCCAATTGGAACTGAACTAAATCCAATAAATAAGATTCATCAGATGTCTGTTTGTCTGTTTGTCTGTCTGTCTATCTGTCTGTTTGTTCGCATTTTTTGCAAAGACCACTGGGCTGACAACCACCAAATTTGGCACACAGACCAAGTCCGACCCAGAGGTTATCTTAAGTGTATTTTCATCCACAACCTCACCCTTTAAAGACCCCGAAGAACCATAAGACCTTTAATTTTACATGCTTCAGAGATTAGAATACATGCTTGAGAGAAGACTTTATACATGCTTGGGAGTAGGACCCTTTAAGACCCTGAAGACCCTAAAATCCTTAAGACCATTGAATTTCCGAACACAATTCAGACACTTTAAAACTCCGTATACCCCCAAAGACCCTCTGGACCCCAAAAACGGTTAAGATCCCTAAGATTCTCGAAGACCCTTTAGTCTTTTGAAGACCCCTTTGAGCTGGAACACCCTTAACACCCTGAAGACTTCGAAGACCCTCTAGACCCCTTAACCCACTGCTGTTCTGGCTTTCCTGCCCCTACACAGTTCTCTTCCCCCCCCACCCCCACCCCCATCAGTTTGGAACGGAATATTCACAATCACTCAAGAAATACCAACACCCTCCCATCCCCTCCGCCCCCCAAATATAGAAGTAGCCTACATATTCATTCCTAAACGGCCATATTTTCACCTCGAGGGGTCAGCTGGCGAAAGTATTTTGCCTATGACTTTCACAAACCGGCTGACTCAGCTTGACGTTTCACTAGGTTAGAGCAGGCATTTGTAATTTGGCTATGGTGCCAGTGATAGTTCGCCTACTCTTCGTGAAGAACACCATGGGATCTTTAATGTCCACCAACTAATTCCAGCAGATGGGATGTCCGTTTAACATCCATCTGAGGAATGGCACACATTGATGCCTGTGAAATACCAGGGTGGCAGTTTATAGCTGGGCCGAGATTCAAACCCAGGCTGGACAGCTTCGAGGTGAGTGTGCTATACCTCTAAACTATTCTGTCAGCCCAGTCTACACGTTATGAGGAAAAAAAATTCTTTAGTTTCTATACATACTTAAATGTATTTATTTAAAAATCAAAATTAGGTATTTGAAGAACTATTTCAATCATGATTCGAGAACTTATTGAACACCCTTCATAATTGTGCCTGGTGATGTAACATCAAAACTGTCAAGAAAAGTGTCGTACCACTTTCATACATGAATAAGAAATGTGCTAAAGCAATGGCATTTCTACTGCTTGGCAAGTGTTCAACAGTACTCAGAACTATTACCATCCATTATCTCATTTTCTTGTGGGGGTAAGGGATAATGCTTTTGGAAACCAATTCAGATGCACGTGGGTGTGATGGACATTGCTATTTGGGAATTATTCATCACATGTTTAGGTGCTCATAGTCCAGAATTAAGAGAATCGACTTCAACTGAGACAATGTTAAGATATTGTTATAGTTCTCGGAACCGTGTGCATACAACATACAGGTGTCCCAAAGTTAGTTATTCCATTAAGTATATTTGCAGATAGAACCCCTCCTGGTGTGTAATGGGAAAGCGAAAGGGGGTGCGTTGCGATGTTTTTTTAGTAAGGTAAATAAATCTTTATATCCCATCCTCCATTGCGATCCACGGTACCCAAGCGCTTGCAGCCTTCGGTTCGCTTGCAACAATGTACCACGGTCCACCTGTTGTCTCTGGAGGCTCGTTTTTATGAGACAGAATCTTCGCTGTCACAGTTCCTATTCGGCTTCTCCAAATGCTCCAACTCTTTCTTGACGAGTCCCCACGCGTGGAGTGGGCGGGCCTCGCCAGTGCCTGGCCAAGGCCCCGCCCAAAAAGGGCGGACTCACGGGAGCCCCGTCCAATCAGGGTAGACAGTGACGTCAGTTTTGACCAAGGCCCCGCCCCGCTGAGGGAGGTCTATGAACCACGACATCCTCCTCAGTCTTGAGTTCTTTGGGGGTCGTTCATTCTGTGCTTGGAGGCCAGAGTTGGTTGGAAAACGAAGTAGTTCCCGCTGCTTGGCTCCGCTCACGTCTCACCCCGACGGCCCGACTACTGGTCGCGGCCCACTCGAGCTCCTCCACGGACCCGAACTCCACATTGGCGGCTGTGGACCTGACTGCATGACTGTTGGCAGGTGCCGCACCACGGAGCATTCCTTTCCCCGAGACTCAGGTACTCGAAAGAACTGCGACCTCAGCTCGCCTCCTTCCCTGGCTGCAAAAGTCCTTTGCCTTCAACTTGGTTTATTTTGTCCGAGTGTGTGTCTGAGTGTGTGGCGCCAGTCTAATAAGTAGAAACTGTATGTTTTTCGATCATTGTAAATCTTGCCTGTGTATTCCTGCGTAAGTCTGCTCTGTCTTCTTTTGTAAGTTGCTGTAAATTGTCACACTACATCTATTTTCTTTCCCCTGCATAACACCCCAATAAACCTGTTTCTGTGCCACATAAATTTCTTCGTTTATAATAAATAAATTATTGCAGAAATGTTCCCAGTTCATTTCCGTCCTTTCTTTCAATGGTCCAGCATGGTTCGGATCTGAGTTTTAGCCGGGTCTTTGTTCCCGTTAATCTGCTCATCCTAGCCGGCACGGCCTTGGCAGTTCCGCTCGACTACACCCGAACCGGAGTTGGTAGTCGGTAGTTGGAACTCTTCCGCAGTCGGTAGAGTGACCCGGTTCGAGCAAGACGTGCCGAAGGCATAGTTCCCCTGTAGACGACACCGCGTGGTTAATTAGGTAAATTGGTTCAGACAAAAAGACCCTACGCTACGTAGTGGAGGTGTTGGCGTCCACGGTCGGTTAAGCAACCCGCCGCCTCATGGAGTTATCCGAGAGGGATTGCCTACAATTCCGGAGAGTCTGGTGAGAATCGACGTAACTTTCCCCACCTAGTGGTCGTTCTCGCCACCGGGTCTCTGGCCCGCAACAATATGCACAGGATCAAATAGTGCCCTTTAGAGAGACCAGAGAAACCAGGATATGCCATGAAAATGTGCCCTCGGAGTACACAAGCCCCTTCCCTCCCATTGGAATGCCAGGAGACGCAATGAGACACATCGGGCTGCCGAGGCAGTTTCATTGGCTTCAGAGTACAATCGTGGATGGGTCACCACGCCGACACAGGATACTTGAATGGCTTATTACCCCAGTTAGTTGGTCCTCATTTTGCCGACCTTGGCAGGATGACAGGTTGAATCAACCCACCTGGTGTTATTTAAACAATACGACAGCAGCTCAAACTCAAGACCCTAAGATCTAAGCCAACACCAGGCTGCTTTACTGTTTTTATCAAAGACAAATTAATGCCTTGCATTTGAGAAATGGTTATCCAATGATGCAGTGTCATTCATAAGGATATAATTATCATCCTGATTGTACTTCCTAGCTGAAGACGGCCATTCACAAACAACCTGGGAATATGAATATATTTTTGCTGGACAATCTGCTGCCCAGACAACAACCACACTGAGACAGCAAGCAGTTTAAACTGGTGTCGAGGGATCGATTCAGTTTTGAAGGAACAGCAATATGCACCGAACTGAAAATGTGTGACTTGAAGTGGTTGTTCAAGGTGTTGTTGGTCCCAGCTGCTGTTGTGTTTCCTGCCGGTACAAGCCATTGGTCTGGGAAGGATTGTTGGAACAGGAAGGGGAGTTTCTGCAGTGTATTATCAGCAGTATATACTGCAGTCATATTTTATTGATGTAAAGGAAATGGATGTTGATTTGAGATTGTGTAAGCTGATTAAATGGGAAACTCTGTCCTGGATGGGCAAGCTTCCTAACTTGAACTTCCGAATAAACATCGTCTTGGATTATTCTATCTCGATTAGAAGTGAGTATTCCATCACACTCCTGATCTGAGCCTTGTGTTCTCTTGAGGGTTTAGGAAGTGAACCACTTGTCAGAAATTGCTCAGCATCAGTCTTGTTCTTGTCGTGTTGTTATCATGAAGATCTGCTCAATGTTGATACTAGTAGTAACCACAACATCCCTCTTATACCCTTCAGCTGACCAACCACTCACCGTTGTGCAGTAACTGGAATTTAGTCCATCAGCCTTAACCTTTCTTGAGCTGACCACATCACCACATTTGCGTCAAAGGTTAACACAAAAGGCAAAGGCAAACACTATCTTCTCTCAGCCTACAAAGTTTTCACCTACAGAACGATGGAGTGTATTCTTCACTGTGTACTGGGGTTTGAATGAACCACGTAACACTTGTGGATGACTTTGAAACTGAAGCTTTGAGTCTGAAGATTGTCAATCCTATATGTGTATTTGAGTAGGTCCAATATCAAATCCTTTTCCGCTTACAGTGCACAAAGGTTGGACGTGTCATGGTCTCCCATTGCTTTAATTCCAGTTTTACCCCTTCTGCACTCTCAACCTTGTTCCTGTCAAACCATATTGGGTCATACACACATTGATAATAATTATTCTACTTCAACATTATATGAGCTAGCTAACAATGGAACTTTGTACTTTCATGCCTTTGAATGCTATAATGTCGATTTTAAACTTGGCTTCCATGTCCATTTTAGTTTTGAACTTCTTGTCTCAAATTCGTCTCCAGCTGTTCCAATACAGTTTCAAGACCTTGACCCCCTCGACACTCCCTTAAATAAACTTGTTTTTACAGCTTGTGAAACCTGAAGCATTGGTATGGCAAATACTTTTTTTTTCCTTGCAGGAAAATATACCACAAATGTGTAGACATCCGTGCAGTGGCATCCCAATAATCATCAGGTTATTGTTGAAACATAAAGTCATTGTAACACATCGTTGTTCCTTATTTGGTAAATTCGCTTTGTCCACGATATTGATGACATGTATCTTATAATTAAAATATATGTTTTCAGGATATTCAGGCCAATCTTTATGCTCAGAAATATATATATATATATATATATATATATATATATATATATATATATATATATATATATATATATATATATATATATATATATATATATATATACATACAACGAGAAAGGAAGCTTCCAAGTAATTCAAGGTAATATTTATTTACCCAACTTGTTTTCTGTTGCAATTCCAACATCATTCATTACTTTGTTTACAAACTCAGTTCTGTGCAACACCTATGCTTTACACTTGTGTGAATGTGACTAGTAACATTTGAGAAGGGGTTAGCTATAGAGTTGAGAAATTAGTATGACATTGTGGCTCAGAGGCACCACAATGGTTTTCATTGATCCACACATGATGCCACTCTCCCATCAGCATATTGATCTCATAGATCTATAGATATAATGGAGAAAATGTATGTATGTACATATTTACAGGTATTGGACAAAAAAATGGAAACACCAAGGTAAAGTCACTTATAGGTTGTTGGGCCACCACGTGCAGTCAGTATGTGCCATAGTATAGAATCTGCCAGTGTCTGGAATTTTGCAGGAGAGATGTGGCACCATTCTTCCATGAAAAGTCAATCAACTCACACCTGTTTGCTGTGGATACCCATCAAGCTGCAGATGAAGGCCATGTCTGTGGATGGGAGTTCGAGTTTGCAAATTAAGGAATTTGTACAACGCAGGATGCTGATTCAGCAACTGGCTTTGGAGGCCAACTTTGAAATGTGGTTTGTTCAAGAAAGATCATGGCTAATAGTGAGACCCAGGAGTTTGAGGGACCAAACTTCCTCAAAATGATTGTTGAGAAAGTAGATGGGTGGGTTTGCCTTCTGGTCTTTTTGGAGAGAGATTGAGATTCCTCAGGATTGAAAGACACATTCCAAGTGTTTGACCAGCTTATGATTTTGTTAATGTCTGAAGAGAGGGAAGAGGCTGCTGCCTGCCCATCTGAAGGATGAGGGATGCTACAACAGAGGGTGGAGTCATCAGCAAAGAGATAAGGGAGATTTTCCAGAGGCTGAGAGATTGTTACTTAAGATTGGGAGCAAGACTGCCCAGAACATGCCCTTGGGGCACTCCAGCCTTAACAAGAAGAGGATGAAAATTATGAAAGGATTCCATTGAGAGCCACACATTGGCTACAAGAGTAGAGAAAGTCAGTAAGCCATTTGTGGAGTTGGCCTTGGATGCCATAGGCAGAGTGCTTGCAAATCAAGACGGTGCCATACTGGACTGAGAGGTCAGGATATGTCGAGAGAGAACGCCCTGATATCTTTTTTGACATTGAGGGCTCCCATCTATTGTTGGAAGAGTCAAAGCAGCATGTCCAAGGTAGAATAACGTTGTCTGAATCCGAAATGGTGATCTGAGATTAGGCTTTTGGAGTAAAGGAGGGATTCCACATCAACTGTGATGATGGATTCCATGATCCAGCTGATGATTGGGAGTAAGCTCATAGGTCTGTCATTAAGGGGATCCCATTTTTGAACATTTTTATGTTGAGGTGATGTTGGCTGATTTCGAAGGAGATGGAGGATTACCTAAGGCAAATGATAGGGTGAAAAGAGCATAAAGAGGATGTGGAACAGCAGTAGAACATGTTTTTAAGGACACGTGAGCTGATGCCATCTGGTCCAGTTGCAGAATCAAATTTGAGGATTTCGAGAAACTTCTCTGCCTTCTCAGGTGCAAAAAAAAAGGCGTGATTGGGTAGGGGTGGGCACATAGAGTGGGTGGTTGAGGACAATACCGGAAGAAGAAAAGAAAACCGGCCGGAGCAAAAAAACAATGGGTAATCCACAGCTGTTTTTCTGAGTGCTGCAGATTTCTGTGTAGCTCCTTGTACAGGAGCAAAACATTCAACCAACCCCCTCTTGAACCGGAGGTACCCATCACAGGGTCGGCATCTTGCAACCTGTCAGCGACTGCCCTCATATCCTGCAGCACCTTAGCCAGGAACTTGATGGTCAGATTGAGCCTCCCCACCTCTTCCTCCTCTTCACTGCCCCCCTCCTCAGAAACCTTGATGATGACCTCCGACTCCTCTTCAGTCAGCTCCTCCCCATGTGAGACGTGAGCTCCTCCAATTCCTTTGGCTTCATATAATCGAACCCTGAATATCTGAAGCACAGGGGGCGCCAACATAGAAGGAGGTCACGTTTTATAAACCGTGAATGTCAAATCCGTGAAGTCGTGATTTCACGGTACTAGGTTTTTGCATCTATAATCTAAAAGTTGAAGTGTGTGTGTGTGTGTGTGTGTGTGTGTGTGTGTGTGTGTGTGTGTGTGTGTGTGTGTGTGTGTGTGTGTGTGTGTGTGTGTGTGTGTGTGTGTGTGTGTGTGTGTGTGTGTGTGTTATATCATATCCACGGCTGATGCTGGAATGTACTAACAGGAAATGGGATGAACCCGACACCTTTCATCCATGGATATTTCTTGTCTTCTTAAATGTCCGTAAGTCCGATTTTCATTCAGGAACAGAACAATTATGGTTAACTTTTTTGAAATTCCCACTCTTTTATCTAAATTCCTAAAATTATGTTTAAAAGACAATTTGAATCACAAATTTCACTCTAGCAACAGCCAGTTAAAAGTGGCCGGCAAGCAGAACTGAGGCAGCGTAAAAACACACACACACACACACACACACACACACACACACACACACACACACACACACACACACACACACACACACACACACATCGCATTTGCTGAAGTTTAGCATTCGTACATCATTTTGAAAGTCGCGTATTGGAATTAAAGAATCAGCACTAAAGTTTGAAAACTTCTTACAAAGAGGCTCTATTTAACCATTCCTATTCATAGCATTCAAACTATTGTCTCATCCATTACCCATACCTGACATAGTGTTAGGGTTACTCTGCATGCTGGTTTCAAGATGCCTTTGTATGTGGCCTAAATTTAGAGCCATAGACAGGCACAGACTATCCCACGACTCCACCCAGCGCCACCCCAACCTTTCCACCACCCTTAGTCAAACAACCTCTGAAAGAAACATTGGTTCCTTTTGTCGATGAGGAAGAGAAAGCAGAAGACAAGGGTGGTTTGGCTGAAAGTAAAGTTTCATTGGTGAGATACCTGAATTGGTTTTGATTGGCCCAGATTAATTTGGTGGGTTGTACATTTCTTTGTCGTATTGATTAATAAAGCTGGAATACTTTGCAAGTTGTGCTGAATGGTAAGTTAACATCAATCCTTACAGTATGTTCATAAATTATGAAAGATAACCTGGAACATTGTCAGAAGCTGATGGAAGACTATAGGTTGTCAGATTTTTAGTGTACATCATTTAGCTTGTTGGATGACCTTTCCTTTCCATCTCCTGTTCAATATCTTAAATTTATCACTTTTTTTATTTCTTACACAGTTTTCATATGTCCACAACTCATCTTGTCAATCTCTATTTCATTTCCTCAACCTCCAGCTTCTCCCTATATCTTATTTATTGTTTTTACATCCATTGCCGTGTGCCAGCGATGGATGGGGATGTCTTTGGCACCATTTTCCATTCTTTGAACAAAAGTACGAGTCTTCTAGGTGAGTAAAAAAAATATTCTGTCTCAGATGCACTGTCGTCCCTCATATTAAACCGTGCTGTGTAATCTCGAATCCCATTCCACACAGCAGAATATCGTTTCTCTCATTTTTATCCCTCTCTTAAAGTTTCTTGTATATTGCTTTATCCCCCAGTCATCATTGTTCGTATCTTGATCTGTCATGCAAAGCATAGTTCAATTGTTGGCACCATGGCCAAATTCCAGCTCTAACTTTTGCTGGGAAGGCAATGGCAAGACACCCAGTATAACCCTTGCCAAGAAAGTGCTTCGGCAGCACTGATGCTCCAGAACAGAGTATGGTGCATCAGAATAGGCATCTGTACACTCACCTTTGAAGTAGTTGTGGAAAGGGCAAGTCAGTGCCTTAAGGTCCAGTGTCATCGTCGACAAAAAAACAGGGATTATCTGTACCGTTTTTGTACTTTGGATTATCTGTACCATTTTTGGTTTCGCTTGCATCTTGATCCTTGTCAACAAGCTTATTTTTGACTTGCTACAAGATTGTATGTATTGTGCGCACAGCACATACATCTGAGCTGGCAGCAAACATGAGTTGTAGTGATACTTAGCCTTTTTTTGTATTATTTTTCTTGATACCCACAAGCAAATAAAATATGGTATCATCTTTATCAAATAGGATATCATCTCCCCAACCATTTGGACTGAAGACACTTTATTGTCAGGATGAGCTCTCCAGCCCTGAAAGTGGCACAGGATGCGATCTCCAGCCCTTGATGGATGAGGATTGGTCCTTCTCTTCGGCTGTGGTGCAAATGGGGCCATAAATACATGAGCCACAGCAGGTGCTATTGCCTAGGATCTTGTGTCACCCAAGGTGGGTGTGTAGGGAGGTTAAGGCTGAAGCAACAGAGAAAAAAAAATTTGGGGAGCAGGAATTTCAACATTCTCAAAATTCACAGGATTGCCATGGGTGTTTTGTTTGAAATGAAAAAGCACTTCTGTGCATGAGGTCTATCGATTAATTTATTAAAATTAAACAATATTAGACATCACATCTAATTTATTTATTATTTTATATTAAAAGAAAGCGAGAATGAATTTTATAAGTGCTCTCATAATCTATACTATAAAAGTGAAGTTGTTTGTTTATATATTGTTACCAATTTGGAATTCAATTGCACACAACATACAGGTTCCCTTAGTCAACTATGTCAATAAGTGCATGTTCCCTAGATAGCTCACCTTTCATTGTTTAAATGTTCAGAGATTCATTAGATGCGCTGCGGATCGATTTAATAGTTAGGGAGCGAACAATGGAGACGTCCCTCCCCCTCTTCTGCAAAGAGGAAGAAGAACCCTGCCATCCCGTGATGTCAACAACTCCCTCCCACCCGTGGTTGAGCGGGGGGGGGTGGATCACGAGGGCATGAGTCACGCCAGGTGCGGGGGAGGACCGCATTTGCGCCAGGCGCAAAGGATAAAGAGGACATCTTTTCTTTGTTCAAAAAGAGTTTGTGGGAGTCCCGTGGCAGAGTTCGAAAAGAGTCCCGTAGGAGTCCCGTGGTAGGGCTGAGTTTGTGGGAGTCCCATGGCAGAGTTCGTGAAGAGTCCCGTTCTGAGTCCCGTGTGCAGAGTTTGTGTGCTGAGTCCCGTGGAAGGAGTAAGCTTTTTTTTTTTGCTTCGGAGAGAGCAGTCGTTCAACAGGCCATCGGGTCCTGCTTGGCTTGCTTGGCTTGAGGCCTTCGGAAGCTTTTTGCTTCGGCTGGCTCAGTGAGCTTCGGCTGCTGCTTTGTTTTGGAAGTAACTTGAGCGAGTTGTTCGGCTCGAGCTGCGAGTGGAGGCTTCTTCCTCTTCTTCCTCTTCTTCTTGGTTCGTGGAGCTTTTCATTCTCCATTTTGTTTGCCGGCTTGGTGCGACGCATTGGCCTCTTCTTGGAGTTGGATCCTCGGGGAAGCGACGATCGACAGGAAGGATTGGCGCCTCGTCTCACCGGCACGTGTTGAGAAGCGCGGGAGGATTCGCGGGAGCTCGGGAAGGATCGCGGCGATTGGATCCAGCTCCATCTCGCTGGAGCCCGGGTCCGGACAAGTTGAAGACCACACGAGGTGGAAAGGTTCGAGTCAAGCTCTGAGTTTCAGCTCACCTGTCCTCTGAGCTGGAGCTCGTGATTAAAGGCCTCAGCCACCGTTTCTTGTGTTGTGTGTGTGTGTGTGTGTGTGTGCGCGCGCGCGCGTACGTGTGTCCGTGGGCCCGTCTAATAAGTAGGAACTGCTGTTAAGTGTAAATGACTGTACATAATAAGTAGACGGTTGTAGTTCTTTTGTCGTGCTTTTGTTGCTTGTATAATTGCATACGTGTTTTGCCTTATTTAATTGCATACGTGCTTCATTATAATAAATGCCCTTGTGTGAATGTAAACCTGCTCGTTGCGTCTATTCCCTCATTGACTGAACATTTCGTGTTTTGGGAGTTAGAAAGCCGTTGGTTTGCCGTAATAGGGGGACATTTGGACCGACGGTTCTCGGCGATTACGCTGCTCGGAATCGCGCACGGACAGACTCGCCTCGGCGGTTTGTTCCGTACGAGATCCGTCGAGGGTGGAATACCCCGGTAGTTGGATCACGTGGGTATTTAGGTAAATTGAAGATTGGCAATCGACCCTACCCCACGTGATCTGCCGATTGGCGTATTTCGGTTCTTGTACAAGGACCCGTCTCTCGGAGTTATCCGGGCGGCGATCTATATTCCAGGCGATCGGTCGGGCCGACTCGACTTGCGGCTCCGTTCAGAGCGGTCGGTTGGCGGCTGACCCCCCGGCCGTAACAATATGCTTCAAAACTCGGAATATATTGGTATAACTCGGCCGGGGTTCACGCCGACATCCCAGATTCAGAGAGCCGACCCCTGACCATAACTCCGCCGAAACCGTGGAATGTTAATTTTCTGATTGTTATTTTTCGTTTTTCTAAAGGAACATTTTCATTGAGCAAGGCCTGTACCAAGGGTTGTCCCTCCAACTGATACAGTGCAATGGCTGCTGAAATCATTCCAAATGAAGACAATGTTAAGGTGATCTGCATAACAAACAATGGTAGCTGGGAAGATGGTACATCTCATCAAGCAACAGAAGCTTATTGCAGAGCGATGTATGAAGCCAGAATCATTCCATTGCCTAGGAGGGTTGTCACAACGCACTGGCTGAAAGGAAAACATTGATTTCATGATCACCAAGCTAAGTATCTGAAATGGTAAAGAAAGTAGCCAGGGAGGGATATCAGTGAATCAGAGCACAGAATATCCCGATGCATGGTGAAATGGGGCTGGCAGGATGGTCTCAGAGGTATGCATCTCACCTTGAAGCTGTTTGGCCTGGATTTGAATCTCAACCCAGCTGTATAATATCATCCCCGTGTTTCACAGGCAGGGTGATACATCGATGTGTGTGCCGTCCCTTGGATGGACGTTAAATTTGGAGTCCCATCTGCCGGTGTTAGTTGGTGGACGTTAAAGATCACACAGTGTTCTTTGCAAAGAGTAGACAAACTGTTTGCCCACACCCTGGCCAAATTACAAATTCCTGCCCTAACCTTAGTCGAATGTCAGGCCTGGCCAGCTGGTTCATGAAAAATCTTGAGCCAAACTTCACCCCCAACCTCCCCGGCCAACCCCCAAACTCACAATAACTTGGAACATTTGTGGAAGTTAAGAATAAGTAGAAGTTGGCTGACAAAGGAGGTGTGAGCTGACTTTGAAGCAAATGAAAGATGTCCTCAGGCAAATGATAGGGTGAATAGAGCAGAATGTTTGTGAAGTACATCATTCTGTCTTTTGATTAAATCCGACAACAAAGCAAGGGGTAAAAATGCCTCGTGTTATTCATATATTTTATCGATTTGATCATGATGATGTTTGTCATGATTAATGCAAAGCAACTCAAGACAAATGGCCCCAATTATTCCCACGTTGTGGGGTCTGCCATTGTCATCTAAGTCTTTCATGAAACGGCTGGTTATGCCTGAAATTGAACCTAAGGTGGCAGAAATTTGTACCTGTCCAGGATGAGTGAGATCACCTTAACATTGTCTTCATTTGGAATGATTTCAGCAGCCATTGCACTGCATCAGTTGGAGGGACAACCCTTGGTACAGGCCTTGCTCAATTAAAATGTTCCTTAAAAAAAAAAAACAGAAAAAAGCTCACCTATTCTTTGTGGAAGACACCGTGGGATATTTAACTTCCACCAACTAATGCCGGCAGATGGAATACCAAGTTTAACTTGGTCCACCAATCCATCCGAGGGACAGCACATGCATCGATGAATCACCCTGCCTTTGAAACACCGGGATGACAGTTTGTAGCTGGGTCAGGATTCAAATCCAGGCTAGATGGCTCAAAGGCGAGTACACTTGCATCTCGGCCATCCTGCCAGCCTTCATGCTAATGATATTATCATTATGCCATGACCGTCGGACGGAATTGACTAATTTGTGGTTATAATAATTTTAACGAAAAATCAAACTTGGGTCAGAGACAAGATGCTGGATTCAGGATTTGAGGAAGAAGTATTAACAACCTAACGTATGCTGATGATGCTACTCTGTTGGCAGTAAGTAAAGAGGACTTGATGAAACTGCTGCACAGTTAAGAAGGAGAGTGAAAAAGTTGGTCATTATTTAAACCTCAAAAATATTTTTTTAAACCTTGTTCACTGAGAAGATCGATGAGTTCAGATTTGGAGACGGTCATGTGGAAATGGTGGAAAGTTTAGTCTTCCTGGGTTCTAAGAATGAGGTACGTGGAGAATGTGGAGGAGAATATATGAGATTATTTGCATTGGAAAGAACAGCAATGTCAGCACAGTATTGACAAGGATCTGGAAAGACCAGGAGGAGGCTGGTGAATACTCTGGCATTCCCAGTTGCAATGTGAGTTGTGGAGAAATCTTATCATGAATGTTTCGAGAAATCTTAACATGAATGTCCCCAGAGGTCGGCCACGACTTGATGGAACTGGATAACTGGTGAAAATATTTTTTTACTTGGGTGTGCGAACCATCGACTCTTAGCCTATACACCATCCATGTACAAGTACGTCAAATTTTCTCCAAATTTCCCTCAGGTGAGTATTAAATAATACTGGCAATCGTGAGGGGTTCTGCATTGAATAAAGGTTACAATTGGGCCACAAGGTTGCCGAGGGCAATTGCGCACATCACACTTGAAGCCATGGTTGAGAGAAATCATGTATGAGGCCCCAATATATGTTTTAAACAATTCATATGCAGTGCATATGTAATGTGATGGCGAGAAAAAAAATCGGACAGCCAATGGGATACAGAGACTCCTCGATTTACACTTGAGATGCGTTCCTAAAAAACTGAATGTAAAATGAAAAAAAAGTCAATCAAAAACTATTTTCCCATTGGCATAATGTTATAAATAGAATATGCGTTCCTGGGTGGAAATTTCCAGTCCTAACCAAAATCTAACCTAAGTAAAGACAGTTAGGGCCGAATTTACGAAAGGTGTTTAAGCGTTAGACACGTGTAGAATCACTAATTGTGTGATGATCACCCGTTCAAAGTGAATCGCCAATCTCAGAAGAGTGATTTATCCAATGCAGATCAAAACCTTATCACAAGCATTAAAATAACAAATAAACTTGTACATGTCGGTGAGGGCATGTTTAAGCATGCATTTAAGGCCTTTAAGTGCTTGAATGTCAAGAGGATAGGAATAGGGCAGTTCATCGACATGCATTGAGAATCTCCGAGGATAGATGCAATCTTCTGGAGATGTACAACAATATCAAATTAGTGTGCATTTTGCCTTCATCTTCATTCTCCTCCAGAGGTCAATGGCAGAGGATTTTGCGCACTCTGGGAAATGGGCTGGCATAATTTTTGAAATATCTTCCCATGTGAGCTGCTTGTTTTTTTATATGTGCCTGTGTCACTTCTCCTGTCTTGGATTGTTATTTAGTGAACCTTGCATATTACTTTGATGAAACCAATTTGTTGCTCTCATGAGAAATTGTCCCCTCTTTTCATTCCCTACATGTTGTCGTTGTTGGAACACAAGAACTAAAAATTGACATACGTGAGACCAATGCGGCACATTCATTGAGGTGAATTCGTTAGGTAACCTCTTATAGGGGAGTTGAATAAAATAAATGTGTAAAAGGCATTGAATCATAACTTAGGTGCACAACACTAATCGGCTGTTTCGGCCACACAACTAATGGGCTGTTTCGGCCACACAACTAATCGGCTGTTTATCTCCCTTTGTAAATTGCTATCTTGACAGGCGATTAGCTGTGTGCATACAACTGTTTTTGTCACCGTGTAAGGGTTAATCATGTGTTAGCAAACGCTCGCTAAACCCCTTTCGTAAATTTGCCACGAAATGTTTAAATGCAAAACCATCCTTTATGTTTAAATGCAAATAAATAAAAAATGCAAATAAATATTTGAATAAATAAATTATGGATGGTTTTAAGTAAATGCATGTGGTACTCAACAAAATTTGTAGCGTGAAGCGAATGTCCATGTCTGGGAGGTGCTGGTGGGGTTGCAGCAGTTACTGAGATGATGCACACGACTTAAGTGTACTCAACTTTATTTTGGTGGCGTTACGAGGAATTGTCCTCACAGTCGAGGGAGGTAGACTGAACGCATGGGCAATGTTCAACAAATGCTCACCGTACTCAAATCGCTTCACCACGACCATTTCAATGTCCATACTAATAGCTTTATGAACCTTCTTGATGGGAGTCTCAGTTAGAAAACTTGAGGGTCGTTTACCACTCATGATGAATGGAATTGGGAGAGTTTCACACAAAAATACCATCAGTGAAGGTCGGACAATACCTCTCACAAGTGCAGCACAGACTGGGCATGACTGAGAGTGAGATAAGTGGTGTAGTGTATGTCGTACCTCCGTTCCCCTTTTGCGCTGGCACAAAATCTAAGAGAAATTCCGTGTGAAAGAAAACGTTCACTCGAATTGCGAGACTTAAATAGAAAATTGTCAGTACTTTGTCTATAGTGTTAAGTTGAAAAAACGTCAATAGAATGAGTGTAAATTGAGGACTAAGAGTGCATCGTTCATGTATAAAGACTCATTTAAGTACCATTATTAGCAAACGATCATTGTGGCCTAACTGGCAGCTTACCTCGAGGCTTAGCAAGTCAAGACGGCTGGTGTCAGGTCTATGGGGAACATGATAAGCATAGAGTGCCTTTTTTTACATTCTAGTGTTCAACAGTAACAACTGTTTAAAAAGGTAATCATACATTGGACAAAATTCACTGAATAGTTTGTGGTTATAAGAATTTTTTACTTCCGGTAGGTGTGCCCCATGAAACACCATGATAACCTATTTATACACTTTAACACAGAGTTCGTCCAAAGCAGAAAACCAATCCAAGGCAGAAAATGGGCCAATGAAGTCACTACAACCACCGCTGCCTGACCACAAGTCCCCCTGGCAAGTTCGGTTGAGATTGGATAAGTAACAACCAGATGTATTGCGGTCAGACAGACAGACAGACACCAAATTGCACAATTTAGTATAATTCTCTGGTCTCAGCAGTGGTTTCTTTGCTGCAATTCTGCCACGGAGAACTGCTGCAATCAACCTGTGCACAATGCTGGATGAGATGTTAATGTTCAGGCCTGTTCTCATTTCATTTGTCAGCTGCTGCCTTGATTTTCTGCTGTCATGTAATCTGAGCAACTTCAAGTGCTTGTCTTGCTTTAGGGAGGTTCTTCTGTGTCTCCCTGGCCTTTTCTTTTTCTTGTACCGAGCCAGTTTATTTTAGGCATTGCAAAGTGTACCTCACACCATTGTAGGAGATCTTCAGATTTTCTGCTATTTTCTTCAAAGTGTACTCTTATTCTCACAGAGTTTGGATCTTCACACACTTCTGTTGAAAGTTGCTTCGTTGGCACTATCCTGAACCCACTCATCGATTTTTAAGCAAGAGAACAAACTGATGAAAACTAATGTCACATATTCATGACTTTACAACTGTTATTTTGTTTTCATATAATTTGCATTAATATTGTTGCAGAAATGGGCCCTTAGTGGGTTATTAAATATAGGATCAGCCCAGATCCCCCCTTAAATGCATGTTTAGCCAGGTTGTTCGGTAATTGGATGTTACATGTGTGTCGGGAGGTGTATCAGGCTGTCCAGTGTTCATACAGTGGTGGTGTACCGAGAGGCGCCTTGCTTCTTTTTCCTTCCCCCCCTTGTAGCTATCCCCGCCCAGCGCTCTGAGAGTGTCAGTCAGCGAGACGTGTTGGCAGCCGATTGGTGGAGAGTGGCTGCGGACTCAAAGGATGGACCAATCACGTATCCCTGGAGGCATCCCAGAAAAGCGAGCCCCAAGAAGCAAGAGAGTAACTGCCTGAGTGTCGAGTCGCGATCTACTGTATAAGGGACGGCTGTGTCTGTCTGCGATCTGCTTCGTGAAAAAGACAAGAGGAACTGCATGAAGTCTGTCTGCCTTCTGCTGGATGAGAGGCTGCAGGTGTCAGTTGGCGATCTGCTTCGAGAGGGATGGCTGTGTGAATCTACGATCTGCTTCGTGGAAAAGGCCCGCCCCGAAAGGCAAGGGGAACGGCTTCTGTGAGTCGGTGATCGGCTTTGTGGAGAGTGGTTTTGGCCGGCTGTTCCTCCTTGGCCATGGACCCAGTCTGCGGAGCCCAAGACCCCGATTTGGCGTAGTCTGGTGAACAGGCCAGGCCTGGATTTGTATACTGGACCTTCTGAGAAACCAGCTGGAACACACCATAGATCTTCCTATCTTGTGCCGTCGACCTTACGGGTGCTGGACGCGCCGAGGCTGCATGTGCCGGGAGTGGTGCGCCATCTTGCAACGCAGCGTGCTAGAGCTTGGGCGCACGAATCCGTTGACATCGGCTTCTCACGAGCCGCATTCGTTGCTTCGACACTTCCTCTCGTCCATGAGGCATCACCAAGTACTCCGTGTCTTATCTAAGGTTTATTTCGCTACGGCTCCCTTCGAAACCCGCATCCGTAGCTCCCTAGTTAAGAGCGGGTTATAGATTAATTATAACATTGTTGTGAATGTTTTGCTTGTGTCGTGTTTCCCCGATGTGTCCCCAATAAATCTGGCTGATTCATATGAAAGTTGCCGCCTTGAGTTTATTTGTGCCGCGCTGAGGAACAACCGCTCGATTTGTATATAAAACCAAAATGGTTACGGACTGGCAGACTTCGCTCGGTCTCTGACAAACCCAGTCTGTAACCGGGGTCTATTTCCCCAACTGGCAAGGCTCAGGTGTACTTTGGTATCGTGATCCGAGGCACGTGACCCGAGGCCTGTGCCGAGCCAGCCGGCGTTATAACCCCTGAGACGGCGGTGCTGTCAAGTGACGCCGAATCTTCAACATTTGGCTGTCAAGAGTAGGGTGCGATTCCCTCCACCGCCGATCCTTAACAATATAACTGGTGTTGAACTTCAATAATTTATGATTATTACCTGGACAAAAATGCAGAAACTGTTACCTACATTTTTTTTTTTGTTATAGTAAGTGGATATTACCAGCACATGACAATATGTGTATTGCAAAAATATAACTTGTATGCATACTTAAAGGTAACTGTGATATTAAATTGACTTTCACACAAACTTGAACTATTATCTACCTATATTGCACACTTCCAACTTCCCACACATCGTCGACCGAGAATTAACAGGGTCTATCTGACATTTCATTCAAATTTAGAAGAAGTCCATGTGGAAGGGCAACAGAGGAAACTAAGTAAGATTATTTTATGTAACCTTTATATGTACCTGTTATGTAGCACACGATATGAAAATAAAATGTTATGAGATAGCGGCAATTCCACTTTGAATTTTTGATTTCATTTTTCTCAAACTTTAAAAAAAGTGTAGTTGGACCCTGTTAATTCTTGGTCGACGACATGTTGAATGGTTTCATGGAAACTTCTCACAAATCCCAAAAATATAATTTGTTGTCTGTCTGTCTTAAAACCCCAAATATCCCAAAGACCTTTTAAGACCCTGCAGACCACTAAGACCCCTTCAGACCTCTGACCCTTGAGACCCTAAAGACACAAAAGATCCTTTATACCCCCAAAGACTCCAAATACCCTGAAGGCCCCAAAGATTTGTAAGACCCTTTATGATCCCGAAAACCCTTTCAACTATTTCAACTGATTTTTGAAATCAGCAAACATTACCACCCTGCATAAAAAAGGTGCAAAAATAGATCCCTGCTATGACAGACCATTCAGCCTTCTCCCAATCATCAGCAAGGTTATAGAATCCATCATCGCCTCAAACATTAAATCCTTCCTCTTCTCCAATGGCCTAATTTCCGATCATCAATTTGGTTTCAGACCAGTACTCTACCCTGGATATGCTGCTTCTGCCCTCCCAAAAATGGATGGAGGTCCTCAAAGTCAGACATGAAATCAGAGACATATACCTAGACATATCACGTGCTTTTGACACAGTCTGGCACCCTGCCCTGCTCACCAAACTACCTTCCTATGGTATCCAAGGCCATCTCCACTTATGGCTCACAGACTTGCTCTCCTGTCACAGTCAACGTGTGGCCCTAAATGGAGTTCTCTCATCCCCTCTTCCTGTCCAGGCTGGAGTTCCTCAAGGTAGTGTTCTGGGCCCTGTTCTTTTTCTGGTTTTCATGAATGATCTCTCCGACTCTCTGGAAAATCCTCTATATCTCTTTGCTGATGACTTCACCCTCTGCCGTACCATCTGTCATCCCTCAGACCGGCAAGCAGCAGCTTCTTCGCTCACTGCAGATCTGGATAAAATCACAAACTGGTCCAACACGTCGAACATGTCTTTCAATCCGGACAAATCTCACACTCTCACTTTGTCTCTCCGAAAAGACCAGTTAGAACCCCCCCCCCCTCCACATCTACTTTCTCAATAATCCTCTGGAAGAAGTCCTTTCATTCAAGCTTCTGGGTCTCACTATCTCCTATGATTTTTCCTGGGAAAGCCACATTTCAAACCTCGCCTCCAAAGCCAGTCGCCAACTGGGAATCCTCCATCCTGCAAAGTCCTTCCTCGGACCACCTGAGCTCCTGACCACTTACAAATCTTTCGTCCGCAGCCTGATGGTTACTGCTCTCACCTCTGGGCTGGTGCTCCTGTCTCTCACCTTTCTCGGCTTCACGCTGTGTAAACCAAGGCATTTCGGATCATTGGCATCTCCCGCGATGAGGCAGAGTCTTTGGGCCTCTCACTCTCTCACCGCAGGCAGGTCGGTGGTATTTCTGTCTTCTACCATCTCCTCTCTGGTCTCGCCCCCCCCCCCAAAGACCTGTAAGACCCTTAAAGCCCCTCACACCCTTCAGACACATTAGACCACTTGCACCCTTGACCATTTCGATCCTCAGACCACTTGTAGCTCTTTAGAACCTTTTTATATGCTTGAGTGATTAAATCTGTTCGATCCCTGAGGCACCAACTATTATTGGAACATACCCTTTCGAGTTTTGACCATCGAGAACCTTTTTGAGCACACAACACCCTAAGATCTCTCGTCTTTTTGCAAAACACATACTGTACTTGTTTCGGCAAGTAATGTGCAAACTCTTCCCACCCAGAATGTGGGTACTCTGATGTCTAATATCTTACCTGTCATAGAGAGGGGGTGGGATGGCAGGAGGGAGGGGAATGGGTGGGAAGAGGGAAGGTTGTGGGGTAGGAAGAGGGAGGGCAGGGGGCGGGTGGTTGGGATGAGGCAGGGGAGGAGGGAGGGCAAGGAGTGTGGTGGAAATCCAAGGGGAGGGGAAGGGGTGTGGCGGGAGTCCTGAGGGAGGGGTAGAATGGGAGGAGGAATGGTGGGGCGAGGGAGGGGAAGGTGTGGGAGGATGGATCCGGCATTGCCCAGCAACGCCTGGTACCTTTTGTGTGTTTAATATTGCACACTTCTAACTTTCCACAAATGTTGATCAATAACTCTATTTTTCACTCTCTGTGTACTGCTCTTACACCTCCCAAACCCCAGGATTCCTTCTGGCTGTGACTTCCCCTCCACTCCCACCTCATGTTTGCTTGTGCGTTATACCATTCTCCAAACAGTGATGCCACCATCTACATCTCTCACAGACAACAGGGACGAACTTTGAACCACTCATCCCAACCCTCTCTTCCTCACACATGGCACCATACCATACAAATTGGCTGGGTGTTGGTACCCCAAAGGACTTCTGTGACTCCAATGGACTGACTCAATCTGTGAAGCTTCCCCATCTGGGTTTCTGTCAATGACAAACCCTCCCTTCTGGATTTGGTTTTGAGTTTTGACCAACTTCCCCGCCAATGTGTCGTGCTCTTCCATTGCTACAATTGGTTCATCTGATCATGTGCTTGTGAAAGACAATGTATCTTTTTTTATATTGTTTATATTCTCAGAGAACAGCCTCAGTGCTGGCAAGTCTGACAGTTCACTCAGGCAAACTGGCAGGGACTTCAAACAGCCATTGCATTTCAGGACTGGTCTCCTATATCTAACGCCCATGATATTAACTCAGCCTGGGAATTGTTCCTCAGAAAACTGTGTTCTCTTATTCACAGATTCATCCCATCTCATCTTAATTTTTCTTACCTTCTTCCCACCCTTGGGACACTGAATTCTGTGGTAAGGAAGTTGCCTTGAAAGAATTTGCGTTCTCATGGAAGGCAAATCTGAATGAGGGCAACTTCAGATCATTAACGAAACCCGCAACAAGTGTTTCCACTCTCAAGAAAGCCAGAAAACAACATCTGTCCAATGTCACGATTGGACTTTCAAATTTGTTTCCCTCTGCTGAAACTTGGTGGTGCCTTTTGAAGTCTGTCTCCAGTGTACGTTCCCCCTCCATCCCTTCCCCCACTTCAAATGGTACCACAGCCGATTCTGCTCCCGAGAAGACCGAATGCCTCAATTCTGTGTTTGCTTCAAAATATTGTGCCCCCAACCCCTCGCTCACTGTACCCACCATACTCAGTTCCACTTGACTGCTCCTGGACTCTGTCTTTTGCACCTGAAGGTGGAGAAGTTTCTGGCAATCCTCGATTCTGATTCTGCAAATGATCCAGGCGACATCAACTCACGCGTCCTAAAAACCTGCTCTGCTGCTCTTGCACTCCCCGTCTCCACCATTTTCACCTTATGATTTGCCCAAGGTCATCTTCCATCTACTTAGAAGTTGGTCAACATCGCCACATGACATCAAAAGGTGCAAAAATGATCCCCTGGTCTACAGACCAATTAGCTTGCTTCCAATCATCAGCAAGGTCATAGAATCAATGATCACATTTGACAGAAAATCCATACTTGTCTCCAATGACCTCATCCCAGATGATCAATTTGGATTCAGCCCAAGTCGATCTGCTTTTGCACATGCTGCTTCACGTCTCCCAACAATGGATGGAAGTCCTCAATAACAGACATGACATCAGAGCCATCTCTCTGGACATATCTCGTGCTTTTGATACAGTCTGGCACCGTGCCTTGCTCTGCAAACTCTCAACCTACAGCATTCAAGGCCACCTGCATTCTTGGATGACTGACTTAATCCACTGTCAAAGCCAACATGTAGCTCCCAACGGAATCCTTTCGTCTCCTCTCCTGGTCAAGGCTGGAGTGTCCCAAGGCAGCTTTCTCGGTCGCATCCTATTTCTAATATTCATCAATGATCTCTCTGACTCTCTGGAAAATCCTATTTCACTCGTTGCTGATGACTCTACCCTATGCCATGACATCCATCATCCTTCATACAGACTGGTAGCAGCCTCTTCCCTCTCTTCAGACCTTGATAAAATCATAAGCCGGTCAAACACTTGGAATGTGTCTTTTAATCCTGAGAAATATCTCTCCCTCTCTCTGAAAGGACCAAATAATTCAAAGGCTGAGTTAATATCAAGGGCAGTACTGAAGTGTGATGGCTGCTTACAGATGGCTGTACCTACGATTTGCGAAGCAACCACTATGGTTTGTGGGGTTGGGAGGGGGGTGCTCATCAGTACACGTTGAAATGTTGCAGGGGTCCTTCTGCTGTGCCTGGGATAGCCAGGGTGTGATGCATCACCAGCTATGGTGTACGTGACCACAGCTCGGCCTGAGTCGGTGAGCCAGGCGGTTGGGACCTATGACGTGTGGGGCAGCAGGCGAATCTGCTCAGTGTGTAAGGGAGGTCAGACCTCCAGTGAGCGTGTCCGCACGGATGCAAGTGAGGTTGCGTCCTTTGAGTTGTGGGAGCTGGCGTTGAAGGTCGTGCTGGGATCTGGTGTGTTTGGGTGGACCCTCTGGAGGTCGTCTCGCTGAATGCAGTTGTCAACTGGCTGTGCACAGGGTGTGTTTTAATGACTACTGGGAAGGGTTGAAAATTTTTGTGTGATTAGAATAGGACAGGGCATTGTGGAAATGTCAGATGGAGCCCGGATTGGATATTGATTAATGTTTTTGTGCTAATTTCGGCATTGTGAGTCATGAACACCCAACTACTCATGCCAATGGGGAATCGAAAGAGTTGGAGGCTCGAGGATAGTAGCGGCTGCAGGGAGGGGCAGAAAGCCTGAAAAACATTATATGCAGCCGCGATTGGAAATACAAGGCCAGTGAAATTATATTTAAATTAATTTTAAAGCAACCTTGGAGGGAGTTGGTTCCTGGGATGTAGGATTCGGATCGGCAGAGGGGAGCGGGGAGGTTCAGGTAGTCGGCCTCGTGCAATATTGCCCCGTTGGGAAATTGGGTTGTGCCAAGCAGCTGGGGAGCTGCAATGGTGGGATTTTGATGAGGGTATGACCACAGGTGTGGTATGACTCGGGCACTAAGGGGGTGGGTGTGATGGAGGGGAGGGGGTCTGGTGCTGTGTGGCATCTCCTGTCTACCGGGCATCGTCCTAGCATGTGTCTCGGATCGGTGCCATCACTGGACCCTGAAGGGGTTCGACTGAGGTGATCCCTCCCCATCACATGTGAGGGTATGCTGTGAGGACCACTTTAGTGGAGGGGAAGTGTTGTGGGCCGCGCATTGGTGTCATCACCAAGGGGCTGAGGTGACGGCCCGGGCATGCGGTCTAGCAGTCTCTCCCTGCGGCTCCGCATCAGCCAGCCTGAGTCGACCTGCCATGCTGGGCTTGTCAATGGATGTGGGACCCTCTTGTGAGGACAAGGTATGAGTGCTGCCCACTGGAGCCTCGGTTGTCCTGTGTGGCATCTGTGGAAAGTTATGGAGTAATTGAGAAAGGCCTGCATAACCTTGCACAAATTGTCCGCCTTGATTTAATTGTCTCAATTTGGGAAGAGAGCCCTGGGTTTTAATTGAAATTGTTTAAATGAGAAGATTGGCTGCAGCAGGCATTGCTAGTATTGAACAACCTCCACAGCAGTATTTGGAAAAGCTAAATTTACCTTTTACCGTTGTCACGACTCGCCGTGCTTTGCTTTTGGGGTATGCAGGTGAGTTGGGGAATTGGTATGGGTAACTTCAAGAGTAGCCATGAGAACCAATCACGTGGACAGGGTGGAAGGGGGTAAAATGATTGTTGTGAAATATGGAATTCCACCCATGATCGTGTTTTTTGGGTATTGATTGTGATTAGCATGTATGCAGGTCATGGCAGGTAAGAACACACATTCTCGTGTAATGCAGGTGAAGATAGAAATGAATGGCAGCTTGCAAGAGATCATTGCGTGTAAGGTTTGTGGGTGGGGTAGTGCTGCGTGTCCACAGGTGATGAGGCCCTTAAGGTGAGTGATCGAGTACTGCGATCCGTCGCCCCTCGTGATGCAGCAAGTGACTAGGATGGAGAACCCGCCAGGAGGAGTGTTGGATCGGTCAGCCACGGGGCACGAAGACCCCTGGCTACAATGAAAAGGCCAAGGTGTGCCATATGGGTGATCCTCTCCAATGGGTGCACCGTGAAAGGAGTTCTTCTGGTGCTTGGGAGCGAGAGATCAAGGGAAGGCCCAAGGGAATCGATTGTTTTGGCACATTGCTCTATGTTAACGGCACGCACAGTCGCACACACTGATATACCCCCTCCACGCATATGATGGTATGGGAATGTTTATTGGTAGTCCTGTGTGGTTATTTGGGATTCTTCCACTCGGTCATTTGCGACTTGAGATATGTGCTTTGGAGGGCAAGTAACCCATGCAATTGACTCGGTAGTTACAAAATTGGGTTTTTGACTCAGCTGACGGTTGGAGCAGGGGGGGGGGGGACAGGGTCAATGGATGGGCTTCATCTTGTATTTGGTTCAGTTCAATTGTTTGATAAGGTAAGCTTGCCTGTGTTTTGCTTTTGTTTTTGCCTTCTTCTCTCCCTGCCCAGAGAACACTTTCTTGGACAAGGCAGGGGTCGAAAACAAAGTTTTGTTCATTGGAATTTTTTGTACTTAATTCTTGTTCTTTAGCAGCTACAATCATTTCCACATTTTTCTGGGGGTGGCCGGGGGAAGCTTAGCCCAAGTCTTTCATGAACGGGCTAGCCAGTCTTGATGTTCAACTAAGGTGAGTGCAGGAATTTGGAATTTGGCCATGGTGCTAGCGATAGGTCACCTGTGCTTAGCGAAGCACACCATGGGATATTTTATGTCCACCAACTAATGCCAGCAGACAGGATGCCTGTTTTAAGTCCATCTCAGGGGCGGCACACGCATTGATGAATCACCCTGCCATGAAACTTTCATTTGCATGAGTTACCCTGTCTTTGCATGTTTTCGTGGCTGAGTCCATACCTAAATATGTATAACACCCAACGGAAACTCCACCTATCACGCAACCCGTAGGTCACCATGTCCAACCCGGACACGAACCCAGCCATGTTTGTGCCCTGGAAACACAAAACGAGAACGAGAATCCACACCCACACACCCCCATACATACAATATCAGATCACGAGTAAATAATAAAAAGAGCAGAGCATACCATCGATGATGTGATTTGGGTTTGTTCCTGGAGTTTCCACAAAATAAAAACGCTTCTCAGTTGACCAATTGCACCGGAATGTGACCCGAAATGAATTGTCACCTCGCGAACAAAAGTGGACACGTGCCGAGACTCGGGGGTTTATTGGCCTGAGGAAGCTTGCTGGGAAGCAAGTGAAATGTCGCCTGAGACTAAGTCTGCTCTTGCTTGTTTATTACTAAATTAGCAGAGTAGATCTAGTTACTTTTTTGGTTGGATGTAACCGTTTTCCTTTTAAAATGTATAATCCCAACCTCCCCAAATACAACCAAGAGTGAGTTGATTTATCTTATTTCTCGGCCAATCTTCATCGAGGGAGAATGATGTCTCAGGAAACAGTGAGGAGGACAGAAGGACTCAGTTTTATGGGGAGCTCAATTTTAGTTCCTGTCGAATTGGACTGATTCCCAGAGAAGTATCGCTTTTCCCAGGACGTCTCTTATGCGAGCTGATTGTGGATTCTACTTTATCACTTGAAATTTTTCACCATACTTGTGCTTGCCAGAAGTGTTCTTCATTCGCTCACAGATATTCCGGGGTGGAGAGGGTTTTATTGTGAATTTGAAAACGGAATTTTCACAAGTGAACGTTTATTCCAACTAGCATAACCCACGCTCTGCGCGACATGTTGGGGTGGGTGTGTTCGAGAAAGGAACTGATGCAGAGTATCAGTAGAAATTTTACTTTAATGCAGTAAGTGGAATACGATTTCACTGTTTCAGAACCATTTTATTTACTTTTTTTTGTACCATGCACCTCATATGGTCTTTGAGATAATGTAAGCCGAATATCACGTTACTCGAGCGCAGAACAAAGTCGAAGATAGCGCGACACGAAACCACAAACTCGGAAATAATATATAAGATTGTTATTCAATCCACATAATAGATGCTGAGTAGGAATTGTATTTATCATCTTTGTAATTTCTATGGATCCCCCTCCTGCCCAGGAGCTGGTGATGTGAGTTTTACATGTTGAGCAAATGTATATCGTGGTGGGCTCCAGGTTAGTTTATATGTCTTTGAGGAGGAGAAAGGGGAGGACTGCCGGAGGAAGGTCACTCCCGAAAGAGGTAAAAATAACTGTGGATATGTGATGCATTTGTGAGTGGTGATTTGAGTGATTGTGTGTGAGGGGTTCGTGTGGAATATGAGAGGGAGTAGGGTTATCCATTGGGGACCTATCGGTGCACTGACCATGATCACGCTGTCCTGACGAATCCAGGCAGCAGGAAAGAGTGGGGAAAATTTGGCCCCTTTCTTGCATTGGGGTTACAACCACCAGGAAGAGGCAACCCCAATAGTTGCCATGTCAGTGGTTGTTGTGGTTTGTGTGCTTCTGTGCACTTTTATATATTTTATGTTGCTTCAAGAGGTATTACTGTATTTCCTTTTGTGTGCTCCTCCCGTGTCCTTGTGAAGGGTTCCTGCTGTCGTATAATAAATGTTACCTTTGCAACCGCTTCATCGTCCTCCGAGAAGCACGGACTTTTAAAACAAGCAAGTTTGTGATTAAAGAAACTGATTTTTGTTCCCAGTAAATCACTTGTTAGCTTTCAACCAAGTAAGTATATCATTACCTTTCCAACAGTTCCATTTGTATATTTGTATGACAGTAGAAAATCTTTAGAATAAAGTGTTACGGACAGAAAAAACTCTGCTCCTTTTATATACCGTACAGATAAACAAATATAATTCATCCAATTTTGAACAGATCCGTTCATATTTAGTTCCCCCATTGAAATATCTGAATATATATTATTATTGATAGTACCATTTAGGGCATTAAGGTTATCGGTTTGGAACTGAATAATTTATGTACGTCTCCTGAAAGCATCCCATTGCAACATTCATTTTAATTTCTTCCCTAAATATTGTGCTCACCTAAATATTGTGCTCACCTAAATATTGTGCTCACCCTAAATATTGTGGTCGTGAAGCTGCATTTTGTTTGGCCTCTAATCCATAGGCAAGTTCTGGTTCGTTTTACTCGTGGCACGGATTTGGGTGCTTCCCGAGAGTCCTGGAGTTGCCGAGGGAGGTCCAAGTCCACCAAAACTACTTTGTGCTGGACTTCAGGCTGGCTGTGCAGCTGCTTGCTTGTCACAGCTCGAGCCAATTCCATTGTGTCGCTTCGAGCGCTTACAGCTAGTGGCTGTGGCACTACCATGTGGCATATTTGTTGCTCATCTGATTCACCGGCTGGTGCAACGTAAGAATAGAGGAGGTGAGGTGAAATTGATGCTGTGTCACGACGCAATCGTTTTATACTCACAAGCAGGGTTTATTTTAACGTGCAGTAGACCCCTACTTGTGCAGTTCTAAATCCAATTTTGTGCAGTACTAAGATTTATAATATAAACTGAGTTTATATTTATAATAAAATTTACAATGAGACATTGAATAGTTTGCAAGGCTGTTCCAAATTTTTGCGCGTTTTGAATGCACTTGGATATTTACTGTTATACTTTTAGCTAATTATACTAATTTTATAGACTCCAGTGAGGCATCTTTTGTTGTGTACCGTGTCAAAGGACACAAAGGAACTTAAAATCTATAAGATGTTAAAAAAAATAGCCATTACAAATGCTTCTCAGACACAGAGAATTTCAAACACTGGGCCATGGCACCTGCCTCAAAGATTTGTGCAGTTCTAAAATTTCCTTTAAATAAACCCTGCTCACAAGTGGGGGGGGGGGGGGTTTCTGGGAAGATTCATTTAATTTGGTCGCAAGTACTGTGTTGCAAACAGGAGGTGCAGATTGAAATGAACAGCTTGTAGCAATGAAACCTGAAAATCAGTGTTGAAAGGTGGTGGAGAGTGAGATGATGTTTTTCTGGTGTTCTTGGAGAAAGTGAAAGGGAATAGAAAATTTAAGTAGAGCGATAGATGTCAACCTGCAGGCTTCGAGAAATGGTGTTTGCAGCTAGAAGTTGGGGGTTAGGATGTAATGGGAATCATTTCTGGAGCAAAGGGAGTGTTTTCAGAATGAGAGAATGTAAAACCCGTCGCTTCGCTGATGGGAATACCAATATTTGAGAAATTGCTAAAATAAAATAAACCAGAGAGTTGGTGTCAAAGCCACCCAATGCTCGCCTGTTTATACATTTGTCGTTTTTAAAAGACTAGTCTAATAATATTTTTTATAAAGCATTGCAGTGAAGTCTGATCCAAATAATTTTAAAGCAATATATGTATTTGTATATTGTAATCAGTAAAAAATAGTGTGGTAGATAAAAACATAAGAAAGGAAATAACTTGCACCAAAAACTTTAACATTTTCACGCTGACGCTCACGCTCACGCTCACGCTCACGCTCACGCCGGGGGTATCGCTATAGCTCTCTGTTCTTCGAACAGGCGAGCTAAAAAAACGATTGTTGTCAATGGGGAAAAAATACAATTTGGCAGTGTGTAGATACTGGCCTAGCTGTACACTCAAGGAGCACGAAGGGGGGAATGTTGATGGGATATTCATCACAGCCTTTTACGATGCTGAACTCCGTATAATATACAACAACACACTAAGAGGAAGATCAAAATAAACAAAAATTATCACCCTCCCCCTCCTCCCCTCTTCCTTCTTTCAAGCAAACTGTCTGGGGTACGTATTAGGCACAGCCCATGCAGTAAACAAACTCTCCTCATGCGTGTATGTGCAGCATGTTATATGCTGTGTGTACGTATATGTGTGTATTGCTATGCTGTGCTGGTCACGGGTGAAACAGAAATGGCGCAGCAAGGTTTTCAGTGGAAATTGAGGAGGAAATTATGGAATTTTTTGGGGGGCAACACAAGAGTGCAGGGCAAGAAAGGGAGGAACTGCAACTGAAAACATGATTGGTAACGGCAGGCAGATACAAAATGACAGAAAGGGAAAAGTTAAAATAAATTATACTATACGCCAACACCGGGAGTTTCAATATTACGGAGAAGCTTGAAACTAAATTAGTCGGAGAATACGATTGTAGTTGCAGTCAGCAAGGCATGGTTTGATGAGGAGAGATATTGGAGGCCACAGCATAAGAAGACGATAAGATGTAGCTCCGTGTGATCATCATCATCATCATCATCATCATCATCATCATCATCATCATCATCAATGGACCATATCCTTAACAGAGCGTCGGTGCTGCCGAAGCAGTTTATGGTCAAGGGTGAGGCTGAATGGTTTGCCGTTGCCTTCCTCGATAGGCCTGGTATACAAAAAGATGTAGCAATCTGGGTTAAAAAAAACCACACAGTATTGTGTTGAGATGAAGGAGTGACCTTGAGGAGGGAATTGATGTGGAGGATTGTGTGTGGAATAGAGATTACAGAAAGTAAGAGACAAACTTATTGCGAGTTTATTGTAAAATGACATGCAATACATTTGTAAGTATTGCACGTCACGGGATGCTTTCCTCGGGCTCCAAGTGTGAGGAACGAGCAGGGTAGAGGGCTTCATGAGGAATTGAGAACAGCATTTGGTGAGGGAAGAGCATTGATTTATGAGGGATTTTCATTTGCCAGGGATATATTGGGTCCAGGAATAGGAAAATGGTGGAGTAGATGAAGAGTGTCTTTATGTAGTCCAGGATTGTTGTTTTTTTGGGGGGGTTTTTAAGCCAGTTTGTACATAAGCCCATGAAGGGGAGTGAAGTGTTAGACATCGTTTCAAATGATGATCTGACTATGGTGGAGAAGGTGGAGTTCGGAGATAGTTAAAGGACCAGTGGCCAAAACATGTTACCTGTATTTGGAAGGATTTATTTTTTCACTGAGATGAACGGTGACATAATCAGAGTTAAAAGGTACAGGAATAGTGATGAGTCATTTGGTTGTCGGGAAGGTTGAGAGGACGAGTGGCTTCCTCCTGTGTCTGGGTTTCTTTGTGTTCTGGAAGGAATAGGTTTCATCGAAAGGTCAAGTGAGTTGATCTATTTTCTCTGTGTGATTACAATGTGATAGATGATGCCTCATATGAATGACAACATGCTTATTTCAAAACTTAGGTTAAAAAAACAAACTTGGAGTTCATGAGCATCTTAGGTATCCCTCTTGTGAATTGTTATGATGCTGAGATAGGTGATGTGAGATTGATAGAATAGTAAACAGCAACCCTGTTTTTTCAACAGCTTCTCACCAAAATGCCATAGCCTTGCTGGCTAACAACACTGAGCTGCGTTTCACTGCAATATATGGCTGGCAGCTTGTGGTCCGGACAATCATTGAAGCTGTGCTTGGAGGGCTACGATATATGGCCTACGGAGGGCCGGGTGTTCCAACAACTTCATCGTTTCTTTGTCAAAGCCCTGCATGTGGTGGCCGTACAGAGTGTATCATTACTGGCACTGCCAGCCGTCAATATTCACTGTGGCTTTCACATGCTTTATGCAGTCTGGCCCTTACCATTGATGTTGCTGACCTCACGATCTTCTCCTGCCATTTCACTCGCCGGAACAGTGCGATGTCCATTGCGGACAATGGGTATAGCTCACAAAGCCACCGAAGACAAGCATCAGAACTTTGTATTTCTGAGGTGAGGAGCAACAACTGGGCATCAGGGCAGGGAAATGGCTGCATAGGGTCGTCCAGCTGGTCACATGATGCCCAACGACAAGTGACCACAACGGGACCTGAGGTGTGGGAGCAGGAGTCAATGAAAACAGAGAAGGGAGCTCCAACGTTCAGCCTCCAAGGATTCCACCGACAAGCAAATTGCGTCGGGGACCAGTGTGAAGAGATCACGATGCGAGAACCTCCATCAAGGTTGAGGCTCAGCCCTGATTCTTCTGATATTTGTTTAAAAAGTCAAATCGATAAAAGCCAGAGCAATGACAATGTAACAAGTCAGAAACCCCAGACCTGGGTCTAGTTATATATGTAATCAGAGTTGGTTATTTCTACCAATGTGATAGAGGAGTTGAAAAAAAAATTCTCCAAACTACTGTGCTCATGTTCAGGTTCCTAAGATAGGGGAGACATCTCCACAATGTGAAGTAGTAAATCATTTTACCTTCATTTGTTATCACCTATGAATGCTGAGATGTATTAAAAAAAATTAAAGTACTGTTGTTTGGCAATTGGTGAAAAGTCCGGAAAGATTTTCAATTTCTTTCTCAAAAATGTAATAAATAAGATAAAGTTCCAAGATTATAATCTGTTATTTAAGACTTTAATATGCCTTAAACATTGATACTTCAAGAACTACAACGGCACTCAGTGGAGCGCATACCTCCGCCATGCAGAACAGTTTACGTTTTGTATCCCACTGATGGGCCAGATCTGGTTACGGATCTGAACCAAAATCGGATCGGCTTGTTCTTGGTACATAACCAACTCGTCCACCTCGTTTTGTCATAATCCATCGACAACTTTTCAAAATATCATGATATATTGTTGTGAGCCAGGGTTCGGCGGCGATAAATGACCACCAGGGGGAGCAGTAGGGTCGTCTCCACCGAACACCCCGGAATTTTGGTCACGACTCTCGGATAAGTCCGAAAGATCACAGGTCCCTTAGCGGACCGTTGTCGCCAATATTTCGACGGCGTGGGGTAGCGTTAATTGCCAAATTTCGATATACCTAAGTACCCACGTCATCAAATTACTGGGAAGTCACACCCTCGACGGACTCTGTCGAACCGGGTCGCTCTAGCGACCTCGGTCTGGTGTAACTGAGTGGAATTACCAAAGTTCGTCGGTCCAAACGACAACTTACGGCACACCGCCTCCCTAATTCTCACTACGCACCATGCTGGGTCAATGGGAGGAACGACAGGCAACAAACTGGAACGTTTAACAGATGTTTATTTACAATAGGGAGGGAGACACAAAGCAGAGTTATCCAAATAAAGAAATGCTCTTTACAATGAACGAAAAACACTTAACAATTCTACTTATCAGACTAGCACCACACACACACACACACACACACACACACACACACACACACACACACACACACACACACACACACACACACACACACACACACACACACACACACACACACACACACACACACACACACACACACACACACACACGAAATGGACCTCGTGGGTCTTTATTCGGCCCCTCAGCCCAGAGGGAAGGTGAGCTGGGGGAACAGAGCCTGGCTGGGTACCTTCCCGCCTCGTGTGGTCACACCGGACTCCAACCACCACGGTGGGACCTGAATCCACGTCCCGAATTCCACAGGCCCACAACCTGGCTGCTCGGCCACCACCGCCACGATGAGCCACTGCGAAGGACCGCAGACCGAGACCAAGCCACCGCGCCAGACCAGAAGCAATAGGCCACGATTACTGCAGTACACTGGTCTTGACAACCACTCCACTCTCCCCTCTCCTCCGGCTACTCGCCTCCTGATTGGACGAGGGGTTGTCGGGCGACCAGTGGCCTCCCCTCATTGGTTGGGCCGAACACTCCATCTGGCTAAGGCGGAGCCGGCCCTGAGGTGATGAGCTTCCTGATTGGACGAGGAGTGGAGTCGGAAGAACGAAGGAGATTTGTTGGCGATGTAAAAAAAAAAAAAAAAAACCTGACTATAAAAGAAACCCGCAGCGCACACATGTAATTCCCTTTAGACATAGGAGGTGGGGCCCAAGCTATAAACACATACTTATCGAGATAACTGAGCGATGGGGGACTGCTGTCAGTTTGTGTGCAAATGGCTGCCAGATTCGTAACAATAGATCGTTTTGGCCCGATATCTCAAAGGTGAAGAATCACTTTAAAAAAAAA
>NC_140966.1:10040477-10067477 GCF_056783735.1 Eptatretus burgeri
CGGGCCCGTTCGGCGTTTGGTGCCGAGCGCACCGAGCCGCGAGCGCAAATAGCGGCCTTTCCGAGGGAAAATTGGGATCAAAAACGCTACACGCCCACTTTTCCTCCATCCAATTAGCGAGCGCGGGCGGCTTGGCCCCGCCTCCAGGCGCGTGTGTGTGAAGTCGACATATGCAAATTCTAGGATCAGGGGAGGTTTACGCCCCCGTTTCCTCCGACCAATGGGCGAGCGTGGCTCCGCCCCCGAAGTCATTCTGATCCGAATATTTGCATACTGGCTTCTCCTGCCTGCCTAAAAAAAGGCGAGCGCAGTGGCAAAGAGAGTCGAGTCAGTCGGGTGAGGAGAGTGCGGAACTGAAAAGAGTGGGAGAGTCGAGTCGGTCGGGTGAGGAGAGTGCGGAACTGAAAAGAGTGGCAAAGTCGAGTCTGTCGGGTGAGGAGAGTGCGGAACTGAGAAGAGTTGCGGGAAGAGGCAAAGGAGCTCGGGTCCGAGGCGAGAAGGACGGCGGTCAGTGACGAGGTTACGGTGTGGGGAATCGCTCGTCTCGTCGCGGGACCCAAGCCAGCCAGCCATTCTCCTCCCCCAGGGCATCAACAATTCCCCCTTTCCTCTGCGCTGAGATAGTGCAAAAGGGGGCCCCGTTCCCACCCCACTGAAAACGTCGTGCCAACGAAACCTGCCAAGGAGCACGGAGTCGGGGCACAGCCGCGCGGCCACATTTGCGGCTCGCCTGCCAACGCGTCACGAGGACGCGGGTAGAACCCCCACTGGCCGCTCCTCCAGGTCACGCGCACATTTGGCCTACAGGCTTGTCTGCCTCCTTGTCTATGAGGGTGGTTTCTTTCCTTTGCTTTTGTGTAAATGTGTGTTGGCGCCGTCTGTAAAGTAAAGCTGTATAAGTGTTGCCGTGTGTGCGCGTAGTCGGTATTAACTCTGCGTCGTTGTTGCTTTTATTGTTTTGGTTGCTTTATGTGCATTTTGACTGTATGGCTGTATATACGTGCTTTCCGTGTGCCGGGAAATAAATGTGCATTGTGTGAACTGTTTTCCCGTTTCGCTTCGTCTTTTCTCGAATTGAATCTCCATCCTGCTTCACGTAAAGGGTTCGTAGCGGGTGCAAAACGTCCGGTAAATAATCTGAACCGTCGAGGTCGACGATAACACCGCTCGGTTATCCCGATAGTACGGAACGGGCCGCCCAAGCGGCTCGTGTCCGGAGTCGACCTGCGGCGAGGTACGATCGCCTAGTTTACCATCTGCGTGGGTACTGAGGTAGGTCGAGTTTGGCGAACAACCCTATCTTACGTGGGTGGCCGATTGGCACGATTGTGGTGAGGTCGAAAGGCCCACCCGTGACTGGCTCCGGGCGATAGTTCCCGGAGGGTCACGACTGAATTGTCCATCCGGTGGGCGACGTGCCACGATCCGAGTAACGTGGCCGTCCGCACGCCGGCGGGCGCAAATTCGCAACAATATATATATATATATACATATATATATATACATATATATATATATATACATATATATATATATATACATATATATATATATATATACATATTTATATATCTTCTTCTTCTTCCTCTTTCGGCTTGCTCCCGTTAGGGGTCGCCACAGCGGATCAACCGTCTCTATTTCGCTCTATCCTCCACGTCTTCCACTGACACTCCAACCACCCGCATGTCCGCCCTCACCGCATCCATGAACCTCTTCTTTGGCCTTCCTCTTCTCCTCCTGCCTGGCGGCTCCATCTTCAACATCCTTCTCCCAATATACTCCGTTTCCCTCCTGTGCACATGTCCAAACCATATATATATATATATATATATATATATATATATATATATATATATATATATATATATATATATATATATATATATATGTATGCAGCAGGTATTGGAGGTCAGTTTGAATTCAAATGGCAAGGGATAAAGTGCAGTCAGATTATATCAGCGTTGAATGGTTTTGTGGTGCCATTGGTTTGTGACATTTCCATCACATTAAGCCATATGTGGGGAATGTACTTTGGGTGTTCAGCAACATGATCCAAGCTGTAGTTTTTGCCAAATTGAATAAATGCACATTTACCTACTGTACCGATTTTGATTGTAACTATAAATTTGTTTGCGAGGTGTTAAGTGACGTTGCGACCCCGGGTTGCGGGGGGTATACGTGGTTTCTCCCCGGACTCAAGAATAAATTTGTGTCGTGGAAAGTCGCTAATCGACTGCAAACGCCAATAATTTGACCAAGTGACCCAGTGTCCTCTGTCTGATTACCGTTTAGCTCAGAACACACGGACGCCTTATCGGGGAATCGCACCCTCGATGCAAACTTGCGGTACTTACTGTATCATGCACAGCCGAGCGGAGCTGCCAAGTACACACTGGCTAATTAGCAAATTTTGTGGGTATAACTTCCCGGCCTTGCTAATGTGCGGACCATGCTAGACCAATGGAGGAAATGACAAACGATCTCGGTACATTTATGACAAGGTAAATTTATTTACAGGGAGCACAGCTTTTCAGGAGCATCCTCCAGCCATGAGCATGTGCTAGTCTCCGTTTGAGCATTGTTATTTAGTGGAGCACCTGAGCTATCCAGACATCATCGAATGAGTCCCACGGCATATTTACGCTTCAAGTTATGTACCAAATTGTTCTGACTCGCAGGCACCTGCTATGTTCACCATTTCCCGACATCGTCAATGATTGTTGTGAGCGTCCAGGGAGCTGATAGCGGTTACGGCAGTTATAGTGAGGTGGGGGAAATGCTGTGGCGTCTGCGGTGAGGGTGTTGGAGCGTAGGTTGTTGTGGGGATTGTCGGAGGTGTTGTGGTAATTATGGTGAGGATTGTAGCATCTTGGTGAGCATGGTGAAGGTCTGAGGTGAGGTGTCGGTTCGTTAATTTTGTGCCGTTTGAACAGGGAATCGGAGCACATATGCAGATGTTGCTGCATAAGTGAGAACAGTGGCTGCTTTTTGCTTTCCAGACGTCAAGGTGATATTAAAATCTGTTAGGCTTTCTGATTATATATCTTTCAGTTATCTCGGCTGAGCAATTTGCCATTGTTTTGGCTGTCGAAAGAATAATTGACTGCAATTCCCTCAGTGCAGTGATATTTTCAGAATGGCTTTGTGGTCTGAAGGCCCTGGAGTCCCTACAGTCTGGATGTCGGTAAGACCCGGTTCTTGAGGTCCTTCACATTATTAATATGGCTAATTGGAGGGGCACGGTCATTGACCTGTGCTGTATCCCTGCCGACGTGGGCATTGGAGGCAATGAGGCCTGAGATCAGACAGCCAAACATGCACTCAGTGAAGATTTTGAAACCCCAATCCCTCTGGGCCCTTCAAAACTTTCTAATCTAATTCGGAGTCACATTAACAAAACGAGAAAAAGATATAGTGGTGGTGTTGCGTAATTTATAAACCGGTGTAATTATTAAGAGACGTAGTTAGAACTGCCACTTTATAAATGCTGCCATTGATGACCGGGTACCAAGACGTCTGGCTTCGATACAACACGGGACTGATGAGTTACGGACAGAGTAACACGAAGTGTTCAATCTATTTATTGCGTCTGCAGTTAGTCCTTTTTCCTGGGGACATTGTCAGTATCAATTGAATTGGCGTTTAAATTACCTGAACACGAAGCAATAAATGTGCGAGAAATGTCACATTTGGGTCCACAAGGTAAACCGGAACTCCCCTGAGGAATAGGAAGCCCCCCCCATACGTCTCTCTACTATGTGGGATTGATGAGTTATGGACTGAGGAACAGGTCATGTTCCATCTATTTTGTACACAGTTGACCATTTTTCTGGGGCCATCATCAGTATCAATTGAATTGCTACGCCTGTCCACTCAAGCGCATGTGAGCGCAGCCAAGTGAGCCTCGTGCAAAAAATAACAAAATTCTAAAAGTTCTCACATTCAAATAATTAAATAATTCTAGCTGCCAGACCTTGTGGCTGATTGGGTTGAAATTTAAAACGTACATTGCACATGTCCACTAGATCATTCCAGATGTCCGCTAGATCATTCCACATGTCCGCTAAATCATTCCACATGTCCGCTAGATCATTCCACATGTCCACTAGATCATTCCACATGTCCGCTAGATCATTCCACATGTCCGCTAGATCATTCCGCATGTCCACTAGATCATTCCACATGTCCGCTAGATCATTCCACATGTCCACTAGATCATTCCGCATGTCCGTCAGATCATTCCACATGTCCGCCAGATCATTCCACATGTCCGCCAGATCATTCCGCATGTCCGCCAGATCATTCCTCATGTCCGCCAGATCATTCCGCATGTCCGCCAGATCATTCTGCATGTCCGCCAGATCATTCCGCATGTCCGCCAGATCATTCCGCATGTCCGCCAGATCATTCTGCATGTCCGCCAGATCATTCCGCATGTCCGCTAGATCATGATTTTGAAGTTTCACACTGAACTCCTATTTACATCGGAGAGAGTGAGTCTCCGAGCGGTGTAAGGTTCCCGAATAGTTGGTCTTGGAACACCTCTTCACACAATGCCCTCAGTCTCGCGTGCAGGGGGCCCAGATCGTGCCTTCTGCACTCTACCTGAGAGATGGGGATCAGGTGTACCTGTTGATCAGCTGGTCAGGTGTACCAGACACACTGTTCCGATTCAGCCCAGAAGCACCGTCTACTTTTCAAATCGGGTTTAGTATTTACAAAAGAAACCGGTCAAACAGTACAAAGTGTCCCGTACTTGTTTGCTCCAGCCAAAGTGTTTCGGTGTGTGGAGTATATAGAGCTTCGTAGCTCTGAAAACACCATTAAAAAGAAGAAGAAGAAGAAGAAGATTTCGTACTCCGTCCCAAACTGCTCGATGCGCAGATGCCTCAGAAAGCTGAAGAGATCGGGGTGAAATAAAACGTGTGATGTGTTCAAATCCAGGATAAGGATTGTTTCTTGGATCGGCTCAGCAAGCTTGTGGACGTTCCTTGGAAAAGAACCTGAGAGGAATGGCTGTGCCTCTGTGCGATGCGAGACTTGGAGAAGTTTCTCAGGTCGAAAAAATTGAGAAGTTTTTTTTTTTAAATGCTTTAATTAATGAAGGAGAACAGAAAAATGGAGAACTTTCTCCCACCCAAGCTTTGTCCCAATAGCACAGTAGATTAAAGAAAAATCGTTCAGATTGTGAAAAAAGTGTGAAATTTGGCACACATGTCCATTTTTATATGTTCTTTCATCAAAGAGCAGGACACACGTGATCAGAATACATTTACGGCCGCCATCTTGAATTCCAAAATGGCCGCCACCAAAAATAATATTTTACGATATCTCGGTCACCAAGAGACCCAGATTAATGAATAAAGAGTCTAATCCAATGTTTTCATACACAAGGAATTCCAATAAACACACTTAAAATGCTCTATTGTCAGTCTTTCTGCTTTAAAATGACATACACCCTGTCCCAAGTATCGTTCATCTGGCATACACCCTGTCCTGTCCGCATGACATACACCCTGTCCTGTCCGCATGACATACACCCTGTCCCAAGTATGATGTGGATATTTTAAACCCACCTTGTTGTGATCGTTGTCCTCCTGAAGGATTCTAACTGGTCGATTGTGGAATCCTATTTGACTTCAGACAGAGTTTAACGTTTGTCCAATTTGATTATAAAACCCTACAAAAAAACCCTATCGACACTGATAAAACTGATGTCCACACAAGTCCTTCCTTGTGAAACAATTTATTTCCTAATTATACACCATACACTTCTCACCCTTGTACAATGAACTTAAGAATCCCCATTTGATTGCAATATTATTTGGTTCTATTTCATTTATTCTTATTTTAGTTAACAGTTAGACCAACCCGATTCAATTCACTTCTACATTACATCAGAGAGTTTTATTCTAACTTGGTACTTGGTCAGTTCCAAGGAGTACGAGCCACTGAGAAACTATACTTCCTCACGTGCTCGTACTCAGAACAATGTGCCTTTCAAAACATTTTATACTTCCATGAGAGAGAGGTTGGGGGATATTCACCCAGACTGTAGATGTGTCCTTTAGACAAAAAGCCACTTTGTACATTTTCTAAGCAAAGGTTCATTTATCAGCTCGGTCACTCTGCTCCAGAACAACACATTTCTTATCATTTAGGGCAAAAGTCTTTTGGCCAGAAATGACAGCCAATTCAATTTGCAGCATAAAAGTTACATTTCTGAAACTCCATTTGTTACAATTTAAAATACATTAATATAAATTTTTCCCCCACACTCCCCCGTTTTTTTTTTTTAAAGGAAAATTTGAATAATTTTTCTTACACATGATTACCATGTCCCATTCCTGAAGGAGAAAAAGATTTCCATTATTCAAGTTCAATCAACAATGGCAGCGAGTGCTCATGTCAGAAAATGAGTGTGTTTCCATTTGATTTATGGCCTGTTCATCAGCATGTCACACATTGAAAACATGCTACCTGAAGTCAGAAGATAAACAGGTCAGGGTGTGGATAGAGTGGCACCCAACGGGAAACACAATCAAAGCACTCCTTGAGCTGAGGAGAAGGTAGGTGTGGGCAAGTACAAGTTTGGGCCGGACACTGGGTTGAAGGAGCGCAGTGTGGAACTCCAGGCCTGTCGTACATTGAAGCGACCACAGCAAGTTCACGATGTATTTGCAGAGCGGCAATCGAGAGTGTGGCTGAGAACATTCCTCCATGCAGGCACCACACAACGCCGACGTTAAGACTTTGCTCAACCTTCTCCTCAGTGGGTTTTTTCTCTCTTTTCCCACATTGCTCCATCTTATCTCCTCGGGAAGGGGAGGGATAATCATGTGTTGAATGCTCAATCACCCAAATCTGGGTTCTCCCATCGTCCAATCTTTGTGTGGAATTTCATTCCAAAGTTCATTTAGATGAAATCGTACATTGCTTCAAAGACTGCTTTCAACACTCCGAAACAAACAAAGCATCAATTAAACACCAATCAATAAACGTCATGGGCACATGTAGTTCTACAAGACTAACAAAGATTGTTATGGAAGCATTTAACTTGCATTATATGTCATATCAATATTTTAATCCCTTTCCTTGTTATTTCCCAAAACAACATGCTAAAATATACAGAAATCCCAGTTGTACGTATACTCAAAACATCCATCTCATTTGCTATTTCCATCGACATTTTAAATGTGACATTTCTCCATCTGTCCACTTCTCTCTCACCAAAACAGCAAACATGCTGCCATTTTTCCAACTCACATAAACAAACCATCTATCACTTCCTCCGACCTTCTCAATTACGAATCCATTTTCTTTTATCAAAACAAATAAATCATTTTAAACAGTTGTTCAAAAATTGTCAAATCACTTGTCAAATCTGTTATCAGGCGAATATCATTTATATTGCAGCTCAAACACTCTGTCTACACATGCAGCTTCACCCTCCACAATCTTTATCCCAGTCTTGGAAAAGCATCTTAAACTTCAGACTAATAAACATCCAAACTCTCTTAAACAACTTTTTGGTCAAAACAAAATATTTCCTTTTAAAATCCATAAATGAAAAATTAAATCTTCAGCATCTATCCAATTAAATCATGAATTTACCTTGACTGAATCGATCAAAGGGTTACACTGGGTTGTTTGCCATTGCCTTCCCAGCACAAGTTCAGGTAACCTCAACATTCGCAGACGAATAAAACAATATTTCAACGTCCATCCGAGGGAATCATCTATTATCTGTGAATTGCCCCACGTGCTAAACATCATCAAATCATTAAAATCATTCCAAATCACGTTTCTACATTTAAATCACATACAGTATCTCCACATTCACAATTGTTATTTCACAATTTATTCAAAATCCCAATGGTTGTAAAATAAAACTTCAACACTTTTTCCTAAATGGACTTCACTTTAAACAGATTCAGTCCAGAGGGTGCGCCACAAACACCAAGGAACGAGGAACAGGAAGTTCTCTCCACATCCAGTGGGAAGAAAAAGGAAAAAAACTCTGACAGGCAAAACCCACAGTTTGCATTACTCTGTCATGGCTTCAACACATACACTAAACAGCATTGCATCTCATAGACTCGCGTGTGATCACGTGACAAATACCAATCACATTTCTATCTCATCCTCTTGAATCTGCATATGAATCAAATTTCACACCTAAAGCAAAGGCTCGAACAAAGACTCAGTGTAAAGATATATGCCACCCCCCACAGATCGAGTGGAGGGGGTCTCACACAGTGGAGTGTGCGACCTTCGCGTGGAAATACAACGCCAAGAATGTATAACATGCCATTTCAAACAGACCCACAGCTCAACTCAGCACGAGTTAAAATATCGTCAAAATCCCAACAGAACACGTTTCATTGCAGTGAATATTGGAATCGCACAAGTTTCATTTTTTTTTTTTACTCTCAGGAACAAATCACCCACCATGCTCCCAGCTGGTTAATCATCTCTTGCACTCTACAAAACGTTTCGTGCAAATCATTGCATTTACAAATCTGTAAAACCTCCATACAATATAATATAACAACCTCACTGCCAACAAACTTCCAGTGAGTTCAATGAACAAAAAGTAACTCTTAAAACTCTTACAAACAGGTAACTTACAATGTTTATCTATTTTAACCCTATCTCAGCGTCTCAGCCGTGTCCTCGGCGTCTCTCTCATAGCCGGTCCGTATCAATGCAAACATGTGGCATGTCGCTTCATCATGCCCATTTGATTACGCATTTGGCTCCTCAACGAGCCTCTTCTTGTCATCTGACTCCTCTTCTTCTCCAGCACTTTTCTAAAACAACTACAGTACTTATTATTTACTTTAAAACGGACTCCCTCCGCCGGATCCTCTTCTTTCTCTCAATAAAATTATCTGACAATGAACTTTTCTTTGTTCGAAATGCGTTACCTGCTGAGAGCGCTCTCCCTTACCTTCGCTCAAGCACTTGTCGTTCCTCCAGGCACTGCCTCCGGCAGATTAAGCACCTCCGGTCACGAGCACCGCAGCAACCTCGGTTCGAATCCGAGTCACGGCACCAACTGACGTGGATTTCTTCCCTCGAACCGCGTCGTGATCGAAAGGATTCTTGATTGTTGAGGGATCTTGACCTCCTCGAGGATTCAACGTCTAGCCGACTCAGTGTTGCATGTATCGGGATAAAATAAACCACAGAAGTCCAGTAATAATCAATGTCCACAAGGAGTTCTTTCTTCTGTACCATTTATTTGCTCTCTCTCAGATCATTCTCCCCCTCCCCATATATCCATTCCATTTTATAAGCAGAGAGGCCTTTGATCGCAAAAACAGAATGCACAGCTTATCAGCCCGGTCACCTTGTACTTTCAGAAACCCAATCAATGTCCAAAGTGTCAAAGAAAGACAAGATTATAAGTAGGTGGTAGGCCTTAACAACTAAATAGTAGAACAGTAGAGGAAAAACACAAACACTTTGACCTACTCAGACTGAGGCAAAGGTTTCTTGTCTAGAGAGTAATAATTTCCCCAACAAGTCTAATCCAATGTTTTCATACACAAGGAATTCCAATAAACACACTTAAAATGCTCTATTGTCAGTCTTTCTGCTTTAAAATGACATACACCCTGTCCCAAGTATCGTTCATCTGGTCGAGACACAGTTCTGCCTTCAATCTGTGTGATAACATGTTCCTGCACAATGGCAAGGTTCAGTGCACGGGAGAGATGCACAGAAACATTTGCATAGTGGTCTGCATGCCTTTTTGCAGCCGCATTTGATCAGCTCTGTGCAGGATTTGGCCGCCTCGGCAAGTGCTGTCCAGAAAGGTATCCGCTGTTCAATGGCGTTCTTCGTCCATCCCCAGTCACATGGGCTTGATCACTGCTGCTTTGATATCAGCTTGGCCCCAGATGTGTCCTGCCTGGTATGTCGACCTCTTGATATGTTCCGTGAGGTCTGCCTTTGTGGGGGGTAGGCGATCTATATGTCTTCCTTTCGCGAACAGAAGCTTCCTTGCCTGATTCACCTCGATGCATTCACTGGTTCTATCATAAAGACGAATGACAAACCTTTCCAGTTGACACACATTCTCATCTGAGACTGATGAAGGCTTTTGGGATAAACTCAAGAAAGTGTCCGTTTTAGCAGGGAAATTGGTCCAGGTGTCCCAAGCAGTTTTCTTCCCAATACCACTGAATGACGACGACGTGTCACAGCCAGTGAAGGCATGGAAAAACAGAAGAGTTTTGGCCTTATTTTCACCAAGACTGTTTGCAATCGTGTGAGTCGGTATTAACCTGTAGTGTTTCTTGACTCCATATGCAACCCATAGTTTGTCAAGGGATAAAGCGTGAAATATGGCAATTGCAAGGACAACGACGTCAGTGTCGACTGACCTGATCAGGATTCTGTGATGGCTATTTTGTGCACAATGGAGAACATGCAAGAATAACCTCGTATCGGCTTCTTCATGGTTGCATGGAGCAAGAGAAGATTCTATGTTGCACTCTTGGGAAGAGATGACATTGGTATCTTGTGTACTATATAGCTCCTTCTCTTGTGTGGATAACTTAGCGACACACTGTGACAGGTAATGATACTGCTCACTCTTATCTTGGTCCACGCGAAGAAAGCTCTGCCAGTTCTACGGAATTGGCGAAGAATTTGTGACAATATATGCAGCTCCCCGTTCCCCTCCTCTTTCTCGTTGAACTCTTCAAACTGTTGTCAATATACCGATCCCATATAACATCCAGACGTTTTGTTGTTTGCAGGTTTCTCAGTATATAAGGCAAGAACACATTTTCAGCATAGTGTCCGAATGTTGAGCAGGACTTAGGAAGCAGCATATTGACGATAACAGATCCATCGAGAATCTTGGCATCTACCTCTGGTGAACCACACTCAGAAGCCGTACTAGTAGCCAGCTTGTCGAAACATCCAATAAGGTCTGATTTAGTACACTGCCTCAGTTCTCCCATGTCTGATCGAGAAGGTGGTGATCCCTGGTTTTCATGACTGAAGAATTCGTCCATGTCCCCTTCTCGGGACTAACAAGGTATGTACATTCTGCCAAACAACTCACAGTTGCTTTTCGGAGTCATAATTTGGTGTGTTGTTCCGGAGTGTTTTGAGGATGAATCTTGTGGAAGGGAGCCATGTTGTTCTTTGGTATGATGTCTGAAATTGGTTTTACTCGCTGCTCCAAGCGTTCAGCAGCATATGTGACATATTTTGATTGCCCATTTGCTTCCACATTCCTCAGCCTAAAGATTGCATCTTCTGTCATCACCTCCTTTATGTCCAGAACGATCAGATCATTTGTATCTTCTGTGAAGGGATTACCTAATTCTTCACATGTTGCAACCACAGCTTTGACATGTTGGGCAAATTTCAACTAAGTGGATTGTCCCTGATCATGGTGATCTGTAGATATTGTGGAAGTAATTCCAAATGAATTCTCAAACTCATGGATGATTCGAGCCACTTCAGGACCAGCTGTAATCCACTTGACCAAAGCAGAAGGATTATCAGTGATTCCAATCACACTGCCATCTCCTTTGATGTGATCATTCATCTGTTCGTGGGCTTGGTCCATAGTAGAGAAAGTGTGAGGTGATCTCTGCACCACAAAGTTACCCTTCTCAAATTGCTCATGAACTGACGGCACTTGCTGACGAAGCTGTACCATGTCCTTGATATGGATAGGGAGCCATCTTGCATAATTTGTATGATCCAAAGAAAACATCGATGAAACAATTTGTCCAAGGCACTGAACTCAAACTCAAAATTTGCTTCACACAGAGAATGCACAAATTGCAAGAGACGAAGTTCCAGATCCAGAACCAAAGCCCAGTATTGGAATTGAGGAACCTTACTGCAATTGACTTGATGCCAAGTTTCAAAATCCATTGTGTCATCATCTGGCCCAAGTGATTTGGCATATGTGATGTACGCAGACTTCCGAAGGAGGTGTAAAGCTGCTGCCGTTACTTGGTGTACATAGCGAGACCTGGTGACATGCGAACCCTTCAATATATCAACAGCTCGACCAGAGGTTGTGACTTCAGACTGCACAAGAACTGCTGTCCATCCGCTACCACTGAGGAAATCTCCGAGTAATTTCAACACATTCATCTCTATGTGGAGACCTCCCATTACCACCACAAATTTATCCTAGCCAATATGGTCTGGCCATGCCCACTGGATTTGTTTCGCAATGGAATATAATGGCTGATCCATGGTTATCACAGGTATTTGATCAGGGTGCAAATGCTGAATCGTCCTCGCCACAAGACGCATAGCATGTTCTATCATAGCTGGCGTATGTGCTGGTTCTGCGAACAAAGCCATCAACGCAATGGGTGACACTGGTCTGATCTCAGCTGATTTCCTATTGGCATGGTAAGCTGCCCATGAGACAAAGTCTTTGGTATCAAGTTCCATCTTGTTTGAAACAAGTTCTAACAATGCACTCAACCAGCCGTCTTCTTTCTCTCTGGATGCGGACTTGACGCTTGATTCAGCTTTTACTTGACCTGCAACAACTGGTGCATACAAGTCAGTTTGTGGCAGACCTGCTGATGCTACTTCTGAATATTCTACCGGCAAGAGAGACGCCACCAATTAAATTGGATAAAGCCATTTCTACACGCTCATAGCATTTGGATATCAAACATTGAGCAAACACTTTTAAGTATTTAGTTGTTTATGAAAGGGTCTCATTTCGATTTTAAAGCAGAAAGACTGAACATGGAGCACTATAAGTGTGTTTATTGGATTCCGTGTGTGTGAAAACATTGCATTAGACTCTTTATTCAAGTGCTTAGGCCTCTTGGTGACCAAGATATCGCACAAATAGTTTCCGGTGGTGGCCATTTTGAAATTCAAGATGTCGGCCGTAATTGTAGTCTGATCATGTGTGTCCTGCTCTTATATGAAAGAGCATATAAAAGTAGTCATGTGGACCAGTTTTCACACTTTTTTCACATTTTGAACGATTCTGGTGAAATGTTGACTTAATCTACTGTACTACAAGAGAACCCACCACAGGTGATTGATAAGCATGGTCCCGCCCACCCCACGTGATTGACAAGCATGGTCCCACCCACCCCAGGCTGATTGACAAGCATGGTCCCGCCCACCACAGGTGATTGATAAGCATGGTCCCGCCCACCCCACGTGATTGACAAGCATGGTCCCACCCACCCCAGGCTGATTGACAAGCATGGTCCCACCCACCCCAGGTGATTGACAAGCATGGTCCCGCCCACCCCAGGCTGATTGACAAGCATGGTCCCGCCCACCCCAGGCTGATTGACAAGCATGGTCCCACCCACCCCCAGGTGATTGACAAGCATGGTCCCGCCCACCCCAGGTGATTGACAAGCATGGTCCCACCCACCCCAGGTGATTGACAAGCATGGTCCCGCCCACCCCAGGTGATTGACAAGCATGGTCCCGCCCACCCCAGGCTGATTGACAAGCATGGTCCCCCCCCACTCCAAGCTGATTAACAAGCATGGTCCCACCCACCCCAGGCTGATTAACAAGCATGGTCCCCCCCACTCCAAGCTGATTGACAAGCATGGTCCCACCCACCCCAGGCTGATTAACAAGCATGGTCCCCCCCACTCCAAGCTGATTGACAAGCATGGTCCCACCCACCCCAGGCTGATTAACAAGCATGGTCCCACCCCAACCCCTCTTAGGTTCATTGACCCCTTCATTGACCGACGTGGGGGTATTTTGCTTAGTTTGAAATTCTCATTTTGTGGAATCCTTTAAAGTTGTGAACATTTGACTCGTGTTGTACCTTCTCCCCTGTAACTTGAAGTACATTGGTGTTTAAACTCCCTACTGAATTTGAACCATTAGTCCAAGAGCATTAGGTCAAAATAGCCCTAACCTGGACATTTTTGGTAACAAGCTGATTTTTTCAGGATAGGTCCAGGAATGTGTGTGAAATAACATACTAAAAGTCCTCATGAATCCTCCTTGAGCGTTTTCCGCAATCCAAGATGGCGTCCAAAATGGCCCCCTCTTCTGTTTTTCTCATAACTTTGCAAGCAGGTTTCCCCAAAACACACTTTAAATGTCTAAATATATGTTTTGAAGTATAAGGAACTCGATAGAATACATTTTAAGAGATGTTGAAGCACGCAAGTACCAATAAAACTGTTTGAGCTCTTCCAAAAATCCAAAATGGTGTCCAAAATGGCCGTCATTAACAATTTTATCTCAAAATTGTTTAAATATTTATCATTAATTAATTAACTGTGATATTTCATCCTGAAAATATTCAACAAACATTTCAATTATAAATGTGGTTGCTGTGCATACAGTATTCAAATCAATTTGAATGTTAAAGTCTAGAAGTGTGCCCTTAATCGCTTATGACATTACGAGGGAAACATTGTACCATCAGTTTGATGCTAAACAGACAGGGCGACATAAATTTGCCATATGGTCTATTTTCGTCACCTAAAGCTCGGAAATTGAAAACTTGGTGCTAACCTTTTTTTACCAACAAAATGCAGTTGATGTCTACCATGAGGTGAGTTCTATTTGAAACATTCCGTTATCATTAAGGAAGTAAAACTATTATTTTTGGTACCCAGACTAAATGCATGATCAAAATTTGTGTCTTCATGCATGTACTACACAGTACTGTGTAATATCACTTGACAGGGAATTTCTGTGGAGTAGTCTATCGTTACACCTAAAACATTGTATTGAATCATTTTATTTGTTTCATGCAGATGAAAAGAATTATAGTATGATAGAAATCAGAGACTGTATGACACTCCTTCCTATTGGTACATGTATGCTGTATTTGTATAAAAGGTTCCTTTTTTGTGTGTGTCATGTCATTCCTATATTGTGATATGCTAGTATACATTCATTATTAATAATAGCAGACATTTTAAAGTGCCTTTTCCATTGGATACAAAGTCCTATGAGATGTCATCCCTGGTTGTCATAGGAGATAAAATATATTACCAGGCTGCGACAGTACAAGTGCAGTGCACATCTAGGGATAACAAAACAAGTTAGTCTTCAAGTCACATATTACATGGCAGTGAATTTCTGTGGAGTAGCCACTATCATCATCATTTTCCTCTCGGGTTTCCTTGCGAGATTTTCTCTGCCCAATACAATTCCTACCAGACATTCTGGCACCCCACAATGAGTTGATTCATCCGTAATTTAACTTCACAGGTATCAATATGTAAACATGCTATAGAGTACTGTGATTGTGATGTGTTATAGAAATTGCAGAATCATGTGATGGCATATCCTTCCCTCAATGCATCTTTAATGTCAACACATCACTTTTTAAATCTCTTTTGATTAAAACGTAGCAACCTGATTTATCATTTCCAAGCAGCTATGTGAAGTACGTTTCACATTCAAAAAGAAAACAATGTCCATGACATATTTCTGTCATTACAGATAATGGATGTGGTTTGCATCATTTGCAAAGAAACATCACCTGCTACGGTTGAAGTTGGGGAGAAGGGGCGGAGGACACTTGTGATGTCAAGTTTAGAACGTGGTGATGGCTTCCATGAGATGTTTCAGAATGCAACACCACTACGAATCCATGCTGTTTGTCGCAAGAATTACACAAGGAAATGTTCCATAGTGTCAACATCTTGGGTGCTTCAACATCTCTTATGATGTATTCTAATGAGTCCCTCATACTTCAAAACATATGTTTAGACATTTAAAGTGTGTTTTTAGGAAACCTACTTACAAAGTTATGAGAAAAACATGAAATGGCGGCCATTCTGGACGCCATCTTGGATTGTGGAAGAGCTCAAGCGGATATATTGGCATTTGTGTGCTTCTACATCTCTTATAATGTATTCTATTGAGTTCCTTGTACTTCAAAACATATATTTAGACATCTAAAGTGCGTTTTGGGGAAACCTACTTGCAAAGTTATGAGAAAAACATGAAATGGCGGCCATTTTGGACGCCATCTTGGATTGCGGAAAACGCTCAAGGAGGATTCATGAGGACTTTTAGTATGTTATTTCACACACATTCCTGGACCTTTCCTGAAAAAATCAGCTTGTTACCAAAAATGTCCAGGTTAAACCCTAATGCTCTTGGACTACATGTAACTTGAGTTAAGTTGTCTGAACAGAATAGGAAGAAGAATTACAAATGGGATATTTTGGGGTCGGTCAGTTTTGTAGCTCAACGATGCTGTGCTCACTCTGCAGACTCGTGTGTCTGTGTGTCTGTGACTGTGTGGTGTCTGTGTGTCTGTGTCTGTGTCTGTGTGTCTGTGTGTGTTGCATTCTGAGCATTTCATCCAACCTCCTTTATCACCACGTTCTTTTGAAATAATTTAATTAATAAAAGGGGCGTTTTTAATTCCAAGTTTCTTCTTGGTGTCAAAGTTTATTATTGCGGTCAAACACCACATGTAAATGTGCATTTCATACTTTTATTGTTATTTCTACTTTTCATCGAAATTCTTCAAAGTCTGTAAACATGCAACACCCCTCCTTCTCCCCCTCCCCCCCTACTCCCCCTACTCCCCCTCCTACCCTCCTCTCCTCCCCTTCCTCTCCTCCCCCTCCTCTCCTCCCCCTCCTCTCCTCGCCCTCCTCTCCTCCGTTGAATTAGCAAGCTACTGGCAAGCACTATCAAGCTGCTTGCAAAATGAACCGACTCCTGGTGTTGCTATAGCGCAGGCATGATGGGCGAATGGCCTCCTGCGTCAGACACTCTAGGGAATTCGACTCACGAGGCCATTCGGCCCATCATGCCTGCGCTATAGCAACACCAGACCAATTTATAAAAAGAAGAAAAGTGTAAAATGTTTTTTTGCAGTTTTTTTCTTCTTCCCAGGGTGGGGGTGTGGGCGAAAGCGGTTCTTGGGTGAGAAACACACAACATCAACCACACACCACCCCTTGACAAGACCCCCACAGACAACACTCCGAACACATGCGCACAATCACCCTTCTTTGATCAAGCTACCTAAGAAATCTGGCCAACATCCCGATACCCCTCTATCTCCAATACTTCCAGGTACCCATGTAATTCCAGTTTAAAAAGGCTAACTCCCCCGTCCCACACACATCCCTCACCCATCTTCCCCCGTCCCCCACTCATCGCCCCCGTCCCTCACTCATCCCCCCCGTCCCCCACCCATCCATCACCCCCGTCCCTCACTTATCACCCCCGTCCCCCACCCATCAACACCCATAGTTGTTACATGTAAAATCCTGGCCACAGACTGATGACTGGTAGTAGAAGGTACTTTGTAGGTTTATATGTTTGTGTGTTATTTTGAGGATTTGTGTTGCATAAAACCAACTGTATGGAGTGTCTGTGACATCTCTACATAGGAAGGCCGACCAGGTCAGGTCAGGTCTGGGAGCATGTGCCAGAGCAGCACATACACTAGGCTGACCGGCTTCCTGGTAATATTGTGTTTGACAGGATAACACAGAGGTAGTGCAATTTTAAGAGTTGCACTAGCTCTGTGAAACCTGGTGTTGGCGCAGTGGTTAGGGCAGCGGCTTGGGATCCAAAAGGTCCTGTGTTCAAGCCCCGTTGGTCCACTGAATTAATACACCAGGGGGTTGACTCAGCCTGTCATCCTTCCGAGGTCGGCGAAGTGAGTACCAGTGTACTGGGCCGGTGTATACCCCGGTTAAAATAGGTGTACCATATCCCTGTGTCGTAAGAGGCGACCAGGATTGCGTCAGGAAGGGCATCTGGCGTAAAACATGTGCCAAATCACTATGCGGATCATACGGATGATCCGCTGTGGCAACCCCTAACGGGAGCAGCCGAAAGAAGAAGAAGAGTGCAATTTTAAGAGTTAAACTGAGTGTAGGAGCAGTGCTGTTGTGAGTCGGACAAACAGTGAAAATGAGTGGATGACAAGTGCTGCCATAGGTGGGACAGAGTGAAAATGAGCGTAAGAGCTGTCCTGCTCTTAGTGGGACCCAATGATTATAGATCAGAGTATTAAGACTGTTAGTTTGACTAACGATTTGCACAGCTTGGGTTAAAGTCTCACGATGAATGGGATTCTTGGGTGAAATGTCCTGTGTGCTGCTGGTGATGACTTTTCCATGTATTTCCTTTCCATGAAGGGAACTGCCAGAGAGAGAGAGAGAGAGAGAGAGAGAGAGAGAGAGAGAGAGAGAGAGAGAGAGAGAGAGAGAGAGAGAGAGAGAGAGAGAGAGAGAGAGAGAGAGAGAGAGAGAGAGAGAGATATATATATATATATATATATATATATATATGTATATATATATATATATATATATATATATATATATATATATGTATTTCTATATATATATATATATATATATATATATATATATATATATATATATATATATATATATATATATATATATATATATATATATATATATATATATATATATATATATATATATATATATATATATATATATATATATATATATGCAAAAGGAGCTGAACAGTTGGACGGTAAAGTGTGAGTTTGGTGCTTGCCGAGGATTATTCCCACAATGCATTGCTTTCAAAATGTGAAGAAATAACTTGAACAATATGTCTCCATTTCCAACTTACAATGAAGCATGTTAACATTAAAAAATATCCCCGAGTGGGGTGGGCTGACGATCATGTCTTGAGGTTGCAGTTCAGACATCTGCTGAATCCGAAATCTGGAAAATATCACGACAATGTGTTGATGTGTATAAATAGCTCATTGTGTCATTTCGTGGAAAATCCTTTCCAGAAGTAACAAGCTCAAATGAGCTAAGATCCTCGTCCTCTTAATGATGAGGTCATAAACACGAATATGAAGTCATTGTGATGTATCTGGTTTGCAATAAATTATCTGTGCTAATGCCCTGTTCGATTCCCGCAAACAAAATTCAAACAGCTTGCCTAGTTTCGGAGATAATGGTACAGGCGATTTCCATTAGCGGCGATATTATGACGTCAACTTTTTTTTCTAGGAAGAATTTCCAAAATCGGAGATGGTTACTGTCTGCGCGTGGGCTTTCTGTATATACATGGCAAGTTTCACGAAGATCCGATGAAAACTCTGGGTTGTGAAACAAAAAATGACAAAAAATAGGAATGACGTCATAAAAATTGATATGACGTCATAGTGATGTATCACATGTGCGGTAATTCATCTCTGCTAATGCCCTGTTCGATTCCCGCAAACAGAATTCAAAAATCTTGCCGAGTTTCGGAGATAACTTTTTAGGCGATTTCCATTAGCGGAGATATTTTGACGTCATAACTTTTTTTCTTGGAGGAATTTTCAAAATCGGAGATGGTTACTGTCTGCGCAGGGTATTTTTACATATGTGTATATATATATATATGCCAAGTTTCAGGAAGTTTGGATGAAAACTGAAGGCTGTGAAACAAAAAAGTCCACAAGAAGAAGATGAAGAACAACAACGTGAGTAAGACTTAGAGATCCTCCACGTGGATCCACAAACACAAACAAACACCTATGATTACCTTTTGAAACAGTCGCTATTTGTTGTTTAACACTAAACTGAGAGGGAGGAAACCCGCAGACCATCGAGTATGAGGGCTGTATCGGGTTTCAGAGCAATCGGTTGGTAAATAATGGGTGAGTAGGGATCCGAAGTTTCGGGGGGTAACCCCCTGAAATTTGAAGACCGAATTTTGAAAAATTTGAAGACCGAGTGATTGTGCGGGCAGACGTCTTGTATTCAAGTTTCAGAACAATCAGCCAGGTGATTAGGGAGGAGCAGCAAAAATAGCAAAAAGTTAGCGAGCCATTTTATATGTTCATCTTCTTGATAATCTTTAATATTACTATAATGTTCACGTAAAATAAACATGATAATACAAAGGTCAATAACCATCACATTCAGAGGTTTGAGTGAGTACAAAGGAAAAAGTAGACATAATGTAGAAAACAGACAATGGTATCGCTCTCCGATAGTGTACTCACCTCTGAGCTGTTTCCTCGATGTTCAATTCCCGACTTAAAGTCCATGCACAAACTTTCAAGTTGGTGCTTCAGAAGCAGATTGTTGCATCACAGACAGGGCTGTCCTTTGACAGGATCGTTAAAGCTTGTCGTCGTGTCTGCGCGGATTCACAAGCGGAGATCACGGATCTCACGATATCATTTGAACAGATCACAGCATTATATGAGCTACTTGCCTCCCTCAAGGAGGATGTAGGGGTGAGCCAAACTTGAGAAAAGTTCGAGTTCGTGCAAGTTCTAGTACCATTAGCTTCATGGAGGTCATGGAGTAAACGTTCGATGAATGATGTTTATTTTGATTGCGAACTTCAACGAGGTCGTACAAACTTAGTTCGTGAAGCTTTTGAACTCCAATCTCCTGTCGAGGAGAGCGACTTACCTGCCCCAAGTAGCTAAGAATAGTGTCAAGACAGATCCATTATATTTTTGGAATAATCACCTTTCTCATGGTTATGAGCAACAAAGTTGATTCGTGCAAAAAACCACGAAAACTCAAACGCTAATGTATTGCAACAGGAGGCCAAGGCACAGAACTTTACTGCTGTTTACCGCAGACAGAAGCCTGGTGTTGGCTCAGTGGTTAGGGTGGTTGGCTTGGGATCTTAGAGTCCTGAGTTTGAGCCCCATTGGCTGCTGCATGAACACCAGGTGGGGTTAACTCAGCCTGTCATCCTTCTGAGGTCGGTGAAATGAGTACCAGTGTACTGGTTATAGGGGCACAGCATCAGTGGTATAGGTGTTCCCCAACAAAATGTTAGCTACCTGGCAGCCAAGCTGCTGTATGCAAGAAGAAGATGAAAACTGCAGACAGTTTGGTGGTCTCATTTGCTTCCACTGACTTTTTTGTTTGTTTGTGCATCTTACATCTGCTCTCTGCTTGGAATCAAATGAAAACATTTTTATACAACAAAAACAAAACAAGGGTGCTGTGGACATCGCCACGTCATTACAAACCCATTTCCTTGCGGCTGTCTTTCGCATCGACCGGGACATTTCAATCCTACCGAATACATTCACACGGATTCATTACGATCCCAAAAAATGAAAATAATTCAAGCTCAATTGAAAAAGTAAGCGTGCACTACATTTTTTTTTTTCAAGCAAGGTTCTTGCAGAGTTAGGGTAAAGAGAGCTGAATGATGGCGTGTGCCGTGAGTAAATAGTTTGTCAGGCATGGGTCAGGAAGTGAGAATGGTAGGCAAGTAATGTTTGCTGTAAGTCAGATAGGGGCAAGTCGCTCATGTGCTCTGTACTTTGAACAAATGCCTGTTTGTAAAGCATGTGACCTGAAAGGCCCCTTCCCCTGCCATCTTCACGGAACCTATGCTCATGTAGCATGTGGTATGGCATTTTTCATTGCTGACCGCAGTTGATCCTCTCGTCTCGACACAGACTGCCTTTCTGCCAGGAATAGGTATCTGTCAACATGTTGAACACAATGTCTCCTTTGTTATCATTGCCAAGTCTGTCACCAAATAATACTTGCTTTTCTCTCCAGAACATGCCATTTGTAGAGTATGTTGAAAGGTTTGTCGATATCCTTGTGCATGTTTGCCGAATATGTGAGGGAGTTGCTGTATTACGCCTTAACGGATAAGCATGCCATAAGGATTAATGGGATTTTAACCAGCTTTGAAAAAACAATATGGGCAATTGCAGGTGAAGTAGCCATTTCACTCTGTCATATTAAAAATATTGAATTGTATTAGTGTAAATAAATATTTTATATATATATATATATATATATATATATATATATATATATATATATATATATATATATATATATATATATATATATATATATATACATACACACACACACACACACACACACACACACACACACACACACACACACACACACACACACACACATCTGCTCTTTTTGTTTTTTTTGCTTTTGTTTATTTTTGTTTTTATATTTTTGCTTTTGCAAAATAAAAATAAAAAGCACTACTCCATTTGACCTCGAGCACCAGCACGTGACCGGAAATAAGCGGTTGTATCAAAATAAAAACCGGACACGTGCCGAGGCTCGGGGTCTATTGTGCTTGATGAAGCCGGTTAAACGCTGCCCTGAGACCGGGTCTGCTCTCGCTTTTTTGCTCAAATTGGTGGAGTCGATTGAGTTTTTGCTTTTGGTTGGAAGCGCCTTCTTCTTTAAAAATGTGTCATCCCAACCGCCCCAATCTTACACAAAATATGTATGTATATATACTAGTGGGGTATGCTTACACATTGTAAGCAATAACAAACTATGCTTCCCCATTGTCTTGGGACACTCACCTGCATTAATTTTTTTTAATGCATTTTTAATTAATTTATTTTCATTTATTTTTATTTTCATTTACGGATGCTTTCCAACAGTTCTGTGATTTCATCCGCCATTTAGGTGATCCTTGAGGGATAGTAGTTGTAAGATTGAATGCAGTAAACTAAACACCGTTTCAGAATCCACGGGGGTCTTATAGTCCTGGCTTGGAGCAGTCTGTGTTAACGGACACCTCTGACGCGACAACATATTTGTGTGTGTGTGTGTGTGTGTATATATATATATATATATATATTGTGGGAAATAGAAGAAACTCCACACTAAGGGTCGGGTGTCTCATTTGTATAAAGTATAAAACAGGAAGAAATAAAATGAGTCACGGACGTCGCTTCTGGGCAAACTTTATGCTGACAAGCTTTCGGCCAAATAAACCTTCTTTGTCTTCCTCAATGAGAGCAAATATATATATATATATATATATATATATATATATATATATATATATATATGATAGCCTTAATGTATACACACTCACCTCAGACTGCTGGGCCCATGCTTGAATCCCGACCCAGCTATAAACTGTCTCTCTGGTGCTTCCATTGCAAAGCATGGCATCAATGTGTGCACCAATACAAAGGAAGGTCGTTAAGCAGGAGAACCCATCTGTGAGCACTTGTTGTTTGTGGACATTGAAGATTCCATGATGTCTTTCTTGAAGAGGACACACGTTATCGGCAGCATTCGGGTAAATTATAAATTCTGCAACTTCAAATGTTTTATCATTTCTGGCCAGCCAGTTTGTGAATTTTTTTTTTTCCAAAAACGTTTCACTGCTCATTCAAGAAGAATTTTGGAGGAAAAATTGGGGCTTTTGGTTTCATGACGAGAAATTGAGTTTTTGCATAATTGTATCTTACCATTGGGCTGACAGGTTGGCCAAGAGCCCTTGACCGAGAGATATGCACGCTCGCCTCTCAGCTGTCTCGCATGGGTTTAAATCTCGACCCAGCTATAAACTGTCATCCCGGTGTTTCACAGGCAACAGCATGAGTTTGTGGACGTTAAATATCGCCTAATAGAGTAGGCGAAATATCGCCGGCACAATGACCAAATTCCAACTTCTTTCCTTAGCTACTGCTGGGAAGGCAATGGCAAACCACCCAGTCTAACACTTGCCACAAAGCTACCAGGGCAGTACTGAGCCTGGCTTCAGGCAGAACACCAGAATACGAATACGAATCTTACCATCCTGACGGCTGGTGCATTTTAGCTTTTGTTCACAAACAAGATGAGTAAGTAATGAATGGACACAATGAAGGCAGTGTTGGCATATCTTCTGCCTGCAGTTGGCATGGTGTGGACTGTTTTCACATCTTTTCCCTTTTAAGGGATAAAAGTACGTCTGTTTGCGTGCTTTATGTTATCTGTAAAGAAACCTCATTCCTATCTGGCTTAACCCAAACCAAACGCCAAGCTCAGAAAATAAAATAATAATTTTTTTTCAACAGTTCTCTTTTCATTTTAACATTCTCTTAAATATTTATAGATAGGGATATCAAATGAAGAACACATAACTGTTACTGTAGTGCTCAGCCTTTAATTTTTATCACAAGTGCTACTCCCCCTTGTATCTTGCATCACTGATTCAAGGTTGATGTTCATTTCTCATCCACTGTAAGACAACAGAAATAATAATGAATTTAATCAAAAGCATGTTGAGAGGGGCATGCCAATTGCTGTGGGAAAGAGGGTGAAGCAAGATTTTGGGTGAGAACCCTCCCCAGCGTTGTTTGTCTGTACTCTATTCTTTTTAAATGCTGAGCATCAAGCAAGGAAGCAGCATGTACCATTTTAAAGTGTTTGGTATGACTCGGCGTGGGTTTGAAACACCAACCCCCCAGACTCAAAGCGGATGTTCTCACCATTCTGCCACATATTATAATGTAACATACTATAATGAAGTACATATATATTGTTACGGTCACCCAGTTGGTTCGGTTGCCCAATCCAATTCCAGCAAGTTACGTAGTGACCACCTCAGCACCCCCACCGCAGAAATTCCCAGTTGGGTGCCTGCACCCAACGTCTTGTTACCGTGCCAATTGGAATCTCTTTGCTGGGTGAGTGACGCATCAAGGCGACACACAGGAAAGATCTTGTATTCTGGCCGAGCAACCAGTGTTTGCATGTCACCGAACTCTTGGTGGTTCATGACCACGCCAATCTCTATTTCAAACAGATTTCCCCCTCGCTGCCAGATGGCACAGTCATGAGCAATCAGGATGAGCCAAGACCAAGTTGATTCAACAATTTTATTGGGGTGTGTGTAAAACAATTAGAGCACGTATGTACAGTAACAAGCGATCACAATGATAACAAGTGGTGCCAGGCACAACAGATCCCACCCATTTAAGGCATAAAGTTATTTTGGGGATCAAATTTAAATTTGATATATCCTTAACCTGAATGTTGATTATAAGGAATAGAATAAGGAATATTTTAGTCTTAGTTTGAAGTCAATTAAACCATTTTTGACGAAGTTATGAGAGAAAAAGATGTTGACCTTTTCGTGACCTGACCTTGACCTTTGACCTAATTGGACCCAAAAGTTAATGGGGTCGTCCGAGGTTCATTACCCACCTCTGGATACAATTTGACAGTGTTTGAGCCAGCCGTTTTCCCGTAAAGTTGTATTTTCGTAACCATGTTTTAGTTTTAATGGAAAATTTGTAATTTTGACTGATGACCATGACCCCCAAAACTTCGGACCCTACCGATCTTCACAAATATGCATTTTTCACTATAGGAATTGGTTGGATTATAAGTGACAAATAGAATAAGGTTCACGATAAGCTTAGTTTGAAGTAAATCAGATCATTTTTGACGAAGTTATGAGCGAAAAACGATTTTGATCTTTTCGTGACCTTGACCGTGACCTTTGATCCAATTGGACCCAAAAATTAATGGGGTTGTCCGAGGTTCATTGCCCACCTGTGGATTACATTTGATAGTGTTTGCTAAAGCCATTTTGCTGTAAAGTTGCTCACAGACAGACGTATTCCCATTCCATTCTTTGTGTATTCCAGTCCATGTGGTTTTGTAAGTTTTGCAGCATTTCCATCAACCGGCTAATGTCAAATGCCCTTGGCGAAGCTGATCCGCCACGATTGGGCGCGGCTCCGACAGGGATCGTTCAGTCCTCCATGGGGGGAATTTTATGCAGGGGAAGCTCATGCACTGCCGCTGCCACCCCCAATGCTACCTCTGGGTCTGATCGCAGGGAAAGGTCTTCCTGCCTAGTGTTGTCGTGGACCATGGATTCTTCTAACATCAATTCAGAACCCACCTGTACCAGTCCGTCTTGGTCCGCCATGGTCCGTGCTGAGAATTAAATAAAATTTAAATCCTGCTCTTAATTTGGAGGGAAGGGGGTTGTCAAGCACACCCCTGGTCTGAATCCTGTGAATTTTTTGTGGAGGCGTGGGGTTCGAATCTCACTTCTGACTACCAAACTGCTTGAGGGCTGGGGATCGGTGGCGAGAACGACCTCTAGAAGGGGGAGGTTACATCGTTTCCCAGCAGACTCCCCGGAATTGTAGGCCGTCGCTCTCGGATAATTCCGTGAGCCGGTGGGTCACTGAACCGACCGTGGAACGCCAATATTTCAACCGCGTGGCGTCGGGTTTTTTGTCTTGATCCAATTTACCTTAGTAACCACGCGGTCTCGGCTACCGGGGATCCACACCTTCGGCACGTCTTGCTTGAACCTGGGTCACTCTACTGACAGCGGTAGAGTTCGAGCTACCGACTACCAGCTCCAGTTCGGGTGCAGTCGAGCGGAACTGCCAAAGCCGTGCCGGCAAGGAATGAACCGATTACCGGGGATAAAAACCCGCCTAACTCAGATCCGAACCATGCTGTACCAATGAAAGAAAGGACGGAAACGAATTGGGAACATTTCTACAGTAATTTATTTAAAATAAAGAAGACACAGAGCAAGACTTATCATGGAATATACAAGCAAGAATTTACAATGTTCAAAAACACTTATACAGTTTCTACTTACAAGACAGGCCCACACACTCAGATGCACACTCAGATGATTTATTAAAAGACCCCCGCAGCCAGAGAGGGAGAGACGAGCTGGGGGTCGCAGTTTGCTTGGCTACTTGCACGTTGAAGGGAGGGGTGCTCCGTGGTGCAGCACCTGCTAATGGTCATGCGGCTCGGTCCACAGTGACATGCGTGGGGCTCGTGCCTGTGGAGGAACCTGAGCGGAGCAGTTGGAGGCCCAGGGCGGAGATCAGGGTCACGGACGGGACCCAGGAAAACTCCAACGAACGCCAGCCAAATGCAGAACTCCACTCGAACGCCACAGACTCCAGCTCAAACCGCACGATGCACACCAACCAACTCAACTCCTCCAAAAAAACTTACACTCTGAGGATCGCATCGTATTTTTATGGACCTCCCCGAACGGGGCGGGGGCTCAGTGAAACAGACGTCACCGTCCGCCCCGATTGGACAGGGCCTCCACGGTTCCGCCCCTTTCTGGGCAGGGTCTCGGCCAGACCGGGAAAACCCCGCACCCTTCAGGCATGTCTGGATCCGCCAAGAAGAAAGCACTGCAAGAGGATTTTGCCTCAGACAGCGAGTCGCCGGTTGGGTGGGTGAAGCGCCTGTTCGGTAGCAGGTTGTTGGATGGTTTGTTGGA
>NC_140966.1:10067977-10082977 GCF_056783735.1 Eptatretus burgeri
TCGGTGGTCGAAACGTCGGACCTGAACTTTTCTTATTGAACAGCTATACTAGTTGGTGGTACCTTCAGTTTTGAATTGACATCATCTCATGTCATCTCATAGAAAATAACAAGTAATAAATCAAAACGTTAATGGCAAGTATGAATAAATGCTTGTACCTTACAATATCATCATAATCCACAAAGATAAATGAATAACTACACAAAAGCAATAAATAACTGGAAAGAGCAATCAGAGATTGCAGACCCTCGCCAGAACTTGTTTTGTGTGGTGTTTGTGTACTGGTGTTGTGTAATTAATAAGAGACATAACTAGAACTGCCACTTTATGACTGCTGGCAGTGATGACCGGGTACCAAGACGTCCCGCTATGATGCAACCCCCCTTTCATCGACACTTGACCCTGACCCATGATGTTTTAAAAAATATATTATTCATTATTCAATTGAATTTAGAATGGGATTAAAATAAATTCAATGCAAATCAAATGGAACACCAAATAGGTGCAGTCCTGCATCGGAGTCATCAGGAGGAACCCGAACAAGCAAAAAGCAAACATGAAGTCATCAGTAGGAACCTGGAGAGGATTCGCATTTCTCCTCTACTCTCTCCCTGCTCCTCCTTTACCATCAAACCCATCCAGGCACAGGCCAAATGAGCCCTTTTCAAAAAAACAATAAAAAAAATAACCCACATCAAATAAATTAAATAATTCTGGCTGCCAGACCATGTGTCTGATCTAGTTGGAATTTAAAACCCTCATTTCACATCACCACGAGATCATAACTCTGACGTTTCACGTCAATTGAGTGAGTGGTTCCAGAGAAAACATTATTTAACATTTTTCTTCAATCCAATATGGCTGCAAAACCATGTGACCTATCAATTATTCCTGTAAAAAATTGGACACTCGTGCCTTGTGGAACATTTGAATGAAGTTTCCCCTCAATCTGTCCAGCCATTCTGGAGAAGAAGAATTTTATAGGTTTTAGGGCAAATCCAATATGGCAGCCAAACCACGCGACCTATGACATCATATGTGTAAAATTTTTACAATACTACAATACCTTACACTACACTTCATGCCTTTCAAACCTTACACTAGAATAAAAATAATTGGCTTTCATTCAAAGACATAATTATGATTAAAACATTCTACATGAGTAGTTTGTTGCACCTATGGTGAAAATTTCGTCTCAATCTGACAAGTAGATGTGGAGAAAAACACTAAAGTTCTGGGTGGACAAACAAACAAACAAATGGACCCAGACGTAATACCCTCCTCCTTCGGCGAGTGTAACTAGACATGTGTCACATTAAATAACACAAATCAATGTGCATATCTATAAAGCATCTGCAAAATAATCTCAGCTGGTGAAATCCCAACGGAAATCTGATGAAAATCCTACACACGTGCACATTTCCTGACCTAAAAGACAACTCTCGGCTGGTACCTGTTGATGACAATGTGAAAGGAAACAGTGTCCTGGTCGCCCAGCAATTTGGGGACGCTAAAGCGCAGTTCAACATGGTGCTGTTGGTGCACAAGAATCAAGAGGTTTATTTTGGTTGTAACACATTCCCACATCATGAGCTGTTGCTGTGATTGTTGTTAATGTTATTGTTTTCAGTGTACTCACCTCAGCACCACTCTGCATGGGGTTTCCTAATCCACAGACGACAGTGCGAGTGGCATTCAAAGACTTGTATGCACACGTGCTCTGTCGCTACACACACACACACACACACCCATCACAACACTACAACAAAAGCACTTCATGACTTTCAAATAACTGGCTCTCAATACAGCATCCAGCTCGGCGGTTCACAGTTAAGCGAGTCTGCTGGTTGGGCAAGATTAAATGTTTAGGCCTCACCTTGATGCGGGTGAAGCCCACGTAGTCTGCCTCAGGAGGCAACGAGACTTGAATCTCTGCCTCGTAAGCCCCTTCACCCTTGTTGAACGCTTTCAGTAAAAGGCGCAACTCATTCTCGGCCCCCACGTACAGATTCTTCTGGTCTCTGCTCACACGTCATCAGAAATACACCAATGGCACATATCGAGGACTCCACACTGCAGTTCGTGCATCAAACAGAGACAGTAACTCGCATTAATAAATAATTTCTCGTCACGATTATAAATTGATGCGGTGAAGCATTCCATGCATTGCATTGTAGAGAGTTCCACAGAAATGGTAGGCATCCTCACTATAATTCACAGACCGGTGTGTGTGTGTGTGTGTGTGTGTGTGTGTGTGTGTGTGTGTGTGTGTGTGTGTGTGTGTGTGTGTTGCGCTACTCCTCCTACAATCATGGGCCAATTCCATCCAGACTTGCTACATTGGATCAGCATGGCCCCAATCATTAATGCATGAGGGAGTTTTTATCTTTACCTGTGGTCTCGTGGGTGGGGGGATTGCAAATTCTCTCTGCAAATGTGTATCATGTAGCACCGCTCCAGGTGGGAGAGGGTATCACATGCCCCCACCCTTTACAATCTTGTATTCCTGTCCCTGTGTTTTCCAGTGAAGTGAGTTGTTTTTAATTAGGCAGTGAGAGGAATTTTGGAGAGGTGTTTTGAGTTGCACGCTTGAATAATGAGAATACCATAACCCCCCCTCCCCCCCAGCCACTCCCGTAAGGAGCGGGGGTTTCTAGTTTCCATAAATTGCTCTCTCTAGTTGGAGCCCTTTTACAACCAACTATTCTGCTCTGAAGGCCCACCCGTTGAGACTTACTTGGAGACTGACAAGTGCAGGTCTGGAATGCATATGTTGTCCTTTCCGCAATCAAGCAAAATATGGGCCTGCAAGGAGGGGTAGATGCGATTATCCAATAATAATTACAACTAGAACTGTGAGAAGTGCAGTCGGCTTCCAAGCAGTCTGAATCCACCACCCACATGGAGCCATGTTGCTCGAAGCAGTTATAAATTTGTACGTTTTCTGGGAAAATGGAGCACAAATCCATCGTCGTCGGGAGAAAATACACAAATCATCCCTTGACAATCCATACATTGGAGCAAAACTTCGAGGGACATTCAGCGAGATTAGACACTTCGATAAAGGTCAATTTTTTGGAGGCCATTTTACCTCTATATTCATAGAATTGTGAAATATTAAACCTCCATCATCAATTCACACACAACACTCAAGCCTAACTCACGGGGCATGCGGTGTTGTTGCGCAATTTGGTGAGAATCAAACTTCAAGGGCAATTTCATCTCGGAGACTGCGACCACCCAGGTGTGCCACGTTTATCACAGAGAATACAATGAAACCCTTAAAACCTTATAAAACATGTCATTCTTCACAATTTTGAAACGGTCGAGTATTACGCAGCACTAGCCAACTTAATATGGTATCGACGTCGAATATTTTTTTTCATGTCAGCGTCCTGAGCCTTAAGCCCCTGTCACACCTTGACGTTTTAGCAAGCGTATGGCAAGGTATCAAAATGCATGTAAAACGCTGGCGTATGCTGAACTATTGATGTTTTTTTTTCCAGTTCTGGACGTATTCATAACGAGTTGGACGTATGCATAATGTATTAGTAACGTACACAGAACGTTTCGATAACTTATAGATAACTTATACCAACGAATGCTTAGGTGTTGTCGGCGTTCACAACTTATGCCCAATGATAGTCTAACTTATGCATAGCGCGGCAGAGTATCGCCGACGATCACGTGGCGTAGCCTATTAAAAGGCGGCCACTCGACGATTCAAATCATAACCGTACCAGAAATCGAAGTGTCAACATCACCGTCATGCCAAAGAAAAAAAAAACAAAAAAACAAACAAACATGGAGTCTGGAACACTGACGGGTTCCTCCTGTGAAGCTCATTTTTATATACCAATTCCCCTAAACGCTGCCAATACGCCATTATACGGTAGCTGTAAGTTAGAAACACGTTCAGTAAGTTCTGTGGTCGTCCGGAAGACGTCAAATACGTCTACATGCATCAATATGTGTTGGAGATACGTTACACATAGGTTGAAAGCACGTTACTCATAGGTTAGAAATAAGACGTATTTCGACTTATGAGTAACTTACAAGAAACGTGTGTCGACGTGTGTCAACCCTCGCATAACGTGCCTACAACTTATGGCCACCGTATGTGGAACGTGTGAGTCATACGCTAGCATATGTCGAAAAATTTTGAGCATGCACAAAATTTGTCGACGAGCTCGGCGTACTACGACGTATGCCAGCGTGCTTCAGCGTACTCTTAACGTATACAAAACTTACCCATAAGATATTCGACATGTGCCAGCGTATTCGCCAAATTTTTCATACGTCGGCATACGCTGGCTAAAATGTCAAGGTGTGACAGCCCCTTTAGAAGAGATGTGCATGTACAAACTTGAGGGGTTGCTCATGGGGAAGGACATTTTAGCTCAAAATATAAAGAATCCATCAATAACCTACATCAGTGGTGAAGCCGCGCTCCCAGCCATAGGCTGCACACGAAATGATGAATAATCTACATATCACAGTAAAGTTGAGCTCAGAGGGTATTCGAGGAGATTATGTGGAAGGGGGGGAGGGGGGTGAAAGGGGATCCATAGATAGGTTTTCTTAAGAATTGTATGGAACATGTTATTGAGTTGGTTAGATGTACGCTTGAATCAGAGAAACTGTCAGACGGAATTCGTCTTGACAAACATGCGCCGAGGAGGTGGTGAGTGCAAACCTTATTGGGGAAAATAGAGTAAGGACGTATTGTGTGAAACCTCCTGAAACAGGCAAGGCCAGGTGGGGGACTTGTGGCATTTAAAAACAATGGTACATGGGACAGTGCGACATGCTTTACAAAGCTAATTGTATGGACTGTTTGGCCAGCACACTGAAAGCCATGTTGGTGAAATCAGCTGAAGAGCCCTAGCTGAGGGCAAAACAGCCGGCTGTGGTGCCATTTGAAGAGAGGGAAGAGCTGGAAGGGGAGCATACAACAGAGACAGACTTCAGAAGGTACCACTAGGTTTTAGAAGAGGGAGACGAGTTTGAAAGTTCATTCTTGAGGTTTGGCAAATGTTGTTTTCTAGCTTTCATAAGAGCGCACACACACTTGTTGTGGACTTTTTAGAAAGCACTGAGATTGCCCTCTCTGGATTGGCTTTCCAGGGAGAGAAGGCAAGTTGTTTCAGAGCAACTGACTCACCACTGGTTTCAGTGTACCCTGGGCACGAAGAAGGGTAGGATAATTGAAGATGAGATGGGATTAATATGTGCATGAGAGAGAACAGGTTTCTGTGGAAGAATTCCCAGGCTGAGTTAACATCAGAGGCAGTTGATATAGAAGAACCAATCCTGAAGAGAGAAGGTTGCTTGCAGTGCCTGCCAGTTTGCCAGAGTGAACTGCCAGACTCGCCGGTGTTGAGATCGCTCTCTGATAATAGCCAGAGAGAAGTTGACTTTCAGAAGCATATGATCAGATGAACCAATTGGAGCAGAGGAAGTGCAGGAGACATTCCTGGGAAAGTTGGTTATCACCAAGTCCAGAAGGGAGGAGTTGCCATTGGGGAAAATCGGGGTTGGAAAGTTCACAGGATCGAGTCATTCCCATGGAGTCACAGAAGTCCTTTGCTGAAGTGCCATGGATGATAAGAGAGGTATCAACACCTAGCCAAGTTGCGTGGTGATAACTGAAATCACCACATATGAGGAAGAGAGAGTTGGGATGAGTGGTTAAAAGTTTGTCCATGTTGTCTGAGAGAGAGAAGTAGATGGAGTCATCACTATTAGGAAGATGGCACAACACATGGACAAACAAGAGGCGGGAATGGAGAGGAAGTTGCACATCCTCCCAAGCAAAAATGCTAGTTAGCACTGTAGTATATGAAAGTTGTACTCCCATATACTACAGTAGCCTGCAGATAATTGCATCGTAATGTAATTTTATTTTAATATAATCATCATCATACATCATCATAATGTAATAATTACATCATCTTACACAATTATATTTATTAATGAACACGGAAGTATTAGATCAAAATGGCGATGTTTATTTTATGCTTTAAAATAAATCCTTCTTTGTCTATACTAAATGTTTGAGATTTGAAAATAAATCACTTCAAGAAAAAAAAGATAGCTCTAGCGAACTATACCGCTGAGGTTGTTTGCATTGATCAAATTCTCCTGAAGAGTACTTGACTGAATTGGGAATTGATTTTTTAATAATTTTTTCGTTGCCCGATTTTAGGGCCCTGTCACACCTTGACGTTTTAGTCAGCATATGGCAAGGTATCAAAATGTATGTAAAACGCTGGCGTACACTGAACTATTGATGTATTTTTCCAGTTTTCGACGTATTCATGAGTTGGACGTATGCATAACGTATTTGTAACGTACACAGAACGTTTCGATAAAATATAGATAACTTATATCAACGAATGCTGAGCGTGTTGTCGGCGTTTACAACCTATGCCCAACGATAGTCTAACTTATGCATAGCGCGGCAGCGTATCGCCGACGATCACGTGGCGTAGGCTATTAATAAGCTGCGGCTCGAAGATTCAAATCATAACCGCACTAGACATCGAAGTGTCAAGCCACTGTCACACCTTGACATTTTAGCCAGCGCATGCCGACGTATGAAAATTTTTCCAAATACGCTGGCACACGTCAAATACGTTATGGGTAAGTTTTGTATACGTTAAGAGCACGCTGAAGCATGCTTGGCATATGTCGTAGTACGCTGAGCTCGTCGACAAATTTTCAGCATGTTGAAAATTTCTCGACGTACTCGGCGTATGACACACGTTCCGCATACGCTGGACATAAGTTGAAGGCACGTTACGCGATCGTTGACACACGTCGACACATGTTACTTGTAAGTTACTCATAAGTCGAAACACGTCGAAGTAATGTTTAGCATCAGTGTTCCAGACTCCCTGTTTTTTTTTGTTTGTTTGTTTTTTTCCTTCGGTATGACGGTGATGTTGACACTTCGATTTATAGTGCGGTTATGATTTAAATCATTGAACGGCAGCCTATTAATTATATTATATTATTACCGCACTATAAATCGAAGTGTCAATATCACCGTCATGCCGAAGAAAAAAAAACAAAAAAAAAAACCAAGGAGTCTGGAACACTGACGCTAAACATTACCTCGATGTGTTTCGTCTTATGAGTAACTTACAAGTAACGTGTGTCCACGTGTGTCAACGATCGTGTAACGTGCCTACAACACGTTACTCATAGGTTAGAAATAAGTTTTGGGTATGCTAAACATTACCTCGACGTGTTTCGACTTATGAGTAACTTACAAGTAACGTGTGTCCACGTGTGTCAATGATCGTGTAACGTGCCTACAACACGTTACTCATAGGTTAGAAATAAGTTTTGGGTATGCTAAACATTACCTCGACGTGTTTCGACTTATGAGTGCCGACAACTTATGGCCAGCATTATGCGGAACGTGTGAGTCATACGCTGGCATACGTCGAAAAATTTCAAGCTTGGAAAATTTGTCTAAAGGCGCTGTCACACCTTGACGATTAAGCCAGCAATGGCAACGTATAAAAATGTATGTAAAACGTTGGCGTACGCTGAAGTTTTGAGGTTTTCTTTTCAAGTTTTGGTCGTATTCATAACGTGTTGGTCGTATGCATAACATATTAGTAACGGGCACAGAACGTTTCGTTGTCTTATAGATAGCTTATACCAATGAATGCTTAGCCTGTTGGCGGCATTCACAACCTATGCCCAATGATAGTTTAACTTAGGCATAGTGCGCTGCACGTATCGCCGACTAACTCGTGCCGTTCTCTGTTAAAAAGCTGCCGCTCGCCGATTTAAATCATAACCGCCTGAAAATTGGAAGTGTCAACAACGCAGTCACACCTTGTCGATTTAGCCAGCGTATGCCGACCGATGAAAAATGTGTGTAAAACGCTGGCACACGTCGAATACGGTATGGGTAAGTTGTGTATATGTTAGTAGCACGCTGAAAAACGAGGAGGTACGCTGTCATATTCCGTGATATGTCTAGTACGTCGTGAAATTTCAAGCATGCTGAAAATTTTACGACATACTCGACGTATGGCTTACAAGTTCCACATACGCTGGCATAAGTTCTCTGCACGCTCCGCGATCGTTGACACACGTCGGACACACGTTACTTGTAAGTTACTCATAAGTCGAAACACGTCGAGGTAATGTTTAGCATTCCCGAAACTTAATTTTTAACCTATGAGTAACGTGCTTTGAACCTATGAGTGGCGTGCTTTGAACCTATGAGTAGCGTGCTTTGAACCGATGTGTAACGTATCTCAAACGCACATTGTCATATGTAGACGAATTTGATTGACGTCTTCCGGACGACCACAGAACTTACTGAACATGTTTCTAACTTACATCTACTGTATAATGGCGATTTAGCAGCGTTTACGGGAATTGGTATATACAAATGGGCTTCACAAGAGGAACCCGTCAGTGTTCCAGACTCCATGTTGAGTAGATGTCAATGTCAGTAGTATCAGTAGTCGTAGTCGTAGTAGCAGTCGGTGAGCGTGTCAGTAGTAGTTGCAGTAGTAGTAGTAGTATTGGTAGTTGTAGTATGTCCATGTCAGTAGTAGTAGGTGAGCGTGATGGGGAGGGTGTGGGTGATGATGGACCATTGTTGCGTCCACGAATAGGAGACTACTTTGCACCATTGTTCGATGTTCTTTTCGGCAAATTTTTTTTTCTCATTCCCACGATGAACTATTTTTTTGTTTCAGTTTTAAAAGTATTCAAAACGACTTGGATAAATGCATAATGTACTAGTAATGAACACAGAACACTTCGATAACTTATACATAAGTTATACCAACGATTGATTAGCATGTTTTAGGCGTCCACAACCTATGCCCAACGATAGTCTAACGTATGCATAGCGTGGCAGCGTATCGTCGACGATTACGTGAGGTTTTCTATTCCTAGGCTGCAACTTCACTTTTAATAAATGGCTGTCACTCGCCTATTGTTTTTGGACGCTGGTGCTCGGCAATTGAAATCGTTTCCATTGAACGAGTTAAATCGCTTCCACTGGACTATTGAAATGATTTAATAATAATTTAATAATAATGGATTTAATAATAATAATGGTTATCCTTGGACCCACTCTGGCTAGCAGCTCATCGAACATCGCTGGGGGCATTCGCAGGAAGTTGATGAAGGATGCATGGTCCTCGTTCCGGAGTTCCACCATGAGCTGGTCATATATGCTGTAATGGCGTCGCCTCCCGATCCATGGTCTCACCCAGTTCCTTCTCCTCCGTTCACGTCTTCTTCTCCCGGCTCTATTGGCACGCAACTGGTGCAGTGTCAACTCGATGAGGTCATGTTGATGTTGGAGGACAGGTAGGTATTGTCGTCTCAGCCTAGCCGTATCCTCCATCTCCCAGAATGACATGGACATGTACTCACCACGAAGTCTAAAAAAAAGACGGGTTCCTCCTGCGAAGCCCCTTTTTATACACCAATTCCCCTAATCGCTGCCAATACGCCATTATACGGTATCTGAAAGTTAGAAACGCGTTCATTAAGTTCTGTGGTCGTCCTGAAGACGTCAAATACATCTACATACGTATTTGTGCGTAGGACATGCTTTACAAATAATTCCCAAGCACATTACTCATAGGTTATAAATAAGTCATGGGTACCCTAAACATTACTTTGACGTGTTTCGACATATGAGGAACTTTCAAGTAACGTGTTGCGAAGTGTGAACAACGTTCGTGTGGCATGCTTACAAAACGTTACTCATAGGGTAGAAATAAGTTTCGGGTACGCTAAACATTACCTCGACGTGTTTCGACTTATGAGTAACTTACAAGTAACGTGTGTCGACGTGTGTCAACGATCGCATAACGTGCCTTCAAATTATGGCCAGCATAGCGGAACGTGTGAGTCATATGCCGGCATACGTCGTAACATTTCAAGCATGCAAAAATTTGAGGACAACCCAAAAGTACAACGTTTAAAGCCAGCGTACTACGACTTATGGCAGTGTTTTTCAGTGTGGTCTTAACGTATACAAAACGTACCCATAACGTATTCGAAGTGTGCCAGCGTTTTAGACAAATTTTTCATAAACCGGCATACGCTGGCTAAATCGTCAAGGTGTGACAGCGGCTTAACAGCTCGGCGTACTACGACGTATGCCAGCGTACTACGACGTATGCCAGCGTGCTCTTAACGTATACAAATCTTACCCATACGTATTCGACGTGTGCCAGCGTTTTAGACAAATTTTTCATACGTCAGCATACGCTGGCTAAATCGCCAAGGTGTGACAGGGCCTTTAACAAAACTTGAGACTGCACACCGCAGGAAAATGGTGAGTAAGGTGGGCCGAAAATTTTTGCGCTATCTTGTACCATTTTGTCTGTATTTCGGGAACATACAAGATGAGAGTGTTTTAGTAATATAAAGATTATTTTTTGTATACAATGTCGAGGCTCGTATAACAGCTAATGCACAAAACATATAACAAGGGGGAGCAGGAGACAAGAGGGGTGGGAGAGGGAAGCACAAAACAGTGGGTAACAGAGACATGAGGAGATCTGTGGAAGGGAGAGGGATGGGGCGGGGAACATGGGGTATACAAGATGGACACGACAGAAACTTTCAGGAAGGAAAACAGGGAATTTGAAGGAGGTTGGTTTTAGGGACCACACAGTTGTAGATATGGGAGACCAGTGGTGAGAGACTGTAAATTGTTGTGGTCTCCTTGAAGAATCTTATACACTTCCAAACCTCCAGCTCAGGCAAAAATAACATTTTGCATTCCCCCTGGGAACTTTCCAATCCGGGTTCAATGCACTTGTGGAAACAGGCCTTCAGTGTCGCAAAGTTCATATATTCGTTTAAAGGTGATAACTTTCAGGAAGGAAAGCAGGGAATTTGAAGGAGGTAAGTTTGGGGTGGATTAGCGGTAGAAAATCATGGTTTTGAATGGGGGAAGAGAAGAGATGGTGGTGAACAGCTGTTTTGAAGACCTGGAGGGAAGAGTGGGATTGAAGAGAGTGTGGGAGTTTGTTCCAAAGGCGGGGAAAAAGAGGAATGAAAGAGTGAAGGTGAGCAGTGATTCATGATTTTGGCAGTTTTACCAGAAGGAGGTTTTTGCCGGACTTTGAGCACCCTGCAGAAATTTGGTGGGGGAAGGGGGGCTGGGGGGTGGGGCCGGAGAGGAGACTGCAGAATAAAGAAAGACCACCGACCTGCCTGCAGTGAGAGAGTGAGAGACCCAAAGACTCAGCCTTATCGTGGGAGATACCATGATCCTAAAAGAGTTATTATTAACTCAGATTTTTTTTATATATACATTTGGAGTTTGTGTTCAATTCAGAGAACTACATCTGATTGGAACTATAATAAGTTTCAGGTTGTGGGTGTGTTGGATGTGGTCAGGCTGCGCATTGGTGTTACCTGAGTGCTCACACGATCAGGAAAATGCCGACTGCGGACAGGCTGGAGGTCGTGCTTGTTGGAAGATTGTTGTTCCACCAGGGTGAGGTTCAGACCAACCACGATTGGAGTGAGCTTGTCACCAAACTCCTCCTGAAGATTCACAGAAAATAAAATAATGTGACATCCCACAGTGTAAAACACATTGCACATACATACACGCAAGCGTGCTGCATTTCATGATTACAGCAATGAAATATCCCTGCTGCCAACATAGTGTCATGGTACCAACATGGTCTTTGGGAATGTTGGGGCAACATTAATAAGAAGATGTTTGTCTCACATAATCTGTGTCTGAAAAGCTTGTTCTCTTATCATTTAATTGTGCTAAAATAAATTGTGTTTAATTTCAACGATCAGCTATTCTCACCTCCAAGAAAGCTCGAAGCTTCTGTTTAACAGAAGAGGAACCCCTGCTCAATGATATTGTGTCATGGGATGTATGCTCATTTGACGTCAACAGACGGACTCGTTTCAAAGCTCCTTTCCGCTTCAGCTGATCCACGTAAAGGCTGATGGCCACCTCTACACAGCCACACGATCACTGTTCAGTTACACTTTTAGCCACATCACTGAATTTCAGGTTAAAAGAAACGAAAACATTAAACACTCAAATGTACTTCAAGTAATCATTTGTATTATGAACTGCAGGTAAAGCCTCCTTGTTATGAAAAATTATGTTATCTGGAGTCATCTTTGCACAAATTACTGCAAGGGATAAAATGATACCTTCGCGTTACATCATCTTCAGAAGAGCTCGGCCCACGTACCTCGTATCACTGTCAACTATCTTGACACATACATCTCCACTGACCCGTATCCTTACGTAAGAGGAAGCAGTGCACATATAACTATAGGTAGTACCATTACGGTATGGGTATTAAAAAACGCAACGCAAGAGTGCCTAAAACTGAATCTTAATTTCCATACAGAATGTCAAACTTCAAGTCAAGTCATTTTATCCTCAACACCTGCAATTTGCTGGATTCAAATGTGACCTATAACACACCTTCCATAAGTTCCTCTTTCAAGTGTTGTTCAACAAACAGGACAACACCTATCTCGGTCGTAGCCCATGGTGTGTATATACACTTCCTGCTGGAGCCTGGTAGAGCTGCCAGCAACTCCAACTGCAATGACGTGCGTTTGTCCCAGTATTCTCATTGGCACAATTTCCTCATTACATTGCTGTGCTAATGAGGTCTGAGATCAATCAGGTTGGCCAGGAGCGCTGCTATCGCTTACCAGTGGTGCAGTCCAACAAGCAGGAGTAGGAAATAAAGTTTTCATATTACGCTGCTTCCACCAAAGGTGGATGGGGGTTACGTTTTCACCCATTTGTTTGTCTTGCTGTTTGTGAGGAGTATATCTCAAAACATTGTGGCTGGATTCAGACAAAATTTGGTGGATAGGTTGGGTGTGTGATAACGATGAATTGGTGAGATTTTGGAGAAGATCGAGAAACAAGAATTTTTTAGCCGCGTCTCGCGTAGCGAACGCTGGCTCTAAGAGAGCTCTGCGTTGTTGTTCTTCTTCTTCTTCTTCTTCTTCTTCTTCTTCTCCTGGTGAAGACAAAACCTTTAGGACGCGGCTCTTGGACACATTTATCCTTGTTTTCGGTGATTCTTCACCATTGAGTAGTAGGACCACTAACGATATATAGCACGACATCTCAAAAAGTTAGGATGGATTCAGACAAAACTTGGTGGACAGGTTGGGAGTATGACAAGGATGAATTGATTCAATTTTGGTGAGGATCCACATCCAAATCCAGACACGAGAATATTTTTTAATGATTCTTCACTATTGAAAGATATGGTCAAAAATGATATGTAGCAAGATGAGTTGGTCAGATGACAAGAACAAGCCGATTGGATTTGGGTTAAGATCCCGATGCAGATCCGGCATATCAGTTGTCCACAAATGATAAACTGTTCAGCCTGCAGAGGAATGTGCTCTACCAAGTGCCGTTCTAGTTATTATTATGTTTTTCACTTCTCAACATTATTTTATTTAAAAAATTCACTTTATAAGGGGTGAGGCCAAATGGTACTAAACTTCTGCCCTCCCTTGAACACGATACTCCTCTACGTACTTCCTCCTGTCCTCAGGTCGCTCTCTCAACTCTCCAGCCACCCCCTCCTCATTGACATCGCTCCTCAAAAAAATATTCCCATCCAACCTCAGCCACATCTACATCTACATATTTTCATCCCACCTCACTCCCTCAACCTATCTGCTTTCTCTGTCATTCTCTCTTCCTCCAGCCACACCAAGTGACCAGCCCACTTCAGCCGGCTTATTACCAATCTCCCCATAAAGCTCACCTCCACAATAAGGCCCTCCATCAGTTCATCCATCCTCCTCATGTCCACCCGCTTCACTACCGCAATCTTCCTGACCCAGTTGTTCTCACAGACCTGCAGCCTCTGTTGTTGTCTCTGTCACTGCCACCGTCTCCAGAAAGTAAAAGTAGGCCGGTGTTACAAAAGACACCAGAACTTTCCCTTTGAATGTCCTTGATATTTTTCTGTCTGCCATCAATCGCTCCACCCTCCGACCTGGTGCCTGACCCACATCACCTCCATACTTATCTTCAATCCATTCTTCCCAAATGCCTTATTCAACTCCCCCAGTAACAACTCCCCCATACAACATCTTCCCCAGGATACCGTTCATGCTTACACTTCTGCTTACCAGCTCCATCAACATAATAACCATGAGTGGATTCCACCATGAGTTGTGACATATGATCCACCATTAGATGCTCGACCAACTGCTATAAGTGCAGTCCCATCCCCTTTTCAACCCCCACATTGAATAAGCAGTAAAGTTTTCACATACAGCTCACCGAGACCTTCCCTACTCAAGTGAGTTTTTTTTTATTCATGTGCATTTTTCTTGGGCTGGAAATTTATTATTTTTAGGGACATCATAAAGGACACAAGCAACAGGCATGAAAAACTAATGTAACGTGTTAAATAAGGTGGTGTCCAAGATGCTGCATCAACAGCGGTAAACTTCTGAAAAAATGGGTTTTGTTGTTTTTTTTCCTACAGCCTTTAAAGCTTTATTTTACTTCAATTGAATTATATAGTACTGGAACATTGTAGAACACAAATCGCCTGGTCGGCACTTCCAAAAACCTTCAGTTTGCAGAACTTGAACAAAATATTATGCCATTTTACGCCATCTCGACCAATCAAATTTTCCGCTCACACTCTCAGCGTTGGGAAATATTGGTATTCAGACAAAATCACAGCTGAAACAAAATAAGGATCGTGCTTGGAAACACAAAGCAAGAGTTTAAAATATTTTTCCCATGTCTCAAGACTGCACAGGGTAAGGTGTTCTCCATGAACTCTCCAGTTGGTTGGAGTTGTGCGGCATGGGGGCCCTTTTGTTCTCTTGACCGCTGTCGAATGAAAGCTACACACAGTACTTTTAACATGCTTTCTTTTATTCTCTTGCATATTTGGTTGAGGTCTTTGTGTTTAATATAAGCTTTGTGTTTATTGTTTTGTGTAATACAGTAAA
>NC_140966.1:10087977-10152977 GCF_056783735.1 Eptatretus burgeri
ACTTCCTCCGTCCATCATACCTGATTTCTATTCCTTGACAATGTGCCCCTTCCTGATGTCCTTCCACAGAAAACTTCTGCAATTCCCCTAAATGCCTCTCTGTTCTTCTTCCACCCCTCCTCCAAACCATCGGCTTCTTCACTAAGTTCCTCATTGCTTGGTCTTTGCCCTCTCCTTATACTCTACAGAACAGACATCCCTGAAATTCCCCCAATTTATCATCTTCCAACCCCTGCTCCTAACTTCCTTTCCTGCATGCAAACAACAAACACCACAGACTTGTGCAGGGTGGTGGCATGCTCTCTCATCACCATCTTACAGCCCTTAATCCTCCACAATGATTGCTTCCTAACTACCAACAAATCCAGTTCAGTTTTATGCTGTCCACTTCTGTAAGTAATCTTGTGGCTGTCCCATTTCTGGAAGAATGAACCAGCGATGGCTAAAACATTTCTCAACACCAGCTCTACCAGCCCTTGCTCCTCTCTATTCCTTGTTCCGCATCCAAATTTACCAACACATTCTTATTCACCCAGCTCTGCTACTTCCACATGTTTATTGAAGTCTCCCGCAATGCACAGCATCACCTCCAGCTCAACCAACCATAATCTTCATTATGTCCCTGAACTCCTGCTTCTCCGCCTTATTCCTTCCCATCTGTGGTCTATAAAGTGACATAACACACATAATTTGTTTCTGTATCACCAACCATGCCATAAATATCTGTCTCTCCCATATTTCCACTCTGACCACCTTGCTGATCTCTTCCGATACTACGATTCCAATGCCATTACTCCTTCCATCCCCTCCCGCATCCTTCCAGCCACTTCCATACAGCTTGTACCTTCCTTCCAATGTTCTCGCGTCCCCTTTCCAATTGGTTTCCTGAACACACAACACTTCTAACCTCCTTTTCCACGTCACCTCTACCGCCTCGACTCTTCATCCCTCCATTGATCCCACATTCAAACTGCCTCATCAGACCTCGCTTCTGAATTGATGTTTGCCTGGCAGGGAAAGCACAATTGCACAGAAAAAGTGCACGATTAAGCTCTCTCAATGAAACTTAGTCAGTTTCCAGCAATTCCTGTAAAGGCTGCCATTGCATTTGAGAGTCACTGATTGGCTGCGGAAAGTATGTAAAACATTTAATTTACAACAGCAAACAAATGTTTTTATTATTATATCCTCTTGCTGTCACAAATAATATTAGAATGCTGTCTAAATGTTTGAAATGAAATGCACCAGGAGTTTTAGTATGATATCAGAGATTGTGTGATGGATGCTGTCACAATGCCAAGGCTTACGCAGTTTCTCTGGAGCTGCTCCGGCTGCTGAGATTGAAAATTCAATATCAAAGCTGCAAGAAAGAGGTCAGAGGGAATAGTCCCGGTCAGTCAACATTAATGTCTTCCAAGCCTAAGATACATACCTGTTTACAAAAATGACTTCAAAAGTTAGTAATTCCCAAGGTAAATCCAGAAAGTTATAAACCTCGTCGTAAAACAATATGAAACTAGAAGAGCACTCGGTCGAGTGCATACCTCCACCAGGCTGGTTAGTTTAAGTTTTGTATCCCACTGATAGGTCAGAGATGGATTCAGAACTGAACCAAAATCGAATCAATTCTTCCTTCTTACACACCCAACCTGCCCAGCGAGTTTCGTCCGAATCCGTCCACGTTTTGAGATATTTTGTTTATAAACAAACAAACAAACAAATAAAAACAGACAAACAAACAAATAAACCAATGTCACCCGCAGGGTGACCCGTATCTTGCCAAAAGGTGACCACATGTGACTTCTTTAAGATCACACTGAGGTGAACAGTATCCACCAGGAGCGACTCCTTGAGGAATATCTGCCTACGAGAGATTCCGATGAGAATCATTCTGCAGAGTAACCATGAAAAATATGCTTTTGCCTCATAACGTCACCAAATGACGTCATAATGTCTCAAGCTTGACATATCTAGAAAGCACTCATCGAGGTGTTCAATTTGAGGTACTACACAATATGGTTACTAAAACTTGAAAATTTGACCTTGGGGTCAAATATGTTTGACCTGAGGCGCTAACCATGAAGGTCAAGGCCAATCGCCACCAACAATTAATCAGCTGAGCGCCAGACCATGAACTATATTCCCATGAAGTTTGAAGACGATCCGATCAAAATTACTCAAAAAATAAGGGTTTCGTTGACTCCCCTGATTTGTGCCAAAGTGACCTTGACCTTTTACCTTTGACCTTTGACCTTCAAAATTTTGTGCACTGAAAGGGACCTCTATAGGCCTCTGATATGCGTAGTTACAAAAATTTCCGATGATAACTGTGCTCTGCAGAATTTTTTATACATGATTACAGACAAACAAACAAACAAACAAACAAACAAAAAAACCAAAAAAAAAAAACATACAAGCTGACTAACATATCTTGCAAAAACTTCGTTTTGGCAAGATAACAAGAAAAAGACATCGTGTAGAGCATGATACTTGCAAAATCCACCCCCCCCTCTCCAAAGTTTGCCATGGATACATCAAATTGTCCATTTCATTCAGATTAAAATTGACAATCTTAATCAAAGCTCAGGTCAATCGGATGAAAATTGATTACCGTATTTTCTGGTGTATAAACCGTGGCCGTGTATTAACCGCAACTCTGTTTTTCACCCTCAAAAGAAAAGAAAATATTGATCATTTCATTTTCTGATCTCGATCTAAATACGTTTGTACATTAACTTTGTACGCATCAAAGTGACCGAGGTATCAACATGCTTACTCCCATGTCCGCTTAATTCCATCTCACAGTCTCATTCTCATTTTCAAGAAGTTGAAGAGAGAGGAGAGGATACCAAGAAGTTTTTATTTTTCTTTCTAATTTCTTAATATTATGAAGAGGATTATATTTGTTTCCTTGTCAATGCTTTCCTCGTCAAAGACAGTACATAACTCCTCGTCTGAGTGAGGGTAAAGCAAATCCCCGTCGCTGCCACCGTCATTTGCAGCGTCCTCCTCCAAAATGACATTGTCCTCTGTGTTTTCCATGTTGTTGGAGATGCAGCATTTCAGAAATGCTTGCTTGATGATATCCAACAGTATCTCCCCCCACACCTTCACGATCCAGCTGCAGATCATCGGAAGGTCGACCTTTCTCATCCTTCCGCTCTTGGTGTAGGTCTTCTCCCCACTCATTATCCAGTCAGACCAGCAGCGACGTAGCCCTTCCTTGAATGGCTTGTTGATGGTCACATTGAGGGGTGGCAGGAGCGATGTCATCCCACCTGGGATGATGACGAGATTGGTGTTGGTCCGATGGAGTAGTGCTTTGGTGTCGTCGGTCTTGTGACAACTGAACGCATCCAGGACTAGCATGTTCTGTCGTCGGGAGAGACTGCCATTCGGCCTAATACTCCAGACCATTGCACACCCAGTCCTGGACCAATCTGTAGAAATTATGTGAGTGTGAATTTCCACTCACGTGGATCATATGGTGGTTAGATGAATGCCGGCAGCCTCTCAGGAACCATAATGCTCAGCCAATGGAGCGACGGACTTAATGGTGAAAGTTCAACCAGGATGCATGTGGCGGGATCTGGGTCAAAAATCCCGGTGGGAAACACGTCACAAAATATTGATTTTCAACTGATGAAAATACCAAGTATGGGAAATAGGAAAGTTTGTCTGTAGTGGTTCCACTGAGATGCAGCTAATGCTCCTCGATACTTGGGTCGAATACAATGGCCTGCGAAGTAAGAAAGCTCATCTGGTCAATGCGAGTAATCTGTGGGAAGCAAGTTATGAACTGCTGATAGAAACGAGGGAAAACGAAGAGAACCGGGAAGAACGAAAATAACCAAAGGAAGCCAAAAGAACCGAGCAGCGCTGGTATTTCTTAAAGCTGCACCGTCTCGTGGCTCCTCACTCTCATGTGATCCCTCTTCTTCCTTTTTAAATCCACTTCCTACCCTCGTATAGAAAAGTACTCAGGGTTGATTGGTTGTTCCTAGTTTTAAACCACATCCTGCTATCCAGCATTTGCTATCAGAGTGTCATCATGGAAGGAACAAGCTTGGTGGATTAATTCGGCCTGCACTGCATGTTCATGTAGAAAATGATGCATGTAAAAAGATAGTCACCACTACAAGTCCCTCATCTCTCCACTCCTTCTGCTACGCATGAACAATGACGCCGGCAGGAAACTTGCCTTTGAGTGGTCTCTTCCTCTTGAACACGACATATGAGGGAAGCTTGCCGCGCAAGCTCATTTGAGGTGGGTGCTCCTTTATTGGACTCCAGCTATTGTGAATAATTCTTCTTTTTTATGTGAGACCAGATGTTCTTCTTCTGTGTTTAATGGCGGTTTCAGAGCCGCAAGACTCTATATACGCCACGCACCTATACTCCGGGCGTCTCTAGGCGTTTCCGTTTCCAAACCTTTCCGAGCGTGACATTTAATTTCCGCACACGGTTAATAAAACACTGTACAAACTCTTAACCTGAACGGTTTTCAAAATTTAAATGGCGGAATTTAGCTTAACAGCATTTCTGACTGCTAAAAAAAAGAGTGTTAATTTGGAATACAATTGAAATTCAGCATTGATCATTTTTAAGACGGATTTTTTTTATACACCTGTATATTAACCACAACCCCAACTTTTACCTTTTTTTGCCCATGAAAAAGTGTGGTTCATACACCGGAAAATACGGTATTTTTCAGATCGAAATTGATGATTTTATAAGTTTAACCTTGAGTTGACCTTTGACCTTATGACCTCAAAAATAGTTGGTTTCCCAATTCAGTGATGCACTATGTAATTGCTTTTTAATTTTAAGGTTAATCAGATGAAAATTGATGGTTTTTCAGATTCAATTTGGATGATTTTAGAACTTTGACCTTGAGTTCACCTTTGACCTTTTGACCTCAAATTGTCGGTTTCCCAATTCAGTGATGGACTATGCAATTGTGTTTCATTTCCAAGTTAATGGAATGTAAATTGACGATTTTTCAGTTGAAAATTTATGATTTTAGATGTTTGCCCTTGAGCTAACCTTTGACCTTTTGATCTCAAAACTAGTTTTTTTTTTTTCCAATTGAGTAATGCACTATGCAGTTACTGTTTAACTTCCAAGTCAATCGGAGGAAAATTGACGATTTTTCAGATAAAAATTGATGATTTTAGAAGTTTGAACCTTGAGTTAACCTTTGACCTCTTGACCTCAAATAGTTGGTTTCCCAATTAAGTGACACAATATGCAAATCCTGTTCAACTTTCAAGTCAATTGGATGAAAAAGGCCGATTTTAGAAATTTGACCTCAAGATGACCTCTGACCTCAAAATCAATAAACTTCTCAGTTGAGACTACTTCTACAACTTGGAAAAGTTTCACGATGATCACTTTAGAATTGTGACCTGTAAGCGATTGACAAACAGATAAACAGACAGAAAAAGACGTCGTGCAGAGCACGGATACTTACAAAATGCACTTCCCTCTCCAAAGGTTGCCATGGATACATCGAATTGTCCATTTCATTAAGATTTAAATTGACAATCTGAATCCAAGCTCGGGTCAATCGAATCAAAATTGATTATTTTTCAGATTGAAATCGATGATTTTAGAAGTTTGACCTCGAATTGACCTTTGACCTATTGACCTCCAAAATAGTTGGTTTCCAAATTCAGCGATGTACCATGCAATAGCTGCTTAATCTTCAGGTTAATCAGATGAAAACTGACAATTTTTCAGATGAAATTTGATGATTTTAGAAGTTTGAACCTTGAGTTGACCTTTGACCTTTTGATCTCAAAAATAACAAACAGACAGACAGGGGTGAAACACATCGCCTCCTTCACCTTCGGTGGCGGAGGTAATTACTATTTACCACTTTCAAGAAAAGTTGTTTCAGGAATGTTAAACCTTGCATTTTCAGCTGTTGTTTTTTTTTTTTTAAGGTTTCCAGTTGTTGACCCAATGACTTCAAGGATCAACACAGTCATTTTACGAGCCTAAAATCTTCACAGATATATATATATATATATATATATATATATATATATATATATATATATATATATATATATATATATATATATATATATATATATCCTTCGATTTTTCTTACCAGGTGAGATCTTTCTTCGTGGCTGGATTCTTGCAATTCTTAACCTCTGGATTAATGATCTGTGGAACCACATGGACACTTGCCTCAACACGAACCACCGGTCTCGCCCTACACAACAGAGATGGCAGGAGAGAACGAATAAAACTTCTTTATGTGAAGAAGCCAATAAGAATCAAAATTTAGTGAATTAATATCTGCACAAAGATGGATCATTAAAATCGGTTTTTGGAAGGGCAGATGAGTTGGAGAAGCATCCGATTCAACTAAATACAAAAAAAAGCTTATACAGCTCACGTTAACTTCCAAACACACATTTTTAACTCACACCAATCTACGCGCAGATACCAATCAAAAATGTAGAAATTTTTAAAAGCCTCATTAATAATACTGCAATATTGGCTAATATTGGTGGAAATAATATTGCAGATGACAGATGTAGTTCAAATGAGTTGCACATTTCAGTTTGGTTGGAAGGCCACACTCATTCGGCTTGTCAAGACTTCTGCAGGCTTTCATTACAGAATCACCTATCCCAAGCAGAAATATTTATTTATTCGTATGCAGCCTGCGGTTGCTTGGCTGCATCATTTTCTGGGGGCACAGCTGTGCCGCTGATGCAGCGCCCCTGTTACCAGTAAGCTGGTGCTCATTTTGCCGACCTTGGAAGGATGACAGGCTGAGTCAACCTTACCTGGTGTTAATTCAATGACCCGACAGGGGGTTGAGCTCAAGACCCTAGGATCTTAAGCTATCCGCCTTAACCATGTTAACCATGAAGCCAACATCAGGCCTCAGAGAGATACAATATCAATAGACACACAGGAATGAGCTCATGGAAATTAACCCAAAAAATCATTACCACCAAATATGACTGATGCAATCAAATGATATGAACCCCAAAAAGTTACACCTCCATCATTAGAGATTGTGTTTGATTCCCCACATGCTTGCCAAGCAAGGACCAAAAAATGATAAAAAAGGCAAGAACAGTTCAAACTAGAAGGGCACTCGGTAGAGCGCATACCTTCACCACACAATGCCTGATCCACGAGAACATTTCGGGCCCAATAAGTTTTTGAAATATCATGCTATATACAGTACTATATCATTTTTGGCCCGATCTCTCAATGGTGAAGAACCGCTTTAAAATTAAATAATCCTCGTGTCCGGATCCGGATTCGGATCTTCACCAAAATCGAATCAGTTCTTCCTTGCCACACACTCAACATATCCACCAAGTTTCATCCAAATCCGTCTAAAACGTTTTGAGATATCCTGCTATATATTCGTTTAGCCCTTTCTCTCAATGGTGAAGAATCACTTTAAAAATTCTCGTCGTCGGATTCGGATTCAGATCTTCAATAAATCTAATCAGTTCGTCCTTGTCATGCACCAAACCTGTCCATAAAATTTCATCCGAATCCATCCACATCTTTTTCAGATAACTTGCACACAAACAGAAAAACAGACAGACAGACAAACAAACAGACAGACAGGGGTGAAAACATCACCTCCTTCCACCTTCGGCGGCGGAGGTAAAAATAGGTGTCACATCTGGTAAAGAAATCATGATTAGCAACTGGTAAAGGTTGGGTGCAAATCGAAAGGTCAATTCTTCATCACATTGAAGTTCCAACAATTGCTGCGAGTACGATTTATTCACCAATTATGTTGTTTTGTGTTGCTGAACCTACTCACCTGTAGAGAACGGCTTTGGAGACTCCAAATGCCCCAACGAGGAGGTCTGTAAAATATGGAACAATAAAGGCACAGGTTAAAGGGAGCACGCATTGCTTTGTGCCTCCACTTTCCACACAGCTCAATACTTGCAACAACAGTTGCCCATCATAGCCGAAGATGGGTGTTCGCTGTTCACCTATGACATGTGAACACCTGGGTGTGTGAATGTTATTGATAGCGTCGGACCTCCGTCCATGGAAGCTAGTGCCAAGGAATATGGAAGAAGTTGGCAGAATTTCCACATTAGCAGAGCTATTACAGTGGAAAGTGATCCACCAATCGGTTAACAAACTGGTTCCTGCTGATTATGCCTGGTGGTGGGTTAATGGTTAGGCTGGTGGGCTCGGGATCCTAGGGTCCTGAGTTCAAATCCTGCTCACCCGTTGAATTAATACCAGGTGGAGTTGACTCAGCCTGTCATCCTTCTGAGGTTGGCAAAATGAGTACCAGTGTACTGGGGTAATAACCATTTGGGATAACCTGTGTCGGAGGGGTGACCCATCCACGATTGTGCCCAATAGCCCAGGAGACTGCCTCGGCAGCACCAACGCTCTGCACAGAGTATGGCCCCCATGGATTTGCATTTTTTTCCTACTTAATGCTCGGTAAATCTTGACACTTGGAGTAAAGACAGTTGCCAAAGGTTTTGCCCAGTCCTGGAATGAAACTTGGCTTCTCTCACTTGTGAGGCGAGCATGCTATTTGCTGCACAGGGTTGGCTATAAGTAGGATTGCATGTGCGAAAGGGTTAACAAATCTTTGCCATTCATTACACCGACAAATTTTCAGGCCGAGATCTGGATCTGCAAACCATGGCAACCCTACTTTTTGCTCCAAATACCCTTTCCTTAAATGCATCATGAGCAGTGCTTGTCCTCACTGGCAGAGCAGTTCAATTATGTATTTTCAAAGTTTCTGCTTCAAAGGCATTGTGCCTCAAGGGCAAGACATTAAAAACAATTTATAACGCATCGAAGGACCCAAACAGTGGCAGCAGGATGTTCTAAAGACATTCTCACCTGGGTAACCATTGCCATCCACATCAGTGCCCCCTCGCAGTGCATAGCCAAAGCTTGGGGGCAGTGCATTCAGTCCACTTGGCCAATGGCTTTTGAGCACCTGTGAGGCAGTTGGCTGCAGCCCTTCCCGGCCTCCATTATAAATATAAACCAAACCACCGTGGTTTTCACCTCCAAATGGGACTCCTACCGCCAAATCTGACAAAGGAAAAAGGAGTTGCCGCTTTTGAATAATAATGAGAAAATGAAGGAACACCACAGCAAATTGTGTGCGGCAGAAGCATGTAAAACGCAAGTTGTGTTTAGTTTTGTAATGAGTTTGAGGAATGAAGATAAAGACAAGCAGGAAGCACCGGAGACGTGGAATGCAGAACGCTGGTGAAATTGGAAGCCAGATAGATAAGGAAAAAATAATGTTCTCACCATTGTAGCCATCATCGTCAAGATCACCGAGTGGTGCTAACGCACTGCCAAAGCGTGCATATGTCTGAGAGCCGGTTAAGGTCTGCGGAGTGCGAAAATTTAAGGGAATGGGATCCTGGAGGTACTGGTAGACCCGACCAACTTCACGGAGTTTGCCATCGGCACCTCGCTCCATGTAAAGTGGGGCTCCGACAAACACATCATCCAACCTGTCAGGCATGAACCAGGGCTGAACGTAAAAATGTACACCCCTCAATAACAGGTCACATTTAGCCGGAGCCATGAATGCGACTTGGGTTCATAAATATCCAGAGCAAACCTTTACTCACCCATCGTCATTAACATCAGCCACGGCCACTGTGAATCCAAAGTATGAGGCCATCTGGAGTAATAATGTAAACACAAGATGGCAATCATTTCAGTGGAAATAGGCCAAACAACGGAAGCCCTTCAAAACAGTCTGTTTTCCCCTCTAGGCTCAATCAAGGAATATGCAAGATTCTAATGTGGTTTACCTTCTGCAAGGCCATACAATATGAACCATTTTTGCTCACTGTGGTGTTCAAATCCTGATGTTAGTAATTAAAATGACCAAAATGAGGCATGATAGAGCTCTGCCTGAACAATTAATACAGCGACTACATTTTCACTGCTGAACTAGTTGAGAATGGGATGGAATAGGAAAGGGAGGAAGGAGAGGGAGGGAGTAGAGGTAATTATTACCTGCTCTCCAGTGAAGTTGTATATTGACATCATGGTCTTTGAATCAATTATACCCACCTGAAAATAAAAGATAAAGATTAAAACAAGATTTAACAAGAAAAAGAGCAATCGGAGACTGAAGACCCTCGGCGGGACTTATTTTGTGTGGAGTTTGTGTACTGGTGTGTTCCGTGATTAGTAAGAAACACAACTGGAACTGACACTTTATAACTGCCGGCAGTGATGACTGGGTACCAAGACGTCCCACTTTGATCTGACCCTGACCCTGACCCATGATGTTTAAAAAAAAATATATTATTCATTATTCAATTTAATTTAGAATGTGATTAAAATAAATTCAATTCAAATCAAAGGGAAAACCAAATAGGTACAGTCCTGCATCGGAGTAATCAGAAGGAACCCGAACAAGCAAAGATGAAGTCATCAGGAGGAACCTGGATTGCATTCGCATTTCAGATGCTACTCCTCTACCCTCAAACCCATCCGGTTACAGCTAAGTGAGCCTTATTCAAAATAAATACATAAATAAATATATAAATAAATATAACCCATACCAAAAAAAATGAAATAATTCTGGCTGTCAGACCATGTGGTTGATCAAGTTGATATTTAAAACGTGAATTCCCCATCACTACGTGAAGTTTCATGTCAATTGATTAAGCGGTTCCAGAGAAAACATTATTTAATATTTTTCTTCGATCCAATATGGCCGCCAAACCATGTGACCGATGACATCATATTTATGAAGCTTTAGGTGGGCATACGTGTAAAGTTTCGCTTCGATCTGTTCAGCCACTTGAGAGAGGAAGATTTTTGAAGGTGTTTTTTTAACAATATGGCTGCCAAATCACATAACCGATGACGTCATCAATTTTTTTTGTCTGTGGACCATTTTATCCCGAGATTACCCTCAACAATTTTCATACTCATGAGATGTAACATTATACATATGCAATTATAACATCATAACGAAGGCAACTGTGACGCCATCAAAAATTACATTATTGCCCACGAGGAGTACTTTCGATGTGCCAAGCTTAAATTTTTTTCCTTGGTGCAGTTTCAGAGATACAGAGGTCCAATTTTTTCCCGTTTTTCCAACAAAGCTTTCACACCAAACGACCTATGACGTCTTAATTATGATCAAAACATTCTACACGAGTTGTCGCACCGATGGTGAAAATTTTGTCTCAATCCGCCAAGCGGTTGTGGAGAACAACACGAAAGTTCCGCGTAGACAGACAAAAACAGACAGACAGACAAACGCAATACCATCTCCTTCGGCGAGGGTAACAAGACGGAGAATTGCTTAGCAATACATGTCCCCTTCCGATGTGATATTGTCTAAGTCCACAAAGGGCATAATTCTGTGAAAAATTGATGAAATGCCTGAAACTCAAACTTATTCTGCAACTTTTCATGATAAAGCCATGTACCAAGTTTCAGTTGAATATGTTAGAGGGTATGGGAAAAAGTTTGAAAAACCACAGGTGGGACAGACGGACGAACGGACAACAAAACTATAGTCCCCTCTGGTGAAACCGATAAGGGACTAATAAATGAAGAGAGACATGACAACAAATATCATTATTCAATTCTCATTCCCACTGTTGCATTCATATATAATTTATCACAATAATAATGCTATCATTGTACTGAAGTATAACAATACATATGCCTGGTGTTGGCTTAATGGTGAGGGTGATGGGCTTGGGATCCTGCTTGGCTGTTGAATTAATACCAGGTGGGGTTGACTCAGCCTGTCATCCTTCCGAAGTCGGCAAAATGAGTACTGGCTTGCTGGGATGATTGAGCCATGTCAGAGTGGCGATCCATCCAGGATTGTGTCCAATAGCCCAGGAGACGGTGTAGGGAGCACCGGCGCTCTGCACAGAGTATGGTCACAATGGATTTGGATAACAATACATCTACATGCTTCTTGTATCCAGATTTTCACCAAAATTGAATCGACTCTTTCTTGTCACACACCCAACCTGCCCACAAAGTCTTGTCCGAATCTGTCAATAATTTTTTGAAATATCATGCCACATATCGTTTGTAGCCCCATTTCTCAATGGTGAAGACTCGCTTTAACAAAAATTATCGTATCCAGATCCGGATCTTCATCAAAATCGAATTCTACTTATTTTCATATTCCCGATATTTTCCAGATATGAGGATATTAACCTGATATTTTCATATTCCCAATATGAGGACTATTTCATAGTCCTTGTCACACACCCAACCTGTCCATCAAATTTCGTCCAAATCCGTCTTCAACTTTTTGAGACATTCTGCTCACAGACAGACAGACAAACATACAGAGGAGGAGGAGGAGGAGGAGGAGATTGGGACCATACTCTGTGCAGAGCGTTGGTATCGCTTAAGCATTCTCCTTGGCTATTGAGCACAATCCTGGATTGGTCGCCACTCCGACACAGTAGACCAGAATGCTGGCACTCATTATGCCGACTTCGGAAGGATGACAGGCCGAGTTAACCCCACCTGTTATTAATTCAACAGCTGAGCGGGATTTGAACTCAGGACCCTGGGATCTAAAGCCCACCACTCGAACCATTAAGCCAACACCAGGCATAATTACATTACAATGATCAGACATACACACCGAGGTAAAAAGATAAGTAAAAAGGCGTCTCAAAATTCTGCATAAAGTTCGGTGAAAATAACAAACTCCGATGAATGCATAGCAGGAAAAATAAAAATAAAAGCTCACCCATCACCAAGAAAATCACCAGCTTTGTTGGTGAGAAAATGAAGAGCAATAGCAAACAAGCATGCCAAGAAAAAAATAAACCTTGTATGATGCTTTCCTCTCGTAAGATAAGACTCTAAGCTGAGATTAGGCATTAATCACAGGGCACGATGATCCGGCTAACACACCGCGACAGAAACTTACATAACCAAGAGTCTTGAGTCCTCGTGGGACCCCGGTCACAAACTCTGTGGCACAATAGATTACAACCCCATCAGCTGTGCAAAAATATATAATCTACAACAAAACTCAAGGATGTGGTTTCACGCGTGCAACATGAGGCCCACAGATTGTGCTCAGGAAGGTTGGCAAATTATGGTTGGTTATAATCAGACTCGGGATCAATTACAATGATCAATTCATTTTGTGAAAAGAACAACTGAAGGAGAAATATGACTCAAATTTCAATTACAATAGCAATAAACCCCCAAGTATGGTTGATGCTTTGTACAACGAGAAGCTGCTGATTCCTCGTTAAACAGCTCACCTTGCTGCAAATCTTTTGTGAATTCTCCCACCGTCACTGAATAACCTGAAAAGCAAAATAAAATTATTTTCAAGGTCAGAAGCAGTCGAACACACATGAATTTATTACCCATCAAAATATAGAAAGATATATCTCATTTATATATTGATTTTTGTTTTACGAGCACACGCTATACCTGCAAGATTAAAATGGTTGCGTTAACCCGACAAATTATTGGAAGACATGGATAGTGACTTCAACAACATGGTTCATTGATTTACCTATTACTAGCTGGTAAAGAACTTGTTCTTATTGTTCATCCCACAGAATTAGCAAGTTATTCAGACTTGTAATACCCCCTCCCACCAGGAGGTGTGCCGTGCCATACATGTTGACAAAGATAGAATTGAGGTTTTCACCCCACCCTGAACCCCAGGGACTATACTATGATTTTTTTTTTCTTACCACCTAAAACCTTCCCAGACATAACCTGAGTGCAACCACCAGTTTTCAACTCATTATATCCAGTGGTTCAAGGGTGCATTAGAGGTTTAACAAACAAACAAACAAACCTACAAACACACTTCTCAAATTAGAATATGAATGATGATTTGGAGAGGAGGATTTACATGTCGAGGTTAAGGAGGTGTTCTTTGGAATGGGAACACTGAGGAGCCAGTCGGAACAAAAAAGAGAATGGGGGAAAAAAAAAAAAGATAAATTAAAGTGAGTTTCCAGAAAACCAAACCACTTGGGAAGCTCACTGCCATATGTCATCTATAATAATAAATGTCAGTGTGTGTCCATCCATCCGTTAGTCCGCCCGTCTCCTCCATAATTCCAAAACCATGAAACCTATGGGCAACTACTTACGTTGCCTGTTATACTTTGGATGTCAGCTTGCCTACTGCAAGCTGACATCTTTAAGGCCAAAATCATGTTATCTTCAAGGCCAAAATATCTGACTTGCACACTGTTTACTCGAGTATGACCTATTATGGGAAGTATTATGTGATTCAACATGAACTGGCCACAAATGCAATTGTACACAAGGCTCCAACATAAATTACTATAACAGACATTGCTGTAACAAGCAGACATCATGTGTAAGCAGCAGTCGCATGCAGGTGTTACACACGCAAGCATCATGTGCTCAGGTGTCAAGCGTGCAGGTGTCGCATGATCAGGCGTCGTGCGAGCGGACATCACTCCAACGGGCATGTCGACCCTGGGGAATTAATGACCTGGGCCATTTTGACTCAGGGCTCAAATCATTTATTTTGGATGGGAGAACTCACATGAACAGAAATTTACTAATGTCAAAATCCAGATTTATTATCTTGAAATACGAATTAATATCTCAACAAAACATTACAATCTTTCACATTCATGGGATCTGTGAATACCTCAGAAAGATGATAAAATTCCATTTGTTTCCCTTGGGGAGACCCCCCCTCTTTAATGGAGGGGGCATCCTCTCCCGGATGCTCCCATGTGAAATGAATCCCACTTTGAAAAGCCGAGCGACGGGTTTCAGTGAGGTACTGATTCTGAGAAATAGCTCACCCTCACGAGGAATTTTTCACCAAATATGACATCACAAACCAATCATGAACACAGATAGCTAATCATGACGTTAAAAATTCAGGTCTATCTCCATAGAAGCCAACAACATGGTCAATGACATCATAAAATATAAATATCACAAATGCAATTTCTTTTGATTTTTCTTGGAAGAAAAATCATTGTTGTTGACCTTCACAAATTTATATTCTTGTATGTGGTTATGGTGTTGTGGTAGTGTGATTGTAGTAATGTAGTGTTGTGGTAGATGTTTTTTTACTCACCCAAATAACTGTCATCATAAACTGCTTGTGCAGGTTGTGTTTCCCTACGATCAGGAACAGCCGTTACGATATCATTTGAGTTGTATGAACGTAAGACCGCATCCAGGTCTGCAGAAAGCAACTGACCTATCGAAGATAATGAACCATCTCACAAAAAGTACAGCACAAACAGTTTGCTTGCTTAGCATAACCTTTTAACAGTGTTTAACATGCAGCAACATATATATATATATATATATATATATATATATATATATATATATATATATATACATATATATATATATATATACATATATATATATGTATATATATATATATATATATATATATGTATATATATATATATATATATATATATATATATATACATAAATATATATATATATATATATATATATATATATATTATACATACATACATATATACAGTATACTGCTGTAACATATCTATATATACATGTGTAGATACACATGTATGGATGTATATATGTATGGATGTATATATATATATATATATATATATATATATATATATATATAAATACATACATATATACAGTATACTGCTGTAACATATCTATATATACATATGTAGATACACATGTATATATGTATGGATGTATATATGTATATATGTGTATGTATGTATAATATATATATATATATATATATATATATATATATATATATATATATATATATATTATACATATATACAGTATACTGCTGTAACATATCTATATATACATATGTAGATACACATGTATATATGTACATATATATGTATATATGTATATATATATATATATATATATATATATATATATATATATATATATATATATATATATATATATATATATATATATATATATATTGACCATTACCAATGCACCCCAGAGTCTAAACTCCAATGATGGCTGAAATAAAGATTATCCTCACAGGCTGTGTCAGGCAATTGCCAGAGAGAGGCCTGTGAACTGGCGGGACACATTCACCTTTTGACGACACCCTCTCCCAGATATCACAATCACTACACATGCATACAATCACCAATCCATACTTAAGCTACTTCTCAGTCCTGCTAATGCCCAAGTACCCCTATATCCTCAACAATTGTTGGTACCTGTCTTGTACAAAAAGGGTTCACCAACCAACCCCATAAAAAGGTGGGTATAATTACGTCAATAAAGTAGTAGTAGTAGTCATAAACTGGCTAAGCTTGAAACACAGGTGCACCTTACTTATTAATTCTTTATAATTAGCTAAACAAATTATAATGGCAGTCAAAGATGTGAAGAGCCCTTGAGAAGTGGGCAAAGTTTCGACTTTCCGCAACTTGCTATTCTGTTTGTTGATGATGCAATTTGGGATGTAAACAGCAATTTGCGGTCACTTTTTTGATGACGTCATTTGTATTTGGCATTGCCAAAATCACGAGTTTTAGCTCCATGGACGAGGCAACAGCTTCCTGAACACACATTCCCTTGAATCTCTCATACAATAAATCAGGAAGGATCAGTTATTGAAGGGTTCATTTTTTTAAAAAAGGTTCTTTCCAATTTTTACAATCGTGAGTAAATTTCACTTGTTTTTGTTTTTAACAATATACATGGAATGTTTTCTCAGGAAAGAGGAAAGACAATGTGGTCTATAACTGTCCCTTTAATTTGTGAGACTTCTCCAAAGGGAAATCTCACAATGTTATTTCGTTGTCTTTCTGTCCCCGTCAATATGTTAAACAAATTGAGATGAAGTTTTACACATTTTTGAATCCAATATAAATCGTATCAACAAATCCAATGACGTCAATCAATGAAGCATCTTATGCAAAGTTGAAATTTCAGAACTACATTAGAAAGAATGGATTTTATCAATTATGGAAAGCTGATTATAGAATATCAACTGCCACGGGTAGCAAAATGCAGCTGACGTTTCAGTCCTTCGCCCTTCATCAGAGCGAAAGCTGGGACCTTGAATGACTTCCTTCAGCTTTCAGTCGATAAAATCCATTGTTGCACATGTCTGCCAACGTAAAGGGCCACAACCTTCATGAAGGTATCCTTCCTTCCACAACCACTGTATCCGACATAAAAAAGTTTAAATTGTTAAAATTTGATGTAATTTCATCATGGTACAATGAAGTTCCCAGGTTTGACTATGGTGCCAAAGTCACACAAGTCATTTTATGACTGACCGTTACATTTCAACATTGCATTATTAATCCTCAACCAGTTTCACTGGAGGGGGACGAGAGGTTTGTTCTCCGTCCGTCTGTCCGTCCCATCTGTGGTTTTTCAGACTTTTTTTCCCCCACATCCGTTAACATATTCAACTGAAACTTGGTGCATGGCTTTGTTATGATAAGTTACAGAATAAGTTTGAGTTTCAGGACATTTTGTCAATTTTTCAGAGTTATGCCCTTTTTAAACTTTGAAAATATCACATTAGTAGGAGACACGTATTGCAAATCAATTCTCGCTATTGTTTTGTTTTGTTGTTATTGTGGCTAGAAGTGTTTCCAAACCTCTCATCCAGATTAGAATAATAATTCATGAGTTAAAGGTAAAATAATGATGAATAAATACAGGATGGCCATATAATTTGTGAAACCTTTGAAAGTTAGAGTGTTAGGAAGGAAAGGTGAAAGCTAGGTGGGAAAAATTATTCAGGGAGAAAATGGGAACATTCAAAAGTACTTGAAACAAGTGATAAAAAGACATAAAATGTCACAGCCCCCAGTGTTTTAGGACACATTTAAGTGACAAAATGGCCACCAGTTGGCCATCTTGGAACTGATCTAGAAAAAAAAAAAGACGTGCATATGTAAGCCATCATTCGTTATCTGTGTGCCAAGTTTGAACAACATCGATAAATGTTGTACAAGAAATGGTTGAGAACATGTTGAACATCAGTTTTATGTTTTTTTCAACTAAAATGGCCGCCAGCCACTTTTGATTGCATCGTGAAACAAATGATGCACATATGTACACGATCATGTGTTGTCTTTGTGCCAAGTATGAATAAAATCGGTCGATACGTGTCCAAGATATGGTTGCGGACGTACACACGCACGGACACGAAAATTGAGACCAAATCCATAAGCCCCTGTTTCGGACTGAGTCCAACGGGGACCAATAAAGATGGTCTTTACAATAAATCCTGTAAAGTTTACAGTACAGTGATCTCCAGATACTATCTGCACATCTCGATCTTCAAATTAAACAAAAATACAAGCATGGTATGGTGGAGTAAGGTAGAGCAATTTATACATTCAAAACGCTCTGTTTGTGTCAGTCTTGTATAATTACCACTCGTCACTGTAATATGGAGAAGAGAGTTTGTAAAGATCAGCAGGTGTACCATTGGAGCTATTGGAACATTCTTTGGCATAATAATTGCTTGGTGGTAGAAAATCAAAATATTACAAAGAGAACAAACAGACATTGCAGAGACTTTTCATCTTGCACTTCTCGGGGCACACTCAAGAATACCGGATATGGAGACAAAACAATTTATGCACATACCCGGTTCCTCTTTGGCTCTTGGGATTGCTGCTGACGTCAATATACGTCATGAATACGAGGTAACAAGGGAAGCTAAGACTTCCCACAATATTGGAGCAGGGTCAAAACAAAGCGTGGCACATTTACGCATTCTTGAAGCCACATTTATACACACACACAATCTCCTGTTCTTTGTAAACAAACAGAGCATGTGCAAACACGTCAGTTGTTTTTTTTAAAGCCACATGACCACTCGCCACAAAGGTGGTGGTAGGTAGTCTCTCCGGAAAGGAAAGGTAGTGCCAATAGAGGTGGCTTAAATGGTGGATATGTTTAAATGGGAATGTGATAGGTACCTGGATGCACTGGAGATAAGGGGAAAATGGATATTGGCGGGACTTTGACGATAGCTTGTGTGTGGATGGGTGATGGATACTGGGGTTGGTTTGACACGGGCATGATGGGCCAAATGGCCTCTTCTTATGCCAAAGTTCCTTGTGTTTGTAAATAGGCAAATGGCAGGTTTGACTGCTTACCTTGCCAGTAGAAACTACCCGGTCCTCCGAGCACGACCCAACCATTCTGAAAACACACAAGATGACAACAAAGTTAAGAAAACATATTTAGGAAAACACATTTCTCTCTGCTAATTATCACATTTGTAAATGTGATAATTAGCAGAGAGAACTCCTCAACACCTTCATTAGTGATCAACATGCATGTGGATTACAAAAAGGAAAAGCACATGACAGCACAATGATAATGAAAGCCTGATATTTGACACAAACTTGGCCCACTTGACTCCTATATCCAATCTGCAAACACATGTGCATCATGTGATAGCTGCCTCTCTTTCTTGTTTTGTATGCAGCACAATGTGGTGGGGTAGCATCATTGGTTGAGGGTATGGCTGTTCCGCTGATGCTCAGACCTAGTGTTTGGTTTCGGTTCGGGCCCTCTGTATAGTAGGTTAGGGCAGTGATTTGGAATTTGACCAGAGTGCTGGTGAGGAAGGACACAGTGGGATCTTTAACATCCGCCAACTAATGCCGAACGACAGGACGTCCAGTTTAAGCACACACATTGATGAATCATCCTGCCCGTGCAACATCGGGATGATAGTTTATAGCTGGGCCGAGATTTGAACCCAGGATAGATGGCTTAGAGGTGAACGTGCGTACCTCTCGGCCATCCTGCCAGCTGGGATATCTGCTGAGATGGGAGTGTCGATCGAGCCAAAAACATTATTCTGCTCTGTTGAACCAATTAAGCTATCGTGCAAAAGCATTTTAAGATCACGCATTTTCAAATGAACTAGAAGCTGATTGTCATGACGTTGATACATTTCATAAACGACTTTGCCGTTAAAACGAAACAAAAATAATTCTCATGGTATTAATAAACCATTCATCATCTACTTTTGTGGAATCGCTCATTTGTTCATTTCACGTACCTCACCTGTGAGCTATCGAACCTGAGTTTGATTCCCAATCCGAGGAAATGACCGGATTGGTGCTTCGCAAGGAGGGCACCGTTATAAAGTGCTGTGTCCCTTGGATGGACGTTAAGCTGTGTGTTATGTTTGCGAGCATAAAGAGTGGACATTGAAGATGCCATGATTGATATCTTTCACTTGGTCGGTGAGCTATCGCCACGCTCAGGCCTAATTCCAAATTCCTCACAAAATTATCTTCAGTAACACATCAGGCCTAGCCACCCGATTTGTGAAAGACTTATTTTTCTTTTTGTGTACAATGTCGAGGCTCGTATAAGAGGTAACACACAGAAATGCACAACAAGGAGAGTAGGAGAATAAAGGGGGGGGGGGTTGGGGAGGGCGAAACAGTGTGGAAGAGACATGAGGAGATCTGTGGAATGGAGAGGGATGGGGCGGTATACACAGGGTAAACGAGATGGACACTGCCGGGACTTTCAGGAAGGAGAGCAGGGAATTTGAAGGAGGTGGGTTTGGGGTGGATTAATGGGGGTAGAAAAGATCGTGGTTTTTGGTGGGGGATGATAAGAGGTGATGGTGAACAGCTGTTTTGAAGACCTAGAGGGAAGAATGGGATTGAAGAGAGTGTGGAAGTTTGTTCCAAAGGTGGGAAAAAAAGAAGAATGAAAGTGAAGGTGAGCAGTGATTCATGATTTTGGTAGTTTTACCAGAAGGGGGTTGCTGGCGGACCTTGAGCGCCCTGCAGAAATATTTGTGGGGGGGTCATATCTCAGACATAGCAGAGGGGGCGAGACCGGAGAGGAGATGGTGGAAGACAGAAAGACCACCAACCTGACTGTGGTGAGAGAGGGAGAGGACCAAAGACTCAGTCTCATCGCGGGAGATGCCAATGATCCGAAATGCCTTGGTTTTCACAGTGTAAAGCTGAGAAAGGTGAGAGGCAGGAGCACCAGCCCAGAGGGGAAAGCAGTACTCCATCAGGCTGAAGATGAAAGCTTTGTATGTCGTTAGGACATCAGGTGTGCCAAGGAAGGACTTTGCAGGATGGAGGATTCCCAGTCGGCGACTGGCTTTGGAGGCCATCTTCGAAATGTGGCTTTCCCAAGAAAGATCATGACAGATAGTGAGACACAGAAGCTTGAATGAAAGGACTTCTTCCGGAGGATTGTTGAGAAAGTAGATGGGGGGGGGTCCAAACAGTCCTTTGGCAGAGGCATAGTGAGAGTGTGAGATTCGTCAGGATTGAAAAACATGTTCCACGTGTTGGACCAGTTTGTGATTTTATCCTGATCTGCAGAGTGAAGAGGGCCCATTGGACCCAACTTCCATCTTTGATGGAAGCCACAAGAAGGTAGGATTAATTGGAACCGTGAAAGACAGTAGTAGAGTACTAATAAAATTTGTTCATTTATTTGTTTCTTTTAATCACTCTGAAAGAGAAAGAATCTTCGGAAAAGTCTGGAAGCAAGTGGAGTTGGAGAGGGTCGGTGGTATCGGCAGGAGTGCACTTGTTCAATATATTGCATTTTATTTCCTCCTCCACCTCCATGAAAGTCGGGTGCTTTGATGGAGTGTAGAGATAAAATATATACGTTTTTAGAAGTTCTCGGAAAAAAAAAAAAGAAATTCTGCAAAGATAATAATTATCAGTGTCACGGAAAACAAAACGTTACAATATGCTCTTCGAGAGATGTGCTGAGGATTCGTTTTCATCGTGTTAATGGGGAAATGAGGTTTTGTGCTATAAACAAGAAGCTGATGACATAATGCTGAAAACAACATGAGTGGCTGATCATGAGTGTCTAAAGGTGTTCGCGCTTGCGTTAATGATGCGGCTTCCTTCCAATCAATTTATTGCATATGTACTACTATTTGCAAAGTCATGATGAACCACCAGCTTACCTTTCATTAAATGAAAGATTTACTCATTTCATTCCTGATTTCTTCGCTTACGAGGAAAAAATGAATGAAATTTAACCAGAAGCGAGTGAATCAGAAATTAATATAATGAAGGGGAAGTTTGTGCAATTTTCTTCTTTGTATATGTGTTAAGAAATGCTCAGCCAGATGTTAATTACTGACCGAGTGAAGAGGAAGCAGAGGGTCGGGCGGAGTGGGAGCAAGAGTGCGGGTGAGCTGGTGAGACAATTTAAAAAAAAAAAAGTAAAATCCTGATGCATTTTCATAGTTCTATTATGTACGAGTAAATCCCCCTCTGGTCGAACATATAGTGGAAAGTCAAGATGGAATATGGTCATACAAACAGTATAACCATGTCACACTTGGCTGACGTTTGCCAACCTCTTGCCATGCTTTATATAGAGCACCAGGTTTGTATACACATCAGGACTATTGATATTAACAGTTCCTGCACATGGTGTCATTGTGCATGTTTGTGGAATAACATGGCATGTGTGGTGGGCCTGCCAAAGAACCTTACCTGGGTGAGGTCCACGCTGAAACCTCCTTGACAGAAGCCTTGACCTTGTGGATCTCCACCACCTGGTGGAAAAAAACAGAAGATGTAAAATCATATTAAAATATCACCTTCATACTTCTTTTACATCACACAATATAATCTTGATCGAAAATACTTCATTTATTGATCCGCCAGCATTTGACTGACAATATTATTAGAAAAGTAATTCACAATTTTCTTGGGTTTAATCATCACTTCAAATGGTTTACGTAAGCAAATGTAACGAAACAATTTGGATTTTCTTTAAAATTATCATCATCACCTATGAAAATGATCACCGTGAAGATGGCAATGATGAAATGATAAAAAAAAAAGTGAAAAGTTCACTAACGATTCCGGCAAGGTGAATATTCTGCAATTCGAGAGAAGTTGTTGTAGGCAAGGTAGCAGGTTCCAACTGGATCCTTTTCCTCCACAGCTTTCAGAGTGCGCCAGTGGTACAGCGGTGCACAAGCCTAGCATGCACAATGCACTCGGATTAAAAGATAGCTTTCACAAATCCAACGGGAATAACAGAGCAACAGGAATTTTGAAGTGACTAAAGCCATGTGGAGCAGAAGAGCGAGAGCCCCTGTTTATGTATCAATGAATCATGAAAACTAGAAAGTAGAAATTTGATGCGAATGTGTCAATGGATGTGCATGCCTCCATCAACATTACATGTCAACCCAGAGAGAAAAAAAAGACAGATATAAAGTAGAAGAGAGACAACATCACATGCAGGGCCGCCGAGAGCCAGGATGGGGCCCCGGGGCAATACTAAGTGTTGGACCCCTTTTAAAAAAAAATTTTAACAACCAATACGGAGGTTTCTGTATTTTCATCATCAGAAACACATGCCGTGGTTTAAAGGAAATTGGAGTGTAATTCACTTATTTCTACAAGCAGATTAGTTTTACACACTTCATCCGGATGGGGCGTTCATTTACATCATCATTACCGTGATTGTCATGATGTAATTGTTCCCACAGTAGTTTATTTTATGAGGGAGGGTGTCACTGTCCATGCCAGGGAATCACCTGGGGTGGCTTGAAGGGAGATACAAAATAAAGTTGCCTCCGGTGTTTTATCGTCACAAACAATCATTATGTGAAACAAAAAAATTGAAGGAATAATTAGGGGCCCCTATTAGGTTTGGGCTCTGGGGTAGTTACCTCGCCTGTCATCCCCCCCCCTGCCCCCCCTTGGCATACCTGATCATATGCTTCTAACTCGAGTTATGGTCTCCAAAGTAATTTTCAATTTTTTTCAAATTTCTTTTTTTTCTCTCCATGTCTTTTGACCTGTTCAATCTAAAACTGAATCAGTTCCTTTTTGTATTACACTCCATAAGTGTGTCAAAAATGGTCAAAATTTCTTGAGTGGTTCATAAGATATTGCAGTAAAATAGATGACTAGTCCTTTGACCATTTGAACCCAAAATTTAATCAGTTCATCTTGTATTCAGTTCTTCTTCTTGTGTATGGCAGCTTGGTTGCCAGGTAGCTATCGCTGATGCTGTGCCCCCATACCAGTACACGGGTACTCATTTCACGGACCTCGGAAGGTTGACAGGCTGAGGCAACCCCACCTGGTGTTAATTCAGCGGAAAACAAACTCACACTCAGGACCCTATGATCCCAAGCCAACCACCTTAACCACAAACAGGCTTTATTCAGATCTGACCCAAGTTCATAGTTTTGCCAAGTTTGGTCAAAATCCCTTCAGTGGTCCACAAGTTCAAGCAGAAAAATAAAATCTGTTACTTTCAGCTAAAGGTTACATGGCTATTGACCCCTTGAATCCAAAATTGAATCAATTCATCTTTGCATCATGTTATACATTTGGACGGACAGACGCACGGATGGACGGACGAAGCAAAAACATAATGCCTCGGGCATATCTTCAGTGGCGGAGCCATAATTCTTTCTCCGATTGATTTATTCTTCTTTCCTATCCAGCACATGGCTGTAGGTCACATCATTTGCTGGGAGAGTAGCAGTGCTGCAGATGCAGTGCCCCCTATAGGTTAGAGGAAGAATTCAAAATTTGGCCATCGTGCCAGCGATAGCAGACCTACTCTTCATGAAGGACAACATTAAATCTTTAACGTCCAACAAACAATGCTGGCAGTTGGGACACCAAGTTTCACATTCATCCGAGGGATGGTACACACATTGATGAATCGCTTCCACTAATTTCCTTGTTATTATTTCCTGTTGAAGCACTGCTTGGCATGTACAGAGACATGACAGAAGTAAATAGACATGTTTAATTTATTAATTTTATCTGTATAAAGCAAGTTTTACTCAGTGATTTGTCTTAATATTGAACTCTTCATTTGCAGAAACAAGTTGTATGACAATTAACTATGCTTTGAACCCAGGGAGTACACAAACTTTCCGGTTTTCAAAGACGAATTGTTGTCCAATCGGAAGGTGGAGTCAGCAAGCGTCAGATAGCTCAGAATGTTGGGCATTCCGCTTTCAAAGGCCAATCGGGTCCGTAGCCTGATGGAGTACTGCTCTCCCCTCTGGGCTGGTGCTCCTGCCTCCCACCTTTCTCGGCTTCACGCTGTCGAAACCAGGGCATTTAAGATCATCGGCATCTCCCGCAATGAAGCTGAGTCTTTGGGCCTCTCACTCAATCACCGCAGGTTGGTCGGTGGTCTTTCTGTCTTCTACCGACTCCTCTCCAGCCTTGCCCCCCCTGCTCGCTCTGCGATTTGTCCCCACCACATTTCCAGAGGGCGCTCAAGGTCCGCCAACAACCCCCTTCTGGTAAAACTACCAAAATCACGAATCACTGCTCACCTTCACTCTTTCATTCCTCTTTTTTCCCACCTTTGGAATAAACTTCCTCACTCTATTCTTTCCCATTCTTCCCTCCAGGCTTTCAAAACAGCTGTTCACCACCACCTCTTATCTTCCCCCATCCAAATCCTCGATCTTTTCTACCCCCGATAATCCACCCAAGCCCACTTCCTTCATTTCTCCTGCTTTCCTTCCTGAAAGTCCTTGAAATGTCCATCTTCTCTTCGCCATGTTCCCCGTCCCATCCCCATCCCTCTCCCTTCCACAGTTCACCTAATGTGTCTGTTCCCCACTGTTTTGTCCCTTCCACTCCCGCCCCTCTTGTCTCATGCCTCCTTGCTGTGAGTTGTGTGTTAGCTCTCATACGAGCCTCGACCAAGGTATACAAAAAAAAAAAAAAAAGGCCAATCGCGTGATCGCGCAATTCACCAGCGAAGGCAAGGAATCCACAGCTTCCCGTTCTGGTCGACCTGGGCCCTCAGAAAGTTGTCTTCGAGCTATCAAGCGATCAGGTCAGGTCAGGTATGGGAGCATGTGCCAGAACAGTGCGTCCCTGCATCCACTTTCCGCCGGTACTCCAGGGGCCTCCGTCTGGCCTTCCTCCAGGCAGATGCCAGGCCCATCCCCATCTACTTGAGATGATGGTCAACCTGCCACAACCACGAGGAATGTGGTCGGCCCATTGACCTCCTCCACTCATGAGACTCCCTCGCTGAGAGAATCTGGTGAGCAGGATCAGCGTCAGGAAAACGAGCCACATGTCCATACAGCCGCAACTGACGCTCACAGACCATGCAGGTAACAAATCTCATCCGAGTCTCTCTCAGCAACCGCTCGTTGGACACAAAATTCGACCAGCGATAGCCAAGGACTCTCCGAAGAGACCTGGTACCAAAGGAATTAAGTCTCCGTCTCAGATCCTTGGTCAGAGTCCAAGTCTCGCATCCATAGAGCAAGACTGGAAGCACCAAGGACCTGAAGACTCAGACTTTCGTCCCCCCACACCGGTACCGGTAGCGCCACACCCCATGATCCAGTGAATCCATGACTCCCCAGGCCCGACCCAGACATCTATCGACCTCTGACTCACAGCCAGCAGAGACATGAATATCACTGCCAAGGTAAGTGAATCTCTCCACGACCTCAACATCCTCACCACAAACAGACACAGACAGGACAGCAGCATCCAAGATGTGATTGAAAGCCTGGATCTTAGTTTTGACTCAAGAAACCCGAAATCAAGGTCCGAAATCAAGGTCCGAGATCTTGACATTCCCAAACGATGCACCGCAGCTTGATCTTTCAGACATCCTCCCTATAATCCAGTCCATACAAGTGCTGAAAAGTGTGGGGGCCAGTACACACCCCTGATGAACTCCAGTAACAACTGGAAATAAGTCAGAGATGGTACCACCACACTTCACAGCACTCTCAGTACCAGAGTAGAGTTCAGACGTCAGATCGATCAGTTTTGGTGGCTGATCAGTACCCATTGAGTACTCTGTACCTATGAACTTTCATTCGTATCGGTTAACCCGTGAAGGAGCAAGGGGGGTTTGAATGGTCATTTTGCCCGAAAAATGCACTCATTGACCATTGAGAAATCCATATCAAGCAGTCCATTGAGAAAACTCCCTGTTGCAAGGCAGCAGATGTTGCAGAGAAGGTCCAGGTGAGCTCAAGAACTGCCGTGTGGTACCTTCATCAATTGGGCTACTATGGGAGAGCAGCTCGGAGAAAACCTCTTCTTCGACCAGCCAACATTCAAAGGAGAAAGAAGTGGGCTGGTGAGATGGACAAAGACGCTTGGAGTTTTGGCAAATTATAATTTTTTTTCAGATGAGTCCCGATTTACTCAATTTTCTGACAGTGGACGCGTTTGGCTCTGGAGACTTCCCAGTCAAGAGTTCTCTTTGAACCGATTACAGCCAACTGTCAAACACAGTGGTTTTTCAGTGATGGTGTGGGGGAGAAATCTGGAGCACTGGTTGGTCAGAGCTTGTGGAGTGTGTTGGCAACTTCATCTCTACTATATACATTTCCATCCTTGAGGATGGACTTCTCCCTGTCTTTTCCACTGGTCAGATGGTCAAAAAAAACACTCTGTTCATGGAAGATGGAGCTCCATGCCACACTGCAAAAAAGACCAAAAAATGGCAGGACATAAATGGGATCAAGCGACTTCCATCACCAAGTCAGTCTGTTGAGATGAATCCCATTGAACACCTCTGGGCCATATTGGATCGAGCTGTGTGGAAAAAGTCCAGGAAATCAGCATCACGGGCAGAATTGTTAACCTGTTTGCATGAAGCCTGGGCAGAAATCCCAAAAGAGAAAATTTCAGAACTCGTTAGATTTATGTCTGAAAGAGTAAAAGCATTGAAATCTGAAAATAGCAAATCTACCAAATACTAGCGCATGCATTAAAATGGATCAAATGTACTTCAAATGTTCAATAAATAAATTATTTTAAAATCATGGTGTCTATTTACTTCTGTCATCTGTGTATGCACAAAAAACCCCTGGTAATGAAGTCAATTGGGGTGGCCTGGACCATGTATCATATTTGCCAGATAAGGGTTGGAGCATGGAACGGCTTATCAAGCTTTTAAAGAAGCTGAAAATATTTGGAAATGTACCTGCGAGAAAGCGATGTGCCTCTGCGCAATGAAGGATTTGGAGAACTTTCTGATCAAATCGTCCAAAAAGTTGATAACTTGCAGCCCATACTGCAGAATCTCTTGACCATGTGGACCAGTGAAAATCCCAAAGGTTTGCAGACGGGTGTTCTTCCCAAACATTCGTGTTTCTTAACATCAATGCGAAGGTTATATCTGGGGCTTGTCGATGCACAGGTTCCAGGGTCACAAGAGGAATTATTCTAGATTTTTGCAAATATTGGTAAAAGTAGAAGCGCCCATTCTTATGCGTGTGCATGTGTGTGTGTGCATACATGTTATAACCATCGCTGTCGCTAGCTAATTGCAGGAAATGGCACAAGCGCGACTCCTCTCATCCACGAATATTTCTCGTATTTGCTATACTGTGTTTCTGCAAGTTTGATTTGCATTCAAACAACAAACAATGACCAACAGAAATCTTGAAATTGCCACTCTTTCGTCTGAATGCTGAAAATTTGTGTTGCAAAGACAATTTGAATCAAAGATTTTGTGGCAGGTTAAAAGTGCCCGGCGAGCAGAACTGAGTCAGTGGAAGCACACACACAGCGCATGCGCAAAACGCCTCATTTAGCATTCATAAGTCATTTCAAAAGTCGCGTATTGTCGAAGGGTAAGCACTTTCAAGGTATAAGTTATAAGGATGCTTTGGATCTCTATTATGCCGGCATCAGGATTGACACTTTATCATCAGCATCTGAATGACCCAAGTGGAAGGCCATTGTCAGGTCATGTTCAGAGATTTGAAGACAAGGATAACTCAGCTAATTCAAAAGTGAATGGCCAGAAATAGAGGACAATTGGACACCTCTGCCGGTCAATAATCAGATACATGATAACAGGTAACTCTTCAGCTTACAAGTATATCTGCTTTTAAGTATGAGGCATGCTTCCAGTTGCTTCACTGACGGGTTTAATCAAAACGTTTGTGTGTGTTGTCATGTGTGTGCTCCTTTCGTGTACTATATCACCCATCACTTTGCTGACAGGAATGCTGAGGGGGGGGGGCAGAGAAAGAAGGGGAGGGAGGAAGGGAAGGGGATGGGAGGGAGAGAGAGAGAGCACCTCCAGCCCGTGTACAGCCTGCAGGGTGGTTAAACTGCTTCAAAGTGCGATATAATTTGCACGTCAAGCTTGTAGGGGAGCGTACCTCCGTGGGCCATGACATGGCCAAGACATTCCCTGCAGAACTCGCGAGCCTCATTGAGGAGAAGGGTTACCTGCCGAAGCAGGTCTTTGACACTGGTGAGACCGGCTTGTTTTGGAAAAAGATGCTGATCAGAACATTCATCTCACAGCAAGAGAGCAAAGCAGCTGGCTTTAATGCCACAAAGGACCGGTATCCCTTCTCCTCTGCGCAAACGCCGAAGGGGACTTCATGGTGAAGCCCATGATGTTCTACCATTCCTTGAACCCACGTGCGCTGAAGAAGAAAAACAAGCAGGTCCTGCCCATGTACTGGAGGGCGAACAGGAAGGTGTGGATGACGTCTGAACTTTTTATGCACTGGTTCCATAACTGTTTCGTTCCTCAGGTTGAGAGGTACCTGGCCGGAAAGAACCTTTCGCTGAAGGTACTCCTGCTGCTTGACAATACTCCTGGCTATCCCAAGGACCTGAACAGCACTAACCCGAACGTTGAGGTCATGTTCCTATTGCCGAGCACCACCTCCCTCATCCAGCTGCTCAACCAGGGCAGCTCGACATTCGCGTGTTCACAAAATCAACTTTCAAGACTTATTACACCCGGCGCACCTCATCTTCATCATCATCTTCATCAATTTGTAAAATTACATGTGCTGTGTTTGTTTAATAAAAATTGAAACAGTACATGATGTTGTTGGTGTTGATTTTGTTCATTTCACGGTATGGTATGGTATGGTTAAGAGACTTTAAAATGCATTCTTCACTAAATTGAAAAAGGTACCCGGTGTTGTCATTTTTTTATTTGTTCGGCCAAGGTCACATTTCCCATGGCGCCGTGGGGTCTCCAAAATCTACGGCCATTAGCAATTATACGGCGGCCGTAGTATTTCCATGGTCACACAATGTAGCAGTCACATATGTTTTTATTTTTTGGATAGCCGCACGGCGTATTTATAAATTGTGGAGACCGAAAACGTGGGGTTGCCGTACGGTCTTTGATTTGATGTCACACGGTGACCTTAGGGCATTCCTGCGGCGGCCATAGAATTTTCAAGGCAGACGCCCGCAAGGCGACCGCAGGGGGGCCCTAAGGCGAACGTGCGGCCAGACAGACGGTAACTAATGGGTTAATTATTATTATTTTTTTACGAGTTTTTTTTTTCGGCTTGTCGAATTTCTACGGCGAACGTAGAAATGAAAAAAGTTATAACTCCGCGTTATAATTCCACAGCGACCTTACGGCCTGTAAAATATAGCCATACGGCGTAGGGCCACCCTGAGGCCACCTCAGAAACTCTGCGGCCGCCGCACGTTTCTGTCAATTCAGAGGGCGTACGGCCGCCGTATCCTCGCCGTAGAGCAAATGTGACTTAGGCCTTAGCATCTTTAATGAAACAGTAATCGTGCATTCGTGGTTGAAAACATATTACACAGTAAAATCTTTCCCCTTTGAACCAGGAATCATCGCAAACCAATAACATTATCCCCCTTGTCCCCATTGTACCAATTCCCTGACTTGGTGGTGTCGCCATTTGTGGCGTTTTTCATCAACCAGGAACCACTGCAAACCGATAACGTTATCCCCCTTGTCTCCATTGTAACAATGACAAAACACTCGCGGATTTTACCCCGACATTCACAGATTTTACCCCGACATTCACAGATTTTACCCCGACATTCACAGATTTTACCCCGACATTCACGGATTTTACCCCGACATTCACGGATTTTACCCCGACATTCACGGATTTTACCCCGACATTCACAGATTTTACCCCGACATTCACAGATTTTACCCCGACATTCACAGATTTTACCCCGACATTCACGGATTTTACCCCGACATTCATGGATTTTACCCCGACATTCACGGATTTTACCCCGACATTCACGGATTTTACCCCGACATTCACGGATTTTACCCCGACATTCACGGATTTTACCCCGACATTCACGGATTTTACCCCGACATTCACAGATTTTACGCCGGCATTCACGGATTTTTCACAGGTCGGGAAATCCCCAGAACCTATCCCCCCCATTTCCCATTGAAATAATGCCCTCACATTCACAGTTTCAACATTCACAGGGTCTTCCTGGAACGTATCCCCCGTGAATGTCGGCATCCTGGTGTATCTAAAAATGTTTGAGATTTTGCAATATTTTTGCTCTTGCATTTTCAAAGAGATATATTTTAAGACTTGGGATACCTTTTTACTTTATTTAAATGGTTGAACAATTTTTGTGCATTTTCTTACGGTGATAAAATGCAGTTATATAATGTTTGGACCAGGACAGTTTGTTGCAAGTATGTACTACTACGTTATGGCATAAAGGATGTGTCCGAACATCGACACGTGTGTGTGTGTGTGTGTGTGTGTGTGTGTGTGTGTGTGTGTGTGTGTGTGTGTGTGTGTGTGTGTGAGAGAGAGTGAGAGAGTGAGAGAGTGAGAGAGTGAGAGAGTGAGAGAGTGAGAGAGTGAGAGAGTGAGAGAGTGAGAGAGTGAGAGAGTGAGAGAGTGAGAGAGTGAGAGTGAGAGAGAGTGTGAGAGAGAGTGTGAGAGAGAGTGTGAGTGTGAGAGTGAGAGAGTGAGAGTGAGAGTGAGAGTGAGAGTGAGAGTGAGAGTGAGAGTGAGAGTGAGAGTGAGAGTGAGAGTGAGAGTGAGAGTGAGAGTGAGAGTCAGAGTGAGAGTGAGAGTGAGAGTGAGAGGGAGAGCGAGGTGAGGTGAGAGTGAGAGTGAGAGTGAGAGTGAGAGTGAGGTGAGAGTGAGAGTGAGAGTGAGAGTGAGGTGAGAGTGAGAGTGAGAGTGAGAGTGAGAGTGAGAGTGAGAGTGAGAGTGAGAGTGAGAGTGAGAGTGAGAGAGAGAGAGAGAGAGAGAGAGAGAGAGAGAGAGAGAGTGAGAGTGAGAGTGAGAGTGAGAGAGTGAGAGTGAGAGTGAGAGTGAGAGTGAGAGAGAGAGAGAGAGAGAGAGAGAGAGAGAGAGAGAGAGAGAGAGAGAGAGAGAGAGAGAGAGAGAGAGAGAGAGAGAGAGAGAGAGAGAGAGAGAGAGAGAGAGAGAGAGAGAGAGAGAGAGAGAGAGAGAGAGAGAGAGAGAGAGAGAGAGAGAGAGAGAGAGAGAGAGAGAGAGAGAGAGAGAGAGAGAGAGAGAGACCATTGGTGGGCTCAGTTTGCGATTTAGTGTCATTTCTGAGTCCGTACCAGACACACTCATTTGATTTTCTTCAATGGCTCTTTGCAATGCCAAAACAAAAGTGTAAATTCACTACAAAACTAAAGACAACAATTCTGTGTTTTTGAAGTGGTCAAGAAGATTGGGAAGTCGAGAGTTGGAATGTATGCCTCTGTGGAAAATAAAGTTGCTCTTGATTTACAATCACGTGTGGACTCAGACAAGCACAATATCTCCAGTAATAATTCAGTATTTCGAGGGGAAGAACGGCGGTTTGCAGTCAAAATTAATCAAGGTCGGGGACACACCCAATGAGACTGCTGATATGATTGCTCAAAACATAAAGGAAACTCTTGAAAAGAGTGTCATCGTTTTTGGAGTGTCCCTCTCCAGAGTGTCCTCTTTTTTGAAAGTAAAAATATGGTAAAAGTTAAAATATTGCAGTGATGAGCAAGGTCTATTGAACAAAGTGAGCATGCAACTTTCAGACTGTCTTCTTTAGGCTTCCCGAAATAGTTCCAAACTGCACTTCTGGACCTTTTGAACGACATGTTATCAAAACTTTATCAGTTGATATATTACCTTCCCATCCGTCAGCAAAGCAATCAGCACACTTTACCAGCCAACTCTAAATGCCTTGCCATTCATGCCTTGCTACTCTGACTGACAAACACTCACATTTATTAGTACAGATTGCTTCCGGAAATATTGCTATATATTATTTTGTTCCATCCTCCCATATCCTTCTAAATGGTTCCTGCTGTCAGAGAATAACAGATGTTACCGTTGGAACCGCTACATGAAATTAAGCTCGAGTTCCTTCTTCTTCTTCCTCAATCCCAGAAATAAAACACAGGCTTTTGAAACAGCATACTTTATGATTAAATTGGGGGGTGGGGGAAGAAGTCAACGGGAAAAAAGGAAAAGCAAGCCAGATGGATTGCAAGAGGAGCTTCGAGACCAATGAATCTTAAATTTGTAATCCAATCATGCGACTCTTCCACTGCCAATTAATTTTCCAAGAAGATATTTGTTTGGCCAGATCAATTTTCTTGACAGTGCAGGCAAACAAGGCTAATATGCTAACAGAACTCAAGCAGATATGTCAAACAAAAGTGCACAAACTACGAACAACCAGCTCGATTTGATTTTTAATGTCACATCTCTGAGTTTCAATCAGTGACAGCAACTCCTCACACAACTCTGTGATCAGGGAAAAAAACTCACCACAACCACTGATTTATAGCTGCGAAGGCTGGCCCCAAACCACTGCTGAGACTTGTAGTCAACTCTGCGACGTACATTGGATATGTTCATCACCCGGTCACCTGTTCACCAAGACATGGAAAATGCTCACCAGCATGAAGCGAAACATCCTTAACCTGCTCATCAAGTCATTTAAATCTTGCCTCAACATCTCAGAACACACTATAGATGTGTATGTGACACATTTAGTTAGTGTCGCTATGTTCAGACCGAAACGTTTGTTTATATAAATGACAACATGTATTCAAAGTTAAAACAGACAACAAGAAAACTTTCAAAAAGTAGAAGGCCATTTGTCCATTCATACTTTGATGTACGGTACCTACAATTTGTTAATCTTATGCGTACGAACATGTTCTTATACCGTTAATTTAATTGAACTTGATGTCCACATCTCTCACGATTAATTTACAGATCCCATCTGATCTCCAAGAAGGGAACTGAAACAAGAGTCCTGGCACACAATGGTCTATTCATTTTGAGCTAGACACCTTAGGATATTTTGCATAAACAACATCGATGTGTTCATCTTTCTTATTTAAAAGCTAGATTATGTTATGTTATTTTAAAAAGCAGAAAAATTATCCACAACAAAGCCTTTGTTCAAAGTCAATGTTACAGTAAAGGGTGCATATTGATTAGTGTGAATGTGTACATATATATATATCTTTATTTATTTATATTTTGATATGAATATATATTTATTTATATACATACGTACATATGTACCGTGGAACCCCGACATTTGCGGATTTGATATTCACGGACCATGCATATTCACGGTTTATAAAGTGTGACCTGCTTCTACATTTGCACTTCGCGTATTCACAAATTTTTATTTTTCTTTTTACACTTCAGGACTGGTCTCCTTTGTCCACCACTGCTGATATTAATTTAGCTTGAAGGTTTACTGTCGTCTAAATCTATGCTTCTCAACCTGGGTGAATGGTTCACCCAAGGGTGAATGAGATCAGGATTGGAATGAATGAGAAAGGTGGGGTGAATGGGAGGGTGAATGACTGCTGAAAGTGAATGACTTGTGGGTAAATGTGTTTACTACTCATCGTAGAATCTACTACTATATGATAAGGAAAAATGTAAGGTGTATGATGGGTGGAAAAATGTAAATAGATGACAGGGAAAAAGATCCAAAAATGCTTGAGTCTGCAGGAACCCTGCTGAGTGAACCACGCCATTCCGAGACAATCTTGTCTGCCCCCTGGTCCTGCCTTGGCCAAGTCAGGCAAAGCCATTTCTTGTTCATGGAAATGTGTTTCTTCCACAAAACAAATTATTCACCTCTCTTAGAGTTACAGAAAGTTTCCTCTCACTTTCATGTGCACCTCTTAACTGTCGAAGCAAACTATTTCGGCCTTCGTCTTTGCCCGAGGTCATTATTTACTTTTAACGATGTGTATAATCTGCATCAGGAAGAATATAATTGGTTTTGATTCGTTTATTGTCACATACAGGAAATTTAATTCCGCATATCTCATGAGATCGTGCCTTTTTTTGCAATGTCTCTGAATAAGTTCCTCAAGAGAACAGTGACGAAGGAAAAGGAAACCGAGAAGGTGACCGAAGTCGTGAAAAAAGGGAGAGACATCAGCAGCAGATGTTGGAGATGGCAGAGCAGAGGAGGAGAATCCTGATGCTGATGAGAAAGATGTCGAAAATAATCCTGAAATATATGGCAACTGCAGTGGACAGAAAGTGAAGGGAACAAAACGAAAACAACCACCAGGAAGTTTTGATCCGTCGAAGCCCAAACTTCACAAATGGAAGAAGGAACATGTGATTATGGTCAGGTTGTTGGTGACTGAACCGTCTCCCGCACCAGATTTCCTGGTGAGGAGGGTGTATGGATATGGATACCCAGCAGGATTAAAAACAAAACCTGTGAAAGGGCGGAAGAGCTCCTTGTGAGCCAACGGCCATCCATATCTAGTGCTCAACTGTGTCTGCAGACATCCTCCTGCAGTTGGGTTTGCACTCCAGTCAACGAAAAACACTTCATTCCGCAAAACCCACAAATGCAAAGAAAACTGAAAACCCACTCCTGTGCTACTGCCCTTCACAGGGCAGCTCAGTGGATGACAGGATTGGGGCAAGGCCTTCGGGACCCCCATTCCTTGATGATAGGAGGAAAAGCATGGGGTAAACTTCCTGGGTCAGATTGCAGTGGTGTGTGGCAGAGTGGGGATGAGGTGTCATCCACCAGATGTCGGTCTCCTTGGGTTAACCTGAGGCAGTCCCTTTGGGTGGGTGCCTGAAATGTCCTCTCCCGAAGAGAGGTTGATCACATGTCTCTGTTATCATCTGAGCTCAAGCACTTGAACATCGGTATGACAGCACTCTCTGGGGTTCGGAGACCGGATAGTGGCGAGATCATGGCGGGTGATTACACTTACTATTGGTCTGATCGCTCTGATTGATAGTTACCATGCCCAAGAGTTGCTATAGCTGTGGCCAATAAGCTGACTCCAATGCTAATTGAAGTAATAGTGCTCAACGAGTGTATTATGAGACTAAGGATTTGTCACTCCTTGGGTGTCATTTCCCTGGTCTATGTATGTGTTCCGACTGAGGTGAGTGATCTCACAGTGAAGGACGCCTTCTATGCCACACTCGAGTCTGTGGTTGATCATTGCCCCAGGCGAGATACTCCTCCAGTCTTGGGGGATTTCTATACATTGACTGGAACTGATCGGGATGGTTATGAGACATGTGTTGGTCCCCATGGGTCTGCAACTGTGAACCAGAATAACACAAAGTTCCTTAACTTTGCAAGAAGTGATGAACTTAGGGTGGCTGGTTCATGGTTTTCATGTACCCACAAGCTCATCGATGGACTTGGTATTCCAATGCTGGTGGTGTGGCAAAGGAGGTTGACCATGTGCCCTTTAATGGACACTGGAGGATGATCCAAAACTGTAGGGTCTAACGGAGTCCTCAGTTCCTCAATACCTACCACTGGCTTGTTGTAGCAACTCTGAAGTTGTAGCTTAAATTCGGGAGAATGGTACCATCCCAGCCTTGGCTGCATGTTGGAAAGCAAAAGGATTTGCACTCCGGCCACCGTAAAACACTTCATTTTGCAAAACCCACAAATGCAAAGAAAACTGAAAACCCACTCCGTGGGAGTCCCTCCTGTGCTGCTGCTCATCACAGGATTAGGGCAAAGCCTTCAGGATCCCCATTCCTTGATGACAGGAGGAAAAGCACGGGTACCATCCGAGCCTTAGCTGGATGTTGGCAAGCTCAAGGATGAGAGGGTAGCTGAGGAGTTTGCGAACAGGATTCATGGGGATTTGGGGGGTCTGGGTGCTTTGGGAAATCCTGAAGAGTTGTGGAGTGCCTTTAAGACCACCAACCATGATGTTGCTGGTAGATGTCTTGGAACCCACCATGGGGTGAAGAAGAATTTTGTCTCTCAAGGGACACTGGATACCATTGACCAGTCACAGGGCCAGGCTTAATGGCAGAGCTGAGCTGTTGAGGGAGTTGAAGTATAAAACTGTACGTGCGCTGAGCGTGGACAAGGAGGCCAATGTGCGAGGAATCTGAGAGGGGGTAGAGCATCACCTACGGTGAATGATTCTCATCCTGCTTACAGGGGAATTCGCGCATTGCGGTCAACCAAGCCCATCCCTCGGTGTACTGCAGTTAGAGCAGAGGGTTGTGGACTCTTGACAGAGGAGTCCAAAGTGAATGCCCGCTGGGTCGGTTACTTTGAGCAGCTCTACCAGGCTGATCCACCAGCTATTGAGTTGGATGTCAGGGGTGTTTCTATCCCTATTGTTGACCCTCCAATCAACGGTGGTACACCGTCGTTTGTGGAAACACAGGCTGCAGTGAACCGGTGGAAATGGGGTCAAGCTCTTGGGAGCTGTGGCATCCATGCTGAACTTATCAAGGCTAGTGAAAATGCTGCACTCATGTCATTGCATGCAGTTCTGTGCTCTGCTTGGAAAACAGGCATCATCCCAACTGACTGGAAAAAGGGCCCTTTTGTCCCTCTCTTGAAAGGGAATGGTGATCGCCAGGACTGTAACAACTACCGACGGGTGATGCAATTCTCATTGCCGGGCAAGGTCTTTGATCAGATATTTTTAGATAGGGTTTACCACCATCTGCTTGAGCACCAGCGTCCAGAGCAGTCAGGCTTTACACCAAAGAGGTCAACTATTGACCGTATCCTTGCTCTTCGGGTTCTCACCAAACACAGACGAGAGTTTCGGTAGGGGCTGCTTTGTTGATATCTGTAAAGTGTTCGATTCAGTGAATTTGGATGCCCTCTCGAGGATTCTTGGTTTTCGTGGGGTGCCACCAAAACTGATGAACCTGACATCTGAATGATACTCTGGTACTGTGAGTGCTGTGAGATGTGGTGGTACCATCTCTGACTTATTTCCAGTTGTTTCTGGAGTTCGTCAGGTGTGTGTACTGCCCCCCCCCGCACTTTTCAGCGCTTATGTGGACTGGATTCTGCGGAGGATGGTGGAGAGATCAAGCTGCGGTGCATCGTTTGGGAATGTCAAGATCTCTGATATTGATTTTGCAGATAATGTCATCATCTTTGTGAAGACTCTGGATATCCTTTTGGGGGCCCTTGTGGTGCTGAATGAGAAGTCGGAGCAGTTGGGATTACAGGTTTCCTGGGTCAAAACTAAGATCCAGGCTTTCAATGACATCTTGGATGCTGCTCTCTTGCCTGTACGTGTTTGTGGAGAGGATGCTGAGGTCACAGAGAGATTCACTTTCCTTGGCAGTGATATTCATGTCTCTGCTGGCTGTGAGCCAGAGGTTAATAGATGTCTGAGTGCAGCCTGGGAAGTCATGGATTCGCTGGATCATGGGGTGTGGCGCTGTCGATACCTGTGCAGGACGAAAGTCCGGGTCTTCAGGTCCTTGGTGCTTCCAGTCTTGCTCTACGGATGTGAGACTTGGACTCTGACCAGGGATCTGAGACGGAGACTTAATTCCTTTGGTACCAGGTCTCTTTGGAGAATCCTTGGCTATCGCTGGTCAGACTTTGTGTCCAACGCACAGTTGCTGAGAGAGACTCAAGTGAGATTTGTTACCTACATAGTCCATGAGCGTCAGCTGCGGCTGTCGTATTTTTTTATTGCAAAATATCATGTATGTGGCTCATTTGCCTGATGCTGATCCTGCTCACCAGATTCTCTCAGCGATGGAGCCTCATGAGTGGAGGAGGCCATTGGGCCGACCACGTGTCTCGTGGTTGCAGAATGTTTATCAGAATCTCAAGGAGATGGGGATGGGCCAGGCATCTGCCTGAGGGGTGGTCAGACGGAGGCCCCTGGAGTACCGGAGGAAAGTGGATGCAGCTATGCACTGCTCCGGCACATGCTCCCATACCTGACCAACCTGAATATGTGAAGTGTGGCTTCTTTTTACCAAGAGATGAGTGCTTCAATCCCTTCCGTTCGGTGGAGTGCCTCTCCCTGCCCTGTGACATGCAGCAACGTTTCTCTTGCCCCTTCAAAGCTGCAGCCCCATTTCAACACGCAACATCCACAACACAAAAGTAAGTAAATCAAATTCTTCGAGAGAACACTAGCCACACACTGGAAGCAGCAGAACTCGCTGCGTTTAGGCCTATTTGGTTGTCTTGTATCTTCTTCTGGCATGACATCGTGTTCATTTGCATGAAAATAAATGTTCCGGTATAATCCTTATTTCATCATCAAAAGGTATTTCCTACCCTTTCATTTTCAAATTGCTGTGATTGAATCAATTGCTTCATGATGGTGTACATGAGTTTTTGGAACTACTTGATTTGGGTGAATGACAGTGGAAAAGGTTGAGAAGCAAATGGTTGAGACTAAATAATCTGATCTTGATCGGGTGACCCAACTTGAAATTGTATATGTACACACACACACACACACACACATATATATATATATATATATATATATATATATATATATATATATATATATATATATATATATATATATATATATATATATATATATATATATATATATATATATATACACATATACACACACACACACACACACACACACACACACACACACACACACACACACACACACACACACACACACACACACACACACACACAACCCATTTCCACCAGGCAGTTGTGGTTGGTGAGTTGTTTGAATCAACATGTGATTTCCCACGGGGTATTGCAGTTTCTTTTCTTTTTAAAGTGTTGCAATCAATATGATGTTAATGTTCATGGAAACTGGCTATTAGTTTTCAAAATATCATAAAGTACCTAACAGAGAAGTGCCTCGAATGTTCCCTCATATGAGGGGTGCCCAAAGTGAATTGAACAATTTGAACAAGGGAATTAACATCGTTTAAAAAAAAACAAAACTGTGTTTCCATTCACACAAGGCATTGTCACCATGTGAGTATGTATTTCGTCTGCCTCACATGTATATGAAAAGAAAGTGGAAGCTAGTAAGGAGTCCCAGGTTGCATTTGTAAGGGAGTTCGTTACCAATTGGGTGTCGAATATTTCGGGAATTTGTTAAGAATGTCCTTTTTATAAAATGAAAATTGCCCCAAACAAGACATAAAGCCACTCTAAGTAAGGGGCTAAGGGAAGGTTATATGAAAACATCCAAGACACAGGAAGTAGTAGAAGTCAGGTGAAATGCATTGGCACCTCCAAGATGCAAGAAGTTGGAATTGACATTCCTCTTCAAGCTGAGTAGATCGTAGGATAATGAGCAGCACGCTACAGGTAGTTAATTCCAAAGCGGGATGGCACGAGGGATAAAACTATCTGCATAGCCTTTCGTTCTGTACTTTGGATCAGCTATAGTACATAGGTGTGCAGAGATGGCAAACCGAGTCTTGTGTCCAAACACTCGTACAGGAGGAACCAAGTTAGAAAGTCTAGCAGAACAGTAAAACAGATGAAGAGTGGCAACTGACCTACGGTAAGAGAGCGGTTGAAGAGTTGAACCCATCTCCGCACCAACCAGGTTAACTGTGTGTTTCTGGAGCCTATCAAGTAAATATAAGTGGCAGGCTGGTGCTCCAGCCCAAATGTGCAACAGTACTCCACAAGGGGATGTATAGTTGTCTTATGCAGATACAAGACAGTATCAGGAGGTAAATACCTTTTCGCTTGATTGAGACAACCAACTCGCTTGGAATCATTCTTAGCAATACCAGACATACACTTATCCCATTGGAGGCTAGACGACATGTCTAGATCAAGAAGCCAAAGCTCAGATGATTCTGTTAAGGTTGAAGACCCCATGGGCACAGAAAGGAAATACCTGTTTTTGGAGCGAGACATGGACAACAATTTAGTTTTCTGTGCAATAAAGGTTATGAGCCAATCATGCTTCAACACATTCTATAAATCATTGTCTAGTGAAACTCCAAATTCATTATGAGTAGTGTCGAGTGAATCAGCAGATGTACAGTAAAGTGAGGAGTCATAAGGATCCATGGCTAGCTGAGACAAAACATTATCAGGAAGATAATTGATATAATATAAACAAGGAACAGAGTGGGACCAAGGACAGAGTGCTGTGGAATACCACAAATGATAGAGTAAGTAGAAGATTGTACTCTCAAGTATCACCTTCATATTGCAATTTGTAAGGAAAGCCAAAATGATTGAATGCATCACTCGAGATACACCATACGACTGAAGCTTGTGGAGCAGACCCTTGTGCCACACTTTATCAAAGGCTTTCAAGATATCCAAAGGAACTCATCGAGCTTCACCTTTGAGCTCCAATGCCCTGTTGAAATGATCTGTACTTCAGGATAGTCGATCACCAGGAGGGAGAATGGCAAAATCCATACTGGCAGTCAGTGAAAAGTTCAGACCTCCAGACGGCTGAGAAGTTGTTCATTGATGAAGTATTCAAATACCTTACTTATTACAGGAAGCAGGCTGATGGGGCAATCGTTACTTTTGACAGCATAATAGTCACAAACTGTTAAGACTGCTAAGGTTTCTCAGTAAATTATATCGATGAAAAGGTCATTATATGTTGGACATAATTGACTGAATAGTTTGTGGTTATATAATTTTTTTTACTTTGGGTAGGTGTACGAACCAGCAACTGATATATACGTACTTTGTAAAAAAAAAATTAATATTTTCATACTTTGCTAAGCTCTGCCCTGAATGGACAGAGCTTCACAGAATGGCAGAGAATACTGTTGTGGAGATTAAGATATCAATTTATATTTTCCTAGGAATGTCCTTTGACAGCATATTAGTCATTAATTGTTAAGATTGCTGAGGTTTCTCGATCAAGTGAATCGATGAAAAGGTTACATGTTCGACGGAATTGACTGACTACTTTGTGGTTACATTATTTTTTGCTTCAGCCGGTGTGTGAACCAGCGACTGAGTGTATACACTGTCTGTGTGTACAACCTAAATATGCACATAACACAAAATTGCCTGAACATCGATATTTGTAGACCTCCGCATGCATGCACTGTCCGGACCCAAGAGCTCTTAAATAAGGTATCATTCAGCATTATGTGTGCTGTAGTTTCAATGTTTACCTCATTCAGACACAATCATGCAACTTGCATTTATATAGGTATATATGTTGTATTTATACAGATATATAGATTGTATTTATACTTGCATTTATACAGATATATAGATTGTATTTATACTTGTATTTATACAGATATATAGATTGTATTTATACTTGTATTTATACAGATATATAGATTGTATTTATACTTGTATTTATACAGATATATAGATTGTATTTATACTTACATTTATACAGATATATAGATTGTATTTATACTTATATTTATACAGATATATAGATTGTATTTATACTTACATTTATACAGATATATAGATTGTATTTATACTTACATTTATACAGATATATAGATTGTATTTATACAGATACAGTATATCGATTGTATTTATACTTACATTTGTATAGACAAGCCGGTAGGCGACATGGCTGCTCACTCTCGATGGAAAGCTGGCCGACGCGACTTGCCGATATTTATGTACATGCTATCAATCAATTTAGCACAATAAATATGATTATCACAGCCCTCTTAGTTTGCGCCCAGAAACCCGCCTTGTGAAATTTCAGGCATGTTTCCAAAGAGACTCTAACAAATGGCAGCCCTGGTAATTCCATTTATCTATTCGCAAAAGATTTTATTTTTTATATGATGCTGCAAGACATTCTCCTTGGGCACAAAAAAAGACAGGTCCCTCGGAGGTATTGATTTTTTCATACAATCCACAATAAGTGTACGATGTACGATAAAGTATTTCAGCTGTTGCTAAGCAACGGAGATGTGCATAGCAACCATTCATTTTTGTGTACATGCGAGCCACATTGCACACATTTCACCCAAGTTTCATCAAAATCAGACTCTTTCTCTTAGAGATATTCGCAATTAACCATTTGTGAAATGTTCGACATGGACTCGCCCAAAACCTATCTCCTCCTACAAATATTTTTTGTTAGGGCTGCAAATTGGCATGAAGGGAGCTAGATAGATTGCGCACAGAACTCTAAGCTTCGATTTTTCGATTTATTTTTTCTTTTTTTCGATTTTTTTAACCACTTTAAAGGACCGTTGCTATGCCGTTGCTGGGGCCCGGGGTCCCAGATTCGAAAGCACATGATTCCCAGAAATATTGGTCCTACCTACCAAATTTCATTGAAATCGGTTGAGTGGTTGAGCCCCGAGGCTTGACCAAAGTTTCGCGGACAGACAGACAGATGGATATGTCCAGAATAAGGGTGCTCTAAGAGCAGCTAATATATAGATTGTTTTTATACTTACATTTATACAGATATATATATATATATATATATATATATATATATATATATATATATATATATATATATTGTATTTATACTTACATTTATACAGATATATAGATTGTATTTATACTTGCATTTATACAGATATATAGATTGTATTTATACTTGCATTTATACAGATATATAGATTGTATTTATACTTGCATTTGTATGGGCACGCATGAAGCGATAAGCAGAGTTCGGTAATTGGTTCATTTTGTCTGTCGATCTGTCTACAAATTTCAATTTATGATTTAATCGTCAGATGTTAATTTAAGTTGAATGTTAATAATTTGAACACAAATCGGAACATGAATCGGAAAATGAACCTGTAGTTGAACAGTACTTTGGCTCTGAATTCATCCTGATCGCACAAGCGCAGAGAAGAGTGAGATAATTGTTTTTGTCTGTCTGCCTGTCTGGCAGTCAAACAAAATTGAAAATCATTCCAAACAGGAAACTTAGTTTTTAGCGACTTCATAAAGGACACAAACAGCAGGCACAAAGAACTAATGTAGTGTGTTAAGTAAGGTGGTGTAAAAGACGCTGCATCAATAGCGGTAAATTTGTGAAAAAAATGCATTTTTCTACAACCTTTAAAAATCCTAATTTTATTTCATTTGAATTCTAAGCTTGAACACACTGCAGAACACAAATATCACCAACTTGGTACTTTCAAAAACTTTTCGTTTCGCAGTACTTGGACAAAATATTATGGCATTTTACATCATCTCGATCAATCCAATATGCCGTTCGTAGACCCTGCCCATGTCTCTTTTTCTCAAGACTGTGCGGAGTTAGGAGTTTCCTTGAACTCCATAGTTACCTCTGCCACCAAAGGTGGACAGAGGTTATGCTTTCACCCCTGTCTGGCTGTTTGTCTGCCTATTTGTCTTTCTGTTTGTCTGTATGAACAGGATATCTCAAAAAGTTGTGGACGGATTCTGGCGAAACTTGGTGGACACGAGTGTCTGACAGGGATGGATTGATTCAATTTTGGTGTAGATCCAAATCCGGATATGAGAATTTTTTAGTTTTTCAAAGTGATTCTTCACCATTGAGAGATAGGGCCAAAAACGATATATAGCATGATATTTCAATACGAGGTCAGTCGAATGTAGAAAGCAGGATTGAAATTAGAACCACAGATGCTTCGATCAACAGCGAAGAATCATTAGAAATGAAGTACCTAAATAATAAAGAGTGAGCTAGGAGGATTTATGATTCATCTTGGAATTCTAATACCATGAAAGAACAAGTCACAAGTTGCATCAAGCAAGAGTATGGCCCACGTTTTTTGAACACAGAATAATTTCCTAGCGAATCAGTGTGTCTGTTGCAACTAGCTTTACATGGTATAAGGAATCCAACACACAAAACACTACATGCCAGTGCTGTCGAAGACCAAGGGCTTGCAATCCATTGTCGGCCAAGTGCAAAGATAGACCGCTCCGCCTTCAACGATTAATCGTTGGGTGGTGTTTGCCCGTGGTGCACCCACCAACATGCTCCACCTGGGAGAGAATTATGCAGAAGATATGATTAGAAGTTTGTGCAGCGTAGTGAATATATGGTTAAGATGAGGGGGTGGTGGACTCTCAGCTAAGAGAATTGCTAAAGAGAGCCCCCCCCTCCACCCTTCCCATCAGCTATATTAAATGTATAGCAGTTCATTTTTACAAGGGTTAATAAGAGAACTGACCTCATAGGTTATCATATGCAATCAGACCCCACAGCCCCATTTTTATCTCACCTGGAACGCAGTTCTGGGGAACTGATGGGATGGTGTGTCATTTGTCTGTCAGTCCGTCAGTCCATCAGTCAGTCCGTCCGTCCGTCCACAAATACTTTCAACTTCTCTGAAACTACGCATCGGATTTCGATGAAACTTTGCCACAACGTTCATCACAGTGTATGTACCAAAGGTTGCTCATGGCATTAAAAAACTGGCCCTAAGGGGGTGTTACAGGGGGTTGCACCCCAAAATTGGTATTTGCTTTTTTTCTCAGAAATTACACATGCAATTCTGATGAAACTTGACCACATGGCATTAAATTGACCACATTGACCACATGGCTTGATCATGCCATTAAAAAGTCTGGATTTAAAGGGGTCTACTGTGGGAGTTTATGAGGGGGGGTATTGCCCCCCCCCCAATATGTATTTGCTTTGTTCTCCGAAACTACACACATAATTTCGATGAAACTTGACCACAACCTTCATCACCAATGCTGTACCAAAGTTTGTTCAAGCCATTTAAAAAATTTGAGGTCTAAAGGGGTCTATGGGGGGGGGGGAGGAGGGGGTGGCTTCCCTAAAATAGGTATATGCTTTCTTCTCAGAAACGACATGCAATTCTGATGAAATTTGACCACAACCTTCATCACCCATCATGCACGAAAGTTTGTTCACGACATTAAAAAAAACTTGGGGTCTTATGGATTCTAAGTGGGGGTGCCTTCAAAAATATGTATTTGCTTTCTTCTCAGACACTACACACATGATTCCAATGAAACTTGACCACCGCCTTCATCACCCATGATATACAAAAGATTGTTCATGGCACTAAAAAAAAAAAATTGGGTTCCGAGGCATCTACAGGGTAGATGCCCCCCAAAGAGATATTTGCTTTCTTTTCAGAAACTACATGCACAATTCTGATGAAACTTCACCACAACCTTTATTACCCATGATGCACTAAAGTTTGTTCACAGCATCAAATAATAAATCCAAAGGTATTTACTTTCTTCTCCATTATATATTTGGTGGGTCATCCAGGCCGACCAGTGGTTGCCTGGTTATCATATTCAGCCACTACCAGGTGAGTACCCAGGGGTATTGCCCCTATGTTTCCAATTTAATAACTGGGTAAATGCAAGTGATAAAGGTAAATCTGTACAAAACCTGGAGGAAAAAAAAATCTGAAATTAGAATTTATTGTTAAAAATATGTATTTCTATTTCTAAAATAGCTCAATAAGTACCTGTTCATGCATTGGTTACACAAAACCAACATATTGATCGAAGTTGCTACACCATTATTTTTGCTGGATGAAGAAACAAGAGCTTGTAGAGCAAGTCCAGAGGCATTGTGTGGATGAATGGGTTTGTGAAATTATACTACAAGATCTTATCAATGGCAAATCAGATGAAATGTGTCAGTAACAAAGTTTCTTCAGCAAACAAGGATGGTGTTACCATAAACCAGTGAAACTAATCTGGATTGCTGTTCTTGGGATCAATCTGTGAATCCAGCAGATACCGCTCACAGACATGTCAATCTCACACACTGGGCATGAGACTCACACAATTCGCCAATGTGTCATGCTGTCACGCATCTCGTGCTATAAGTCAGGCATTTTGATTTTTTTTTGTCCGGATAAGTCCGGATAAGCACACGGATAAGTCCAGGACTCGGCGGGTCGCTTATCGACCGTGAACGCCAATAACTCAACCATGTGACTTGGGGTCCTCCGTCTAATGGAAACCAGTTACCTAGTGGTTATGTGATCTAATTACTGGGGGACATGCCCTCGGTACGCCTTGTTCAAACTGGATCACCTTATCAGATCAGATGCAGCCAAGCGTAACTGCCAAGGATGTACCAGCTAGGAAACAGATCGTTGGGGGATAACGTCCCGGCTAAGCTAGGAGACGGACCATGCTGGACCAATGAAGGAAAAGATGAAGACGAGCTGGGAACATTTCTATACAAAGCATTTATTTACAATTAGCGAAAAATTGTATGTAGCACAGTAAATGGGGTTCATTATTATGTACAGCAGAGATAGCAAGGAATTTGTGGGGTGCAACAAAAGGCGAGCAATTTACAAAAGCAGACACAAAGCAGACTTATACCATTATATCTTCTACAATCGTAATTTAAACTACAACAGGCACCACGCACGTGCGCGCGCACGCACATGCACGCACGCGCACGCGCACACACACACACACACACACACACACACACACACACACACACACACACACACACCCACCCACACACACACACACCCACCCACACACACACACATCTGATGAAGATTAGTTAGCCAGAAGGAAGGAGAGCAGATGAGAACTAACGGCCTCCCAATACCTGGCGCGGTTGGCCAACCGCGCAACCCAGTATGCTTTGGGGGATGCTCCGCTTGAGTGATCCCACCTCAAGAGTCGGCGCATTATCTCTTGTTTGATCACTTTGCCGAGGCTTGTGGAAATGTGTGCTTTGCACTGCTCCAGAATGTCTGTCGCATACCAACCCCGAGTGCAAATGCAGCGATAGGCAGACAACGAGATGCAGCGAAGAGAGGGCAGAGCAGAGAGGTGGAGAAGTGGGCACGGCAAACAGGCGGAGACAGTGCATGTCAATCAGGCAAGAGGGAACAGAGAGAGAGAGAGAGGAGAGAGAGAAAGAGAGAGAGAGAGAGAGCACGGGACAGCTTCGCAATCTGCCTTTTATAAGCCCTGGGCGAAGGGAAGGGCGATGACTCGAAGCGATGCGCCGTCATCCGAATTGTGCCCTTCCATTGGATCCTAGCCCTGCCCTGCCAGGCTCCTGGGGCCGGCAGTGGCCTCATTCGCACATCCGGCGCAATGTGGCCCGGAGCCCTTCACAGAACTCTGGGGCCATGTTCTGGTGACTTGACGAGGGTCGTGTCGGTCCTGCATTCCCATTCGGGGCACCCCTGGCGAGCTGCGGTTGGTGCTGTTAACGCGCTTTGCCCGTCCCCGCACCACGTGGTTCGAGTGGCCTGGGCCATGCAGCATGCTCGTTTGGTGGCAATTTGCATCGAAGTGGAGATGCGTGGAGGCACGGGGTGATTGTTCCTGTGTGCGGGACATGTTGGTGGTCAAGGTGGTGCTTCTGCTGAGCGAAGGTTGAGCAAGGTGAGACACATTGTAAATTGGCACGCCATGCACATGCTGTCTCATAGGGTGGCTGCCTGAGTGCAGTGACTGCTTCAATTTGTATCATGGATAAAAGGAAAGAGTTTGAATGAAAATCTGGATTGAATGGCAGATAGAGATACAACAAGAAGCAAATACTTCGATATCGCGTAGCTGGGGGCAGTAAAAGTCGAGGTTAAGAATGATGAAACAATTTTGCAGTTATAAAATTTAAATGTAGACATGGTGAATTAGCATGCATGATGGGATGAGTTTTGACGTTGGACACATTTCTATTTATAGCCCTCAGATCAAAGGGACGTACGTGGCCAAAAGTGTGACAGAAGACGTGACAGAAGACACAGAACAGAATAGCCAATTATATAACAGCGCGATGTCTCCGTGCTGTAATTAGACCGAGCTAAAAGACCCATGCAACACACTTCGTCCCATTAACCCAGTAGACATGAGAGGAAGGTCTGACTGCACGATTACTAATGAAATAACTGCCTGGGGATCACTGTATGTTAGGTGCCATCGCCTCAGAGACATGTGGCTTTGCAAAACCACAACATTATTAAAAAAGATATAGATATACATATATACATATTGTTACGAATTCGCGCCCGCTGGCGTGCGATCGGCCGCTTTCCACGAATAGCAAACGCGTCGCCCACCGGACGGACAATTCAGTCGTGACCCTCCTGGAACTATCGCCAGAAACCAGTCACGGGTGAGGGTTTAACCTCACCACAGCCCAGTCCGCATTCTACCCGCGCGAAATAGGGTCACTCGCCGAGTATCGAAATACCTAAGTACTCACGCGGGTAACCTACCGAGGGGCAATACCTCGCCGCAGGTCGGCTTGGGACACGAACCGCTTAAGCGGTTCGTTCCGTTCTACAGCGATAACCGAGCGGGTATTATCGCCGACCTCGACGGATCCGATTCTCCTTACCGGGTGTTGAAAACCCAACTAATTATTCCGCGATGCAAGATGGCATTTCCAATGGGGAATAGAGGATGCAACGAACGGGATACATTTCACACAAGGACATTTATGCACTATCTACACGTATACAGGCAAGGCAGTCATGCAATGTACAAGAAACAAATAGAATGCGTTACCACCGACTACAATGAGAGTGTACAAGCACAGTCACTTTACAGTTTTACTTAACAGACGGCGCCACGACAACATTCATTCAAAAACCCAAAAGAAACACAAGAAAAGACCCCCTCACAGACAAGGGGGTCAGGCTGGACCACTTGGGTCTTTATGGCACGGGACTTGGGACACCGAACGGGTCCTACGAGACCGTAGCAGTTACCTGCACCCTCGAGGTGCCTCGATGGTCGCCGAGCTCTCTCTGGCACTCTCCCCCATGGACGCGCAGGTTCGTGCCCCACAGCCGGCAGAGCTGCGCCTCCCGTCCGTGTCTCCGGTATGTTGCCCGGACTCTCCACCAACCCACGCCTCTGGTGTACGGGTCGCTCCACAGACCCAGAGACCAAGAGACCAAGACAAGACCATGGCCAAGAGAAGGGCGCAAAACGAAGAGGAGGAGACCAGACCAGGAGAAGAGCGCCAACGAAGAGGACGAGGAGAGCAAGGCTCGCAGCTGTCCACCTTATATAGCCTGGGGCTCTGCCCTTCGTCCCTCCCCGTTTTTGGCTCCGCCTCCCTTTGAGAAGCTTCTCGAAAAGGGGCGTTTCTCAACTCCGACCGCCTCACTCCTCGTATCCACCAATCGCGAGCGAGCTGCCTCGCCCTTCTCGTTACACCAGCCTCGGAGAAAAAAGGCGGTAAAAAACCCACACTCACCATTGGAGGTGTCTTATCCTCATTCTTTTACGCCCGCGTTCTCGGACCCCTTTTGAACGCGGAAAGAGTCGTAGCGTGGTCTGTGGAGGGTGGCATTTGCAAGCTGGCGTAGTGGCAAAGATGGTTAAATGGTGGTGGTGTTGTTGTGGCGATCGTAGCATGGTTGGCATTGTGGCGTAGTTGGGGTGGTTGTGTTGTTGACGTCGTGGTTTGTTGTAATGGTGGGCGAGATATGTCGGTTCAAAATAATGATAGGGAAAGAAAAACCTACCTCAAAGGATCACAGCCCCGTGATACGAATAATTCCCATTAAACAACGGTGGGGATATCTAACTGAACACAGACTTATCGATCTAACTGATCTAAGGAACCTTTATGGTGTTCTGCGAATTTCCACAGCTGTAACAATATATACATACATATATATATATATATATATATATATATATATATATATATACATATATATACATATATATATATATACATACATATATACATATATATACATATATATACATATATATATATATATATATATATATATATATATATATATATATATATACATACATATATACATATATATACATATATATACATATATACATATATATACATATATATATATATATATATATATATATATATATATATATATATATATATATATATATATACATATATATATATACACATATACATATATATATATATATATACATACATATATATATATATACATATATATACATACATATATACATACATATATACATACATATATATATATATATATATACACACATATATATATATATATACATATACATATATATATATATATATATATATATATATATATATATATATATATATATACATACATATATATGTATAAATATACATACATATATGTATAAATATACATACATATATATGTATATGTATACACACACACACACACACACACACACACACACACACACACACACACACACACACACACATCAAATCTGCATCGATCATCGGTTAGTTATGCAAGGTTGTGGATTATTAAAATTATTACACCATATTTTAAGGACTTGTATTCAGAAAAAGACAGTCAAACATACAGAAAAATGAGTTACCCTTTTTTGCAAACTGATGGCTCGTGGCAAGTTCACATCTCATCGTCTTTATGTACTTGTTCATCTTCTCCTAATGCCCTTGTCACTCCCAATAAAGTACACTCACGTCTACTAATGTATTTGTCCTGCAGATGATTTGTGTATAAACAAGCCTTCGATCCATATTTTGAAAAAGCCATGACATTACATAAAGAGACCTCCAAAATGGCCAGAATTGCAACATTTGAAGTTTGCGTTTCCAAAATTTTCCAACGGAGGGAAGATGGCAGAATGTTTCGAAGGGGACTGCGCTCGGATGCCCAGGGTGGTCAAACAAAAAGTTTGATAACCCAGTTTATCAAACTATAACCTCAGTTTCACTCTTTGTTCAAGAAAACACCTAAGAGGTGTGTATTCGGTGTATGCTTTCTGTAAACAGAAACTCACAATACGATTGTAAATCAAACAGTAAGCGTGTCTGACACTGCAAAGGAAATATCCCAAAGTTGCTCAAAGTATAAAACACACAACGACCACAAAACCACCTGGGGCTGAATATCCCGATGTTTGTATCAGATAAATTTTCACCACATAGCAGCTTATGTTTCCAGCTCTCAAGCCTCCACGAACAGAAGTTAGGTGCTGCACAGCGACATTGATGACTCGCATCGATCTGCGTTGGCAGCCAGCGAGAACAATGGATGAAATCAACAGAACCTCCATTTAGATGTGCGAACCGTCACGGGAAGCAAGGAGAAGTTGATGTTCCGGGTGTTCATACTTCTTCCTCTTTTGTTCCAATGAAGGGCTAACAGCTGAAACGTCAGCTTCTTCTTGCTTCCTCGTTAGTTAGCATACTTCAATCGATGTTCTCTTGATTTCCTCCATGATATTTATGACTCGCATGTACCGAGGTTCAGTCAATGTGATTATCACCACCTGGGAAGCGAGAGATATTAGCTTTGCTCAAGGACATTCTGCCAGCCTTATGGACTAATACTACAGAATAGAAGGGAATGCACACATGCCTCTCAGCTGTCTAGCCTGAGTTAGAATCTCGACCCGACTATAAACTGTCATCCCGGTGTTTCACAGGCAGGGTGATTCATCAATGGCCCTCGGATGGACGTGTCCCATCTGCCAGCATTAGTTGGTGGACATTAAAGATCCCACAGTGTCCTTCGCGATGAGTCGGTGAGCTATTGCCGGAACCATGGCCAAGTTCCAAATTCCTGCTCTGCCTTACTGTGTCGAGGTGATGACTAGTCCAGAATTGTGACCCATCACCAATGAAACTGCCTCAGCAGCCCAATGGACATGGCAGCAGAAGAAGGATCATCCGTCCATCCATCTATCCATTCATCCAGAGCTCAGCTATTGTTTAAAAAAGGGCATTATGACCTCATTTTGACAGCAGTATTCAACCAATATCAGCCTTAATTAAAATTCCAAACAATAGCTCATTCATTTCTTTTTCTTTTGTTGTAGACATAGTCGAGGTTTGTAGAATAGCTTGTACTAATACTTTGAATGGAATAGGACAAAATAAACAGCAGAGAGGGGGGAGGGGAGACACCAACAGCAATGCTGAAGGCCAAGACAAGGCAGAGGTGGATAAACAATGAGTGTGGGGAAGAATGGGGGACAGGAGTGGATGCATGAGGTGGGCAAGATGGATACAGAAGGGAATTCTCAGGACGGAAAACTAGAAATCTGGAAAGAGGAGGGATTGGGATGGGGTGGAGGGTTAATGAGGGGCGAAAAGATCATAGTTTGGGATTTGGGATAATCTGAGATCGTGGTGAACAGCTGTCTTGAAGACCTGGAGGGAAGAATGAAATTGAAGAGGATGTGGAAGTTGGTTCCACAGATGGGAAAAAGAGGAACAAATGAGTGGAGATAAGTAGTGATCCTGGATCAAAGTTGTTTCACCAGAAGGGGGTTGATGGTGGCCCATGTGAGTCCTTCAGAAACCTCAGAGGACAAATCATGGAAAGAGCAGAGGATGCAAGATCAGAAAGGAGATGGAGAGACCACCGACTTGTCTACGATGGCGAAGTGATAAGCCCATAGACTCAGCTTCATCGAGGGAGATTCCAATAATTTTAAAGGCCTTGGTTTTCATGGCATCAAGTTGAGCAAGGGATGTCACGGCAGAGGGTAGAGTCATCAGCAAATAGATAAAGAGGATTTTCCAGAGTCAGAGAAATCATTTTTGAAGATCATGAATAGGACTGGGCCCAGAACTCTTCCTTGAGGCACTCCAGCCTTGATAGTGAAAGGAAATTAAAGGATTCTGTTGAGTGCCACACGTTGGCTACGAGAGAAGAGGAAGTCACTAGTGGAGAGGGGGGTAAGTTGAGCCACTTATTGGTGATGTTGATCTCGGGTCCAAGGTATCGCAGAGTCAAAGATGACATATATCTTGTTTTACACAGCAAGGACAAGTGCATTGTTTGTAGGCCATAATCAGTCATGCAGGATCAGCACCAGCGTATTGACGAAGCAGCAAAAAAAAAAACCACTCAAGCGGCGTGACCTACCCCGTCGATGGGGTAAGTTGATCCATGTACTGGGGTTAGTTATTCCACTGCATATGGCAAAAGAAGATGATTATGGGAAAAGATATTTAATTCACAAAATATTTTACAGACAGTTTATTGACCTATAATGATATATTCAGTATTTGGTGTACTGTTCAGGCACAATTTACGAATGTCCAATGACAGTTAAATCTAAAACAAATGAGGGTATGATACAAATTGCAAACATCAAACTGGCCTTCTCATAAATAGCTACAAAGAGAAACATAAAAATTTTAAAAATAACAATCATGCATTTCAATATTGTGGAACAAGTTCAGGTTCACTGCATATCCTATGTTAGATTCCATTTGCTCAGACTACATTAAAACACCAGTTGACAAGATCTTAGGGTAGATCTTCTGACTGTTTTTGGCTTTGGAAGTTGGAAAATATGCTTCGTCCTTTAGATTTGTTAAAAAAAAAATGGAGTTGGCCTTGGATGCCATCAGCAGACAGTTTGGAGAGCAAGGCAGGATGATAAACTGCATGAAAAGTACGAGATATGTCCAGAGAGACGACCCTGATATCATGACTGACATTGAGGGCCTCCATCTACTGTTGGGTGAGTAGAAGCAGCAAGTCCAAGGTGGAGTGACCTGGTCTGAATCCGAATTGGTGATCTGAGATGAGGTTGTTGGAGAAAAGGAAGGCTTTCATATCAACAGCGATGACAGATTTCATGACTTTGCTGATGATTGGAAGTAAGCTGATAGGTCTGTAGTTAAGGGGACCAGTTTTTTCACCTTTTTTATGTAGTGCAGAGATGGTGGCAGATTTCCAAGCAGATGCAACATAACCTATGGTAAATGACAGAGTGAGAAGGACAAAGAGATGATGTGCAAGAACAGTGGAGCAGGATTTTAGGACACGTGAGCTGATGCCGTCCAGTCAAAGTCGAGGGTTAAAAGAACCTTCTCCACCTTCTCAGGTGCAAAAGACACATGGTCCAGGAGTAGTTGGGTAAGGCAGGGAATGATGGGTGCTGAGACAGAGGAGTTGGGGGACACAAGATTTGGAAGCAAACACAGAATTGAGGCATTCGGCCTTTTCATGAGTGGAGTCGAGTGTGGTGCCATTTGAAGAGAGGGAAGGGATGGAAGGGGAGCATACACCAAAGACAGACTTAACAAGGTGCCACCAGGTTTTTGAGGAGGGACTCAAGTTTGAAAGTTCATTCTTGAGGTTGGATAGATGTTGTTTCATGACTTTCCTGAGAGTGGACACACACTTGTCGTGGACTTTTTGGAATGCACTGAGATTGCCATTGGTCAAGATTTGCTTTCCAGGAAAAGAAGGAAAGTTGTTTCAGAGCAACTGCCTCACCACAGGATTCAGTGTACCATGGGTAGGAATAAGGGAAGGATACTTGAAGACGAGATGGGATGGATCTGTGCATGAGAGAGAATAGGTTTCTGTCGAATAATTCCCAAGCTGAGTTCACATCAGGTGCAGTAGATATGGGAGACCAGTCCTGAAGAGAGAAAGAAAGGGCTGCTTGCAGTCCCAGCAAATCTGCTTGAGTGAAACGCCAGGTAGCTACCTGAGAATAGCCAGAGAGATGTTGACTTTCACAAGCAAATGATCAGATGAACCAATTGGAGCAAAGGAAGAGCAGAAGACATTTGCTGGGAAGTTTGCCATCACCAAGTCCAGAAGAGAGGTTTGCCAATGAGAGAAATCTGCGTTGGAAAGTTCACAGATCGAGTCAGTCCCATGGAGTCACAGAAGTCCTTTGCTGAAGTTCCATGGCTGGTGAGAGAGGTACCAACACCCAGCCAAATTGCATGGTGACAATTGAAATCACCACATATGAGGAAGAGAGAGAGAGTTGGGATGAGTGGTTAAAAGTTTGTGCATGTTGGCTGGGAGAGAGATGCAGATGGAGTCATCACTATTAGGAGGATGGCACAACATGGACAAACAAGAGGTGGGAGCGGAGCGATGTCACAGCCAGTGGTACTCCTGGGGGTTGGGAGGTGTAAGATCAGTCCATGGACAGTGAGAAATTGAGTTATTGGTGTAAAGTGCAACTTCGCCGCCGAGACGTGGTTCAGGCCTATCATATCGGAGGAGACAACATCGGCGAGAGACACTCACATCGGCAAGGAGTTGAGGATGTCCTGTGGGACAAAGGATTCTGCAAGTAGTTAGAGAGGTCCACACAGTCAGAGAGAGGGGGGAGGAGGCATTGGGATGGTGCAGGATAGGGGGCTTTGTGGGGGCAAGGTGAAGCTTTGGGGGGGGGATTGTGATAGGAAGATTTGAGTGCGTGGGATGTGGGGGTTGGTTTTGAGCGTGTAGGGTGCAGGGGAAGGTTTGAGTGTGTGGAGGCAGGGGAAGGTTTCAGTGTGTGTGGTGCAGGTGAGGGTTTGAGTGTGTGGAGTGCGGGGGAAATATTGGATGAGGGTGAGGGTGTGAGTGTGTGGGGTGCAAGTGAGGGTTTGAGTGTGTGGGTTGTGGGGGAGAGTTTGGGTGCAGGGGAAGGTTTGAGTATGTGAGGTGTGCGGGAAGGTTTAAGTGTGTGGGGTGCAAGTGAGGGGTTGAGTGTGTGTGTTGTGGGGGAGAGTTTGGGTGCAGGGGAAGGTTTGAGTGTGTGGGGTGTGGGGGAAGGTTTGAGTTGGTGGGGTATGGGGGAAGGTTTGTGTGTGTAGGGTGAGTTAGGAAGCATTTAGGGACTGGAGTTAGGGGGAAGTATTGAGAGGGTGGGATGAGGAGGGAGGCAGAAAGGGTGGATATGAAGCTTTGAAGGGGTGTGGTGGGGGTGAATTCTTTTTCTGATTCTCCAGAAATACAATGGTTAAATCTATATATAATGGAACAAGTGTAGGTGATTATGTATGTATGTATGGATGGATGTATGTATGCATGTATGAATGTATATCCACTCTTCACCCATTGGTTGGGCAACTGACATGACGTCACCCACAATTATAACCGAAAATACTTCACCCAAAGTGGATAGAGGACCCAAAAGACCACCCCCCCCTCCCCGAGGATCCAAATGACCCAGAGGACCTAAATGACCCCAAGGACCCAAAAAACCCTGAGGACCCAAAAGACCCCAAGGACTCAAAAGACATAAATGACCCGAAGACCAAAAAGACCCCAAAGATCCAAAATACTCAAAAGAGATAAAAGATCTAAAAGACCTTAAAGACCTTAAAGACCCTTAAATACCAAAAATAACCCAACAACCTAAAAGACCCGAAAGACCCTGAAGACCCAGAAGACCCCAAACACCTTTAAACAACCTGATGATCCAAAAGACCCCAAAGATCTAAAAGACCGTGAAGACTTTTAAATACCCAATAGACGCTAAAGACCCCAAAATGCCCCAAAGACACAGAAGAACCAAAATACCAAAAATATACTGAAGACCCAAAAGACCCCAAGGACCCAAAAAATCCAGAGGAAGGAAAAGACTTTGAGGACCCCGAACACCCAAAAGATCAAGAGGACTTAAAAGACCTCGAGGACTCAAAAGACCCAGGGGATTCAAATGACCCAGGGGATTCAAATGACCCGAGGACACATACTCTGTGCAGAGCGTTGGTGCTGCCTAAGCAGTCTCCTTGGCTATTGGACACAATCCTGGATGGGTCACCACTCCAACACAGTATACCAGCAAGCTGGTACTCATTTTGCCAACCTCGAAAGGATGACAGGCTGAGTCAACCCCACCTGGTATCAATTCAACAGCCAAAATACCCGACAGTCCCAAAAGACCCAACGGGACTATCTGGGACCCAAGGAAATTCTGTATAATGTAAAATGTGACTTAAGGGCCCAACCGCCCCCCCAACCCCTCCGCACCCACTCACAATCCCATGTCCTCAACCCCCCCTCACAACTCTGTCCTCTCTTTGCACCTCTCCGACCACCACATCCAAACTTTGTGCCCCCCCCCTTTTTTGAATACCATGTCGAGGCTCGTATAAGAGCTGACACACAGAACAAATAACAAGGCAGGAGACAAGAGAGGTGAGAGAGGGAAGCACAAAACAGTGGGGAACAGAGACAATAGGAGATCTGTGGAAGGGAGAGGGATGGAGCAGGGTACACGTGGTATACAAGATGGACACTGCAGTGAGCCCTTTCTTTAAACCCTCAAATTGCCCTCCCAACCCAAAGTTATCAACTCTCCCCCCCCCCTTTCAAAAGCCTCAAACTCCTCAATCACAACTCTGTCTCCTCTCTACCCTCCCTCCCCCAAGCCAACTCTGTCATCCCCTCCCCCTTTCTTCTTCAAGTCCTCAACTGCCCTAAACCCCAAGTACCCATCTCCTCTTCCAACCCCAAGTTCTCAACCCCCCCTCCCAACATCTCTCTTCTAACTCCATGCACCCTCACCCCCAACTCTCCATCCTCCCCTCCCCATTTCTACCTGTTCTAAACAATGTTACACAAATATACACAGGGACCTTTGGCACATGAGGTCATTCGGCCTATCATGTCTGAGTTGTTCCTGTCCCCATTTTTTAATAGCAATGTTAAAAGTAAATAAAGATGGAACGTTAAATTCACGATCAGTTCCCCTTTCTTCCCTGATCCTCACTATAATTCACGGACCGGTGTTTGTGTGTTTGGTTGTCATGCTACTTCTACAGTTGTGGGCCGATTCCATCCAGACTAGCTACATAGGATCAGCACGACCCCAATTAATGTATAGGGCTGTTTTTGTCTTTGCTGGTCATCTTGGGGAGAGTGGGAGGGTGAGGGATGCAGATTCTCTATGTAAATGTGTATTGTGTAGCACCATCTCCAGGTTTTCCCTGGTATTACAAGTCTCCACCATTGCAGTGCAGTATTCCTGTCCCCACGTTTTCCAGTGCTGTGAGGTGTTTTGAATTATAAGCAGTGGGTATGTTTTTGCTTCATGCACATAACCTGGGGTTTTTTTTTTGGGGGGGGGGGTTTGCTGATACAGTGGTGTCAGTTGCCTTTACACTGCTCAAATAAAGGTATGCGTCAGAAGAACGTGTTGCATGCTTGGAACAACATCACCCGTCGGGTGGGTACTCTGCTAGTTATAATAAAAAAAATTCAGCTTTGAAACATGAAAATGTATGTCCACTGAGATTCAATGTTTTTTTAAACCCTCATGCCTCAAAAACAAACAAAATCATTGACGTAAAAACCACGTTCAGTTCTTTGTGTATTACAAACTAACAATTCATAATAATCATCGCAAAAAAGTTTTTGCACAATTTTCATTTCATTGCACTGCACTTTTAAGTAAGCGAACTTGTCTGCCAGTTCTGGTTGTCGGTGGACGTTAAAGATCCCACGGTGGCTCTCACGGAGTGCAAGCCTGTTACTGCAGCCACCCTGGTGAATTACAAATTCCTATCTTACCTGTGGGTAGGAAGTGGTTTGGTCTTGTTGAACACTCCTTGACACCCAGTTACACTGATTGTTATCATAGAGTGTTACTCATACATATGAATCCCAGTTTCCTCATTAATTGACGCACATTTAACAGTGAAAGACAAAAAGTGATGGAGGGCATACAAGGCTCTACAAAACACCATCTTGGCAGACCTAAATTGGGGTTTACAATACATCTACTCGAAACATTTTCTCTCCCAAAACCCGGTGAAAACGATTCATTTGTAAATATCCACAATCCCTACCCATCATCTGTACGGCTTGTGAAAGTCTGGGAAGTCTTGCTCCACCCTGCTGTCTTGGCAGCAGTTTATGCGTGGTAAACAAATGCACCAGGTCGTTCACATGTTCTATGTGAACAGCCATCTTCCACTATGAAGGGTATCCTATTTTAGTTTTTAATGCAACACCTGTTTGCTTTTCTGAGTCATTTTAGAACTTTGACAATTAGTACTTGCAAACAATAGCCTGTTCTTTCGAAAGGAAATGTGAAAGTACACTCAGTGATATCATTCACCACCTGCGAAATGCAAATATCATACTTTTATAGTTGTGCAAGGAACGAAACCCAGACGAGAAGGCTCAAAGGCCAGAATGCTTCCTCTGAGCTGTTCTGTTCGCTCACTGAAATGCTTTGTCACTGCTGGAGAAATTTTGATGTCATACTCCAAATTGGTGAGCTAATTTTTTTTCTGCCTAACACACTTACTGTTTCATTTACACTCGTATGGAGAGTTTCTGTTTGCAGAAAGCATGTGTCGCTCATGGTTGAGCGAAATAAAATGTGTTTATGGTGACAGCAGCCAATCAAAACAACAACAAAAAAACAGAGGAATGAAAGATTTGAGATGGGAAGACAGCCTGGATATGGAGTTGGAAAAATAGAGAAACTGTCAGATGACCATGTTATGCTCGAGGTGGCTGCCGCAGAACAGACAATGGAAAGACAATGGTGGCATAAACGAATCACTAGAATGACCGCATGGTGGTAACAACCTGTGACAAAATGCGGGAACGCACCGATTGGGAAACGTGCACTTAAAGCACTCTTAAAAGATGAACAGTGCGATTGGGAAACACAAATTTACAGTGCCGATTAAATGATTAACTCAACACCTCTTATCGACGTGAACCTCCGCCATGGTAATATCAGAACGAGATGATTCATCGCGGATTGTTTAACTTTAACCCCGAAATGGGGCTGGCAAAAATTACATAACGCTTTTTTTTTTTAAGTAATTTACGTAACATAACTATCGTGTGTTCTGACGTACCGTGCACTCTGACAGGTTTGATAAAATCTTACTATTATTTGACGTGTGATTAGATTTTTCATGGTCTTCATCGTGAATAACACGAGACCCAAACAAAACCAATTGAAATCTGATGCAACAAACCCAGACAGTTAGTATATAATCAGCAGCGGCCTATAGGCCTGATATCTTAGGCCCAAGATGGTGGCCATATCATTTTTTTCTGGGATCCTGGTGGATGAAGTCAAGCGACAAATGTGGGTGGGATCCGGCAACTGTTCGACCAATGGGTGCACATTTCAAAAATGGACCCCCAACAAGAACCCCGACAACAGCATGACGGAACTCTTATAGAACTGCGACACGTCACCGGTTAAAAGAGATTAACCTGCCTCCATTGGGGCAAGCAAGCCCTGTGACTCAACTTCGATGGGTGGCAGATGTTAATCATACTGGAGGCTTTTGACCCCAAAGCAACAAAGGAAGCTAGCTTGAACCCTTGTCAGCACCTGAACATTCCACACCAGCAGATATACCCATCAAAGATTAGTGATAGGTTGGAATGACACTTGATATGATGGGGGGGTCTTAGAATAACAAGTCAATAACAATCCTGTGACAAATGGAATAAATGGAGACAACTTCAAACCCATGACAGTTTTGCATGAAGCACTGTCCATTGGAATGCTGTGAAGTCACGCAGCTGACCAAAATAAAATTTGGAAGTAAATTTAGATGTTCTAAGTAGAAGAACATCTACGAAGTTTGGTGATGATGTGCAAAGTGTTGAAGGAGGAGATAGCAACCATGACAGACAAATTGAGAGACACCCGTATTATTTAGGCCTGTATCGATTCATGATTACAAGCCGACACTCATTCCCGCCGTTTCCACTCACCCCAACTCAAACCCCATTCTGCATCCCCACCAAATCCCTTTGGTCTGGTTTGGCCAGTGCAGGAATGGCTGAGATTTTCCCATGTGGGCGCAATGACATGCAGGTATGGGTCATGAATAATACACCATCGTAAAGGTCGAACTTAGCACGAGACGTAACGCCCTTATGACGTCCCAGACGTAATGCTGTAATAACGTCTCAGTGAAAAGAGTGTGACAGACAGAAGGACGTACAGAGAAATCAAGCTACTTTAACACATAAATGAGGGAGGCAGCACTGCCGCCATTATCAGCAACAATGTGACAAGTCAATGAACACAGTGAATTGGTAAAGCCCTGGGTGGAGAGAAGGCCAGCTCAGGGAGTTTTCAACAACTTGCAAGTGGAATGTGTTGGAGAAGATAATGGATCTCGTATTTATATTTACTAGTGAACACCCGTTCCCTCTGGGAACATGCCACTGCATTAAACTCACATTCCCGTTTCTTCTTCCTCAATTCCGGAAAAGTCACTTTTGTGATTAAATGAACACAAATTTTTGTTCAAAGTAAATAGATAACAATCAGCTTTCAAACCAAGAAAATATATCCTTAGCTATTAAACGGCACCATTTTTATTATTCTATGACAGCGGGAACAAGGTATTAGGCAGCCACTCTTTAATGAGGTAGTGGAGCGTGTCAGTACGTGGATAGCGATAAGAAACATGATATTCAGGGGTGCCGTCTCAGCTGCAGAGAGTCACAAAAACTTTGCGCTTTTTGGCTGGGTCACAATAACACGGGTCAGGCTTAGTCTACGACATATTCTTCTTTGACGGCCATGATTATTCCCACTTTCTCGTCCGGTTGGCTGGGATAAGCTTAGCCCAAGTTCCACACGGATCTATCCTTGGCCCCATTTTGTTTGTTACCCCACACACATGAAGTGAAAAGTGTGGTTTAGCAATCGGCTCATGTCTGCCCGTTCACAAATGTCAGTTTATGATCGTGGAACAACATATTTGAATTGAATGTTATATTTTGAACACGAATCGGAAAACAAATATGCTGTTTAACAGTATTTTGTCTCTGAATTTTACCAGATCCCACATGCATAGAGAGGAGTGAGATAATATTTTTATTCTGTCTGTCTGTCATGGCAGTCAAACAAAATTTTAAATCATTCCAAACAGGAAACTTGCTGTTTTTTAAGGACGTTATAATGGAGACGTACTACAAGCAGGAATAACTAATGTAATGTGTCATATAGGGTGGTAAATTCCAGAAAAATTTACTTACAAGACTTTTACAATCTTTATTTTATTTAAATTGAATTATACACTTGAACACTGAATTTACACTGCTTCAACAACGCTAAACTTCTGGATTTTTTTTTTTTAAATGATCTCTAAAATCATTATTTTATTTGAATTGAAGTGTACACTGGATGCGGGGTAATGCGTTCTTCTCTGTCTCTGTCTTTGTCTGTCTCTCTATAAATATATATATATATATATATATATATATATATATATATATATATATATATATATATATATGATTTTCATAAAGCCTCCGATGTACGTACTTTCATTCATTCTATTTGCTGATTGACATTAAATATTGAGAAAACTGATTTTGTTTTTCAGCAACTCTCTGTGCTTCCAGTACCTGTTTTTATTTGATGAGATAAGTATATTGAGGAACACTGTGCTATTGTGAGTGTGCATCATACTTGATGTCGCTAAATCGAAACTCACGCTCAGAGTTACACTCTCTTTCAGAGTCAGTCAAAGGATTCCTTGGACTCTTGATTGATGAAAAATTGACATGGAAAATGCTCATGGTTACTTTACGTAAATCCATTTCTCTGGGTATTGGTGTCATAAATAAATTTAAATATTACTTTCCACAGTCAGTTGTTCTTATAGCATATTCCACCGTAATATTGTCTCAATTGGATGACAGCATAGATGTTTGGAACAACTTAAAATCATAGCTGGATGATATATTGGTGTTACCAAAAAAAACAAAAAGTGTGAGAAATATATGCAGTGAAAGGTCGTTCACATTCAAATCTTCTTTTTATGATCATGAGGTTCTGAAAAGAGAAGAACCATACATTTTTCATTCAGGGTTACTCATGTTCGGGCTGTGTCGAAATGAGATGTCCCAGAAACTGGCTCAAATCTTTGTTTAAAATGAACTCATTCATAATGAATTTTTTGCTGCTTTCACCATTTGCTGCTCGCACAGTGTACAAAACATTCAAAAAAGTTTTCAAAATGACTCCGAGTTGGCGGCATGCCGGGGCCGAGTCCACAACAGTAAGCGCAGTCACAATCCATCGTCATCTGGACCTGAAATTTCACAAGCCATACTTATATTCAGGTTCCTCCACTGTTCTCGAAATGGTGGACGTCAAGCTTGTATTTTGTGTTTGATTGATTCAAGAGTGGAAATGAACTGAACTGAACTGAACTGAAAATACATTGTGCCAGATCGGAAATTGTCAGAGACCGCCGCACACCACACGATGATGCACGATTGTCGTCGATAACGCGTCGTAAAAGATGAACATGTTCAATTTTGATGATTGTCGTAGACACAGCTGAAAAACTAGTTGATGGCGAGCCTCAACCGCCGCACCATTACACGTTTATCAAAAATTGTTGCCGACTAAGCTGTCACGAATCACCTAGTCGCGTTGCATCGGCGAGTGCGCGGTGTCACTTATAAGCCTTATGTCACTTACAACCCCCCACCCCCCCCACACACACACACACACACACACCTCCCTCCTCCCAGGAGAAGAATCAATTTACAAATGGGTTTCTGGCTTACTGGCCATCATCAGTTCAGAGTGAATTTCTTCCTGGAGTTTAACTGGCAAAGCCATTCAATGAGGGAGCAGATACAAAGTGCTCAAAGGGCTGAGCTGCTGAGTTTGTAGGTTTAAATCCTGACATCGCCAAGTCAATGGCAAATCACCCATTAACACACCATGCCTTAAGACTACATTAAAAACACTCACTCTCCGGTTGTGGAGGATATAGTTTCCTCGTTTGATGGTTTCCTAAATAATAACTCTCTCGGGTAGGTGAGCAGCTGCTGAGACGTGCTATGTACATTGGTACACTGTTTGCTGCCCATTCCATGTTTCGCTGATTTGTGTATGGAGTCGATTATGAAACAATGCTTTATATAAATGGCAAGACTCCAGTCCCCAGTATCCATGTAAAAAAGCAGTTAAGCTGCGTTCACAAACATAACTTAAGTTGGGCCTGCTGGATTAGAAACCGTTTAAGAAAGTGTGGTTTTTGTTGTTTTTTCAGAATCTTTACTATAATTCATGGACCGGTGTGTGTGTTTGTGTGTAGGTCTGTGTGTTTGTGTGTGTGTTTGTTTGTCGTGCTACTCCTTCTACAGTTTTGGGCCAATTACATTCAGACTTCCTACAGATATAATCAGCATAACACCAATTAATGTATAGGGGTGTTTTTATGTTCGGCGGTGGACTTGAGGGCGGTGGTGGTGGTCGTATGGCAGCTTAGCTGCCGGGGTAGCTATCATTTCTTGAAGCGCGACTGTGTCGTTGAAGCAGTGTCCCTCTACCAGTACACACACT
>NC_140966.1:10160477-10167977 GCF_056783735.1 Eptatretus burgeri
CGACTCCACGTGTGGGAGCGAACGAGCTGGAAGGGGGTGCAACGGCTGTCGGGCCCGCGGTGGAGGCGGGTGACAAAATAATTCGGGGGGCGTGTTGGGCGAGGGTCGTGACGGTAACCGAGAGGGACAAACTAATTGGGGTGACGGAGACGTGCACGAGGGAGATAACAAAGGAAGAGACGGAAATAATAGTTGAGACAAGGGAGATAGAGGGTGAAGAGGTGACTGAGTTGGCAGAGACACGGGAGATGGGAACGATAGAGGGGAGACTACACGATGAAGACGGGGTTAGTGACGCACACACACACGGAGGTAGTGGAGGATAATGGGGGTGAGCTCGCGGACTGGGTAGAGACCCGGTGCGAGCAGCTGGATAGCCTCCTCCAGGAACAAGGGGAGGGAGTATGCCCCCTTGAGGCGGATCACGACCAGGTGAGTTCGGTCGTGCTTTGCGAGTTCGAGGGGAGGAGTGCTGTGGACGGGTGCACGCCGAGCTTGGGGGGTATAGAGGCCCCGGATACCCTTGTGGGGACACGAATCCCCAGTGTGGTTGTCCCTGTGTGTGTGGTGCAAGGTGTGAGTGCGTCCCCGTGTGTGGAAGCGACCCCGTGTGTGAGTGGTGTGGTGGCGATTGTGCCGGAGTACGTGCTTCCCAGCACGCCGTGTGTAAAAGGGGCACCGCAAGTGGAAGAGGCCGTGTGTGTGGATGAAACGGCCAGTATGGATGAAACACCGCGGTTGAGTGCCCCCGCGTGTGTGAGTGAGGCACGGTGTATGAGTGAGGCACGGTGTGTGGATGAGGAACCGCGGGTGAGTGCCCCTGCGTGTGTGAGTGGTGTGGTTTGTGCAAGGGTAATGGCATGCGTGAGTGAACGGCCGAGTGCAAGGGAGACCGTGTGTGTGAGAGAGCGGTATGTAAGGGAGATGTCGGTGGGCATGTGTGAACATGCAGCCGCGTCTCCCGGGGTGAATGTAATGGAATGGAGTGTGAGCGTCGTAACACGCAGGTGTGCGTGGGTCGAATGGCGATGACGGCGACATGTGAGGAAAGGAAGCCGAGTAGCGGCTGTAGTTGTTTCGGGAACCGTGCCGGGTTCACCCAGCAGTGAGCACGAGGTCCGTGCTGTGCAACGCACGAGACCCCCACGTGCTGGTTTGCGAGAGTGAAGTCCCGGTCCGGAAACGCATGCAGTGGATTTGCCGATCCCGCGGACGGACAAAGTTTAGGCAGGTAAACGGATTTGGACCGGACGGGTTCTCCACGCGATCGTGTGTGTTAAGCTCCAACGGGCAAAGCACATGTGTTCGCGTGGGGAACCCCTCGAGACGTGGGGCTTGTGTTTTTTTTATGCGCATGGTGACGTCATGGCTGCACGTGGGGTTGGAATCCGGCAGGAGGGGTATCCCTGCCGGATGGTACCGTCCAAGGAGGGACGAGGTACACGTGCAGCTGCATGACGTCACGGGCAGGTGCAAAGTGCACGAGCTGTGAGTTGCCGCGCTGGTGCTGCGCATGTGAAAAAAAAAAAAAGCAAGCCTCACTTTCGGGTGCACAGGATTCCTGGGCAAGGGGTGGAAGACCCCCTTGACTAGGGCACAGGATGGAAACTAGTTAGGGGGAAGGGTTAGCTTAGTTAGACCGACTTCATGGGGCAGGGGTAAGTCCTCATGGAGTCCGTGGAATGGATTAGTTAGAGGGATGATAGCCAGATTTAGGTTGGGAAATAAAATGATTTATTTGGAGACAGTGACAGCCTTTGGATGTGTAGAGTTGACGTAGTTTAGCTACGTAGTGTTAAATGGAACGTGCTATAGTTTAAGGGACGACGTGGGAGCACGAGCTTAGTTAGGGGAGGTAGTTAGAAGGATGGCAGAGTTCAGTGGTGAGTGTGTTGAAGAGTTGGTGAGTGAAGTGGAAGCATGTGCTTGGTGAGTGAGTGAGGCCAGCGGGTCTGTGTGAGTGGAGCGAATGTGGACTGCATGGTGCGATGAGTGATTGGGGGGAGGAGTGACTCCCGCCCAAGGGACCCCGGGGTCAGTGTAGACTGAGTTAGGGGGTTAGTCAAATTGAAAAATGGAGGTCGTTTTGCTGTTGGTGTGAATGTAGGCTCGAAACCCGTTTGGAGGGGTGCAGGAGCCCTGTTGACAGGCTGGGAGCGTGGCTGCGAAAGGTGAGTATCGCTGAGTGGGTACCCCGGGCACCAGGCTAGTCGGCCGTGGTAGGCCAAGGGCCCATGGGGGGCCGGGATAGCGTAGTGGGCACGGGTGCGCCTGCTTGGTGCGGGGGCCCGGGGCGCCATTAGCCGCGTGGGCAGTGTTGTGGGCACGGGTGACCCTCGGAAAGGGGCCTGGGAAGCCAGCCTGCCACGTGTGCGTTTCAGGGGAGGTGCCATGGGGGGCACTCCCCGGTGTTAGGGAGCTGGTAGGCTCGGAGGCAGTGTATTGCCCAGGGGTGCCATAGCGGGAGATTCGGCAGAGGGTCGTGCCTGCCAAAGGGAGCCACGTGTCCCAGCCATGAGACCGTGTGAGGGCACGGAGAGAAAATTGGGGGGCGAGGCCCGAAATTGTGAGGACACCAACACAGGCGACGGGAATCTGAGGTTTATAGAACCAATAGTTGAAGTGCGAGGGGCTTGTTGAAAGCCCCGGGGTAGTTTAACAGGTTAATGGTTAGGGTAGATTAGGAAGTGTACCCCTCCGCACCATCCATCCCCTCGCTCTCGTTGTGGGCCGCTGGACCCACTTTGGGTTAGATCGCTGAACTCAGGGGAGGCCATCCTGAGGCTTCGTTGGGCCTCGGCACAGGACGTTAGCTCTCCCTTATTCCCCTCCGGGAAGGGAACGTAGGGGTTGGGAGTAGGCTAGGTGACAGGATAAGTTAGCCGAACAAGGACAGTACAGGGGGTTAGGGGACGATTTATAGTGGGGAAGTAAAAAAAAAATAAATAAATAAATAAATAAAAAGTTGTGGCTAAATTGGGGTTTGACATATTAAGGGAGTGGGTATAGACAGTGACAGGCAAAGGCGATAGGTTGGGAGGGAGACTGTAGGGTAGGTCCGAGCCCGCCTTCCGAGTGGCCAGCACCACCGCACTCCCTCCACCAACCTCCACTGAACGGCAAAGGATGGCCAGCTTCATCTGCTGGCTGCGTTGCTGCAAGGCAAAGGCCGGCCCACTTCATCGGCAGCTGTTGTTTTGCTGCAAGGCCTGTGCCGGCTGGATCGTCTGCAGCTGCTGTGCTGCAAGGCCTGTGCCGGCCACTTCATCTGCTGGCTGTGTTGCTGCAAGGCCTGTGCCGGCCCACTTCATCTGCCGGCTGGCTGTTTTTCTTCAAGGCCTGTGCTGGCCAGTTCATCTGCCGGCTGTGTTTGCCTGCAGCGGCCTGGTTCTGCAGGCTGTGTTTGCCTGCTGCCTTTGCCATGCCATGCCATGCCCACTGCCCAGGTTCACCAGCCCCGTTCAATTTTTGCTTTGCCCCCCCCCCCTGTTCATTGCCATGTGCGCCAGGATCAGAAAGCAACAGTTTGCAAGCTGCAAGAACTGCCCTGTTGGCAGCTACAACACGGGCCTGCAGTGGCGGCCCGTGCACTGTGTTTGCGTTCAGTTCAAACCATTCATCCATCCATTCGTTGTGTTCATTGCGTGTGCCACTTGAGCTGGCACGGAGACTGCGTTTGTGCAGCCCATGCACCGTTGTGGTTCACTGCGTTCAGTTAAAAAGGGAAGGCCTTGGACTGCGAGTGAGCAGCCGGCCACGTTCCCCATCACCTGCATTGTTTGAGCCAGAGACTGCATGCGAGCAGCCTGGCTCCCTGCTAACTGCTTTCTTTTCGCAGAGTTCATTGATCCTGGGCTATGGTTTAGTGTAAAATTTGTAAGTTAAGGTTAAGATGTACTGTACATATGAGTGCGCCCCCGGCATGTTTGTCTTAGCGCCGGCAATTTTATTTAAGTCGTCCGTGTGAGTGAGTTTGTTTAGGTAGTTACTCAGCCCTCAGGTTATTTATTTTGGGGACACGAATACCATGAATGTCGCACTCAGGGATCCGTAGGTAAAATGTACGAGGGGAAAACTACACATGATGGCACACGAAAATTTAACGACTCGGGACGAGTATGTAAAAAGGGGAGGGGGTAGTGTTGTGGTTGACGAAATTCGCAAACCACCATTCAGGTCCCTTAGGTGAGATATCTCTGTAAGTATATGTGTAGTCAGGCCCAAACCCGTTGTTTAGAGGGAATAAATGTCATTCATGCGGGCTGCGACCCTTCTAGATAGCCGTTTTTCTTTTACTATCTTTATTTTGGACCAGCCGCCATTACTACCACCACCAACCACGTCTCAACAGCCATCACACAACAACCACCAACCGCAACGCCGCTTCACAACAACAGCCACAACCTTTACTGTCACAACTCGCCCTCGCAACCATCGCATCACCGCCATTTCCGCGCCGCTTGTGGGCACCGATACTGGACTCGTGCAGGGCGCGCACCGAGCAGGGGTGCAAAAGCGCCGGCCTTTCCGAAGAAAACGGATCAAAAACGACTCACGCCCACTTCTGTTCCGTCCTATTGGCGAGCGTGGGGCGATTTGGCCCCGCCTCCAGGGGCATTGGAGTGTGGTCGCTATATGCAAATTCATGGATCAAAAAGCATTCACGCCCACTTTTCCTCGGTCCAATGGGGAGCCAGTTAGAGGTGAAGGGTCGGAGGTAAAGGGTCGAAGGTGAAGGGGCGAAGCCACGGGGCATATAAACGACCGCGTTCGTCAGTCAGAGGTGGTCGGTGGAGCTGGGAAGAAATGGTAGTAGTCAGTCAAGTGGAGTTGTCGGTGGAGCTGGGAAGAAGTGGTAGTAGTCAGAGTGAAGAGGACGGAGCTGTGGAGAGGTGGCGGCGGCGAAGGCGGTCGAGGGGGTGCTCGTGTCGGAGTTGGGGAGCTGCGGAGGGAGAGGCCGGCGGCGCGACCGAGGTCGTGGTGGAGACGCTCGTCGCGGGACCCGAGACAGGGAGATATCCACCCCCCCCCCCGAGCATCAACAACCCCCCCTCCTGTTTCCCTCCGCGCTGAGATAGTGCGAGAAGGGGGCCCCGTCCCCACCCCATACCAGGCAGTCCCAGCGAGGCCCGCGGAGTCGGGGTGCCAGCGCCATTTCGCGGCTCATCACCAGACGGGTAGGCCCGACGCAGTCTCGGCCCCAGGCCCGCCTCATCCTTGAGGGTGGTCCTTTTCTTTTGCTTTGGGTATATGTGTTGTCGGCGCCGTCTGTGAAGTAAAACTGCATAAGTGTTGCCTTGTGCTCGCGTAGTCGGTAATAGATCTGCATTGTGTTTCTCTTTTATATTTGCTTTTTGTGTAATATTGTGTTTCTTCTTCTTTTACATTTGCTTTTGGTGTAATTGTATATGTGTGCTTTCCGTTCATCGTGAAATAAATGTGCTTTATGTTGAACTGTTTTCCCGCTTCGCTTCGTCTTTTCCTCTATTGAATCTCCATCTTACTTCACGTAAAGGGTTGGTCGTGGGCTAAAACGCCCGATAATTAATCGAACCGTTGAGGCCGACGATAACACCGCTCGGTTATCCCGATAGTACGGAACGGGTCGCTTAAAGTGGCCCGTGTCCGAAGTCGACCTGCGGTGAGGTGCGATCGCCCGGTCTACCCTCCGTGTGGGTACTTAGGTAGGTCGAATTTGGCGAGCAACCCTATCCCACGCGGGGGGCCGATTGGCACGATCGTGGTGAGGCCGAAAGGTCCACCCGTGACTAGTTCCCGGCGTTAGTCCGAGAGGGTCACGACGGGATTGTCCGTCCGGTGGGCGACGTGCCGCGATTCGAGTTACGTGGCCGTTCGCACGCCGGCGGGCGCGAATCCGCAACAATATATATATATATACACATACATATATATATATATATATATATATATATATATACATATATACACACACATATATATATATATATATATATATATATATATATATATATATATATATATATATATATATATATATATATATATATATATATATATATATATATATATATATATATATATATATATATATATATATATATATATATACACACACATATATATATATATATATATATATATATATATATATATATATATATATATAATATACAGTCATGCGCCACTTAACGACGGGGATACATTCTGAGAAATGCGTCGTTAAAGGCCCAGTCACACCTTGACGTTTTAGCCAGCGATGGCAACGTATTAAAATGTATGTAAAACGCTGGCTTACGTTGAACTGTTGATGTTTTTTTTTAAGATTCGGACGTATTCATAACGACTTGGTCTTATGCATAACGTATTAGTAATGGACACGGAACGTTTCGTTGTGTTATAGATAAGTTATACCAATGAATGCTGAACCTGTTGTCGGCCTTCACAACCTATGCCCAACGATAGTCTAACTTATGCAAAGCGCGCTGCACGCATCGCTGACGATGACGTGGCGTAGGTTATGAAAAGGCTGCCGCACAACGATTCAAAACATAACTGCCGCAGAAATGGAAGTGTCAACATCGCAGTCACACCTTGGCGATCTTGCCAGCGTATGCCGACCTCTGAAAAATGCGTCTAAAACGCTGGCGCACGTCGAATACGGTATGGGTAAGTTTGGTATGCATGAATAGAACGCTAAAGTATGCTATCATACGTCGTAGTAAGTAGAGTACGTCTTGTAATTTTGAACATGTTGAAAATTTTACGACGTACTTGCCGTATGACACACGCTCCGCATGCGATGGGAATAAGTTGTACGCACGATATGCGATCGTTGACACACATCGACACACGTTATTGTAAGGTGCTCACAAGTCGAAACGCATCAAGGTTATGGTTAGCGTCAGTGTTCCAGACTCCCGGTTTTTTTTTTTCTTCGGTATGACGGTGTTCAGTGTACAGTGCGGTTATGATTTAAATCGTTGAGCGGCAGCCTATTAATTATATTATATTATAACCGCACTAGAAATCGAAGTGTCAAAATCACCATCATACCGAAGGAAGGAAGAAAAAATAAATAAATAAAAAACAGGGAGTCTGGAAAACTGATGCTAACCATTACCTTGATGCGTTTCGACTTATGAGCACCTTACAAGTAACGTGTGTCGATGTGTGTCACCGATCGCGTAACGTGAGTACAACACGTAACTCATAGGTTAGAAATAAGTTTCGGGTACGCTAAACATTACCTCAACGTGTTTCGACTTATGAGTAACTCACAAGTAACGTGTGTCGACGTGTGTCAACGATCGCGTGACGTGCCTACAACTAATGGCCAGCGTTATGCGGACCGTGTGAGTCATACGCTGGCATAAGTCAAAAAATTTCAAGCATGGAAAATTTGAGTACAACCGAAAAGTACAACGTTTAAAGCCAGCGTACAACGACGTATGGCAGTGTTTTCAGCATGCTCTCAATGTTATCAAAACTTACCCATAACGTATTCGACATGTACCAGCG
>NC_140966.1:10172977-10185477 GCF_056783735.1 Eptatretus burgeri
GGCCATTAATGTGGACGACAATTTGACACATGTCACCTTCCTTAACATCGTTGCAGACCAGGTACACCCCATCATGGTAATGGTATTCCCTGATGTCAGTAGCCTCTTTCAGCAGGATAATGTGCCCTGCCACACTTCACACATTGTTCGGGAATGGTTTTGAGGAACATGATGAAGTGTTCACGGTGTTGCCCTGGCCTCCAAATTCTCCTAGATCTCAATCCGATTGAGCATCTGTGGGATGTGCTGGACCAACAAGTCCGATCCACGGCAGCTCCACCTCATAACTTACCGGACTTGAAGGATCTGCTGCTTATGTTTTTGTGCCAGACACCACAGGAAACCTTCAGGGGTCTTGTAGAGTTCATGCTTCGGTGGGTCGGTGCTGTTTTGGCGGCACACGGAGGACCAACAGCATATTAGGCAGGTGATCATAATGTTTTGGCTCATCAGTATGTGAATATATATATATATATATATATATATATATATATATATATATATATATATATATATATATATATATATATATATATATATATATATATATATATATATATATATATATATATATATATATATATATATATATTGTTACAGATTCGCGCCCGCCGGCGTGCTGACGGCCACGTAACTCGAATCGCGGCACGTCGCCCACCGGACGGACAATCCAGTCGTGACCCTCTCGGACTAACGCCGGGAACCAGTCACGGGTGGACCTTTCGGTCTCACCGCGATCGAGCCAATCGGCCCCCGCGTGGGATAGGGTTTCTCGCGAAATTCGACCTACCTAAGTACCCACACGGAGGGTAGACCGGGCGATCGCACCTCGCCGCAGGTCGACTTCGGACACGGGCCACTTAAGCGACCCGTTCCGTACTATCGGGATAACCGAGCGGTGTTATTCGTCGACCTCGACGGTTCGATTAATTATCGGGCGTATTCAGCCCACTACCAACCCTTTACGTGAAGCAAGATGAGGATTCAATGAAAGAAATGACGAAGCGAAGCGGGAAACAGTTCAACACAAAGCACATTTATTCGCGATGAACGGAAAGCACACATATTCAATTCCACCAAAAGCACATAGAAAAGGAAAAGAAACACAATGCAATTCTACACAAAAAGCAAATGCGACAATGCAGATCTAATACCGATTACGCGAGCACACGGCAACACTTATACAATTTTACTTCACAGACGGCGCCGACAACACACACACTCAAAGCAAAGAAAAAGAACACCCTCAAGGATGAGGCGGGCCTGAGGCCGAGACCGGGTCGGGCCTACCCGTCTGGTGATGAGACGCGGAGCGGCGATGGTGCCTCAACTCCGCGGGCTTCGCGGACAGTGTCTGGTAGGGGGTGGGAAAGGGGCCCCCTTGGTCGCACTATCTCAGTGCGGGGGGAAACAGGAGGGGGTTGCTGATGCTCGGGGGAAAGGAGGATTTCTACTTTGTCTCGAGTCCCGCGACGAGCATGTCCACCTCGACCAGGTCGCGCCGTCGGCCTCCCTGGTGTGCAGCTCCCGGCACGACGCGAGCACCCCCTCGTCTGCCCTCGCCGCCTCTCCACAGCTCCGTCCCCTTCGCTCCGACTCCAACGCACACGACGACGACCAACTCCTTCTTGCTTCTTCTTCCCAACTCCACCGACTGCGAAGTCTTAACTCTCTTGACTGACGAACGCGGTCGCTTATATAAGCCCCGTGGCTTCGCTCTCTCATCTTTGACCCCCTGCCTTCGACCTTTCACCTCGCTCCCCATTGGCCCGAGAAAAAGTGGGCGTGAATGCATTTTGATCCATAAATTTGCATATAGCGATCGCCCTCCAACGCCCTGGAGGCGGGGCCAAATCGCCCCTCGCTCACCGATTGGACGGCACAAAAGTGGGCGTGTGTCGTTTTTGATCCGTTTTTGGAGCGGAAAATCCGTGGTTTTGTACACGCTGTTCGGCGCGCGCCCTGCACGAGTCCAACACCGGTACCCACAAGCGGCGCAAGAACGGTGGTGATGCGACGGTTGCGAGGTGTGACGTGAAGCGGCGCCGCGGTGGGTGGTTGATGTTGTGGTTGGTGGTGGTAACAATGGCGGTTGGTCCAAAATAAAGAAAGTAAAAGAAAAACGGCTATCCTGAAGAGTCGCAGCACGCATGAATAACATTTATTCCCACTAGACAACGGGTTTGGGCCTAACTACACATATACTTACCGAGATATCTCACCTAAGGGACCTGAATGGTGGTTTGCGAATTTGGTAACCACAACACTACCCCCTCCCCTTTTTACAGACTCGTCCCGAGTCGTCAAATTTTCGTGTGCCATCATGTGTAGTTTTTCCCCTAGTACATTTTACCTACGGATCCCTGAGTGCGACATTCATGGTATTCGTGTCCCCAAAATAAATAACCTGAGGGCTGCGTAACTACCTAAACAAACTCACTCACACGGACGACTTAAAAAAAATTGCCGGCGCTAGGACAGACATGCCGGGGGCGCACTCATATTTACAGTACATCTTAACCTTAACTTACAAATTTTACACTAAACCATGGCCCAGGATCACTGAACTCTGCAAAAAGAAAAGCAGTTAGCAGGGAGCCAGGCTGCTCGCATGCAGTCTCTGGCTCAAAACAATGCAGGTGACAGGGAACGTGGCTGGCTGCTCATACGCAGTCCAAGGCCTTCCTTTTTGAACTGAACGCAGTGAACCACAACGGTGCAAGGGCTGCACAACGTAGTCTCCGTGCCAGCTCAAGTGGCACACGCAATGAGCACACGAATGGATGGATGAACACAAACACGGTGCACGGGCCGCCACTGCAGGCCCGTGTTGTAGCTGCCAACAGGGCAGTTCTCGCAGCTTGCAAACTGTTGCCTTGCGGATCCTGGCGCACATGGAAATGAACAGGGGGGGCAAAGCAAAAATTGAACGGGGCTGGTGAACATGGGCAGTGGGCATGGCATGGCAAAGGTGAGCAGGCAAACACAGCCCGCAGAAGAAGGCCGCTGCAGGCAAACACAGCCGGCAGATGAACTGGCCGGCACAGGCCTTGAAGTACCACAGCTGCAGATGATTCGGCCGGCACAGGCCTTGCAGCACAGCAGCTGCAGACGAAGTTGACCAGCCTTTGCCGTTCCGTGGAGGTTGGTGGAGGGAGTGCGGTGGTGCTGGCCACTTGGAAGGCGGGCTCCGACCTACCTACCTGTCTCCCTCCCACCTATCGCCTTTGCCTGTCACTGTACATACCCACTCCCTTAATTTGTCAAACCCCAATTTAGCCCCAACTTATTTTTTTGTTGTTTTTATTTTTAGTTCCCCACTATAAATCGTCCCCTAACCCCCTTTATCGTCCTTGTTCGGCTAACCTATCCTGTCACCTAGCCTACTCCCAACCCCTACGTTCCCTTCCCGGAGGGGAATAAGGGAGAGCTAACGTCCTGTGTCGAGGCCCAACGAAGCCTCAGGATGGCCTCCCCAGAGTTCGGCGATCTATAACCAAAGTGGGTCCAGCGGCCCACAACGACAGCGAGGGGATGGATGGTGCGGAGGGGTACATCTCCTAATCTACCCTATCCATTTAACCTGTTAAACTACCCTGGGGCTTTCAACAAGCGCCTCTCGCTTAAACTATTGGTTCTAACAACCCAGATTCCCGTCGCCTGTGTTGGTGTCCTCACAATTTTGGGCCTCGCCCCCCCAATTTTCTCTCCGTGCCCTCACACGGTCTCATGGCTGGGACACGTGGCTCCCTTTGGCAGGCACGACCCTCTGCCGAATTTCCCGCTATGGCACCCCCGGGCACTACACTGCCTCCGAGCCTACCAGCTCCCTAACACCGGGGAGTGCCCCCTATGGCACCTCCCCTGAAACGCACACGTGGCAGGCTGGCTTCCCAGGCCCCTTTCCGAGGGTCACCCATGCCCACAACACTGCCCACGCGGCTAATGGCGCCCCGGGCCCCCGCACCAAGCAGGCGCACCCGTGCCCACTACGCTATCCCGGCCCCCCATGGGCCCTTGGCCTACCACGGCCGACTAGCCTGGTGCCCGGGGTACCCACTCAGCGATACTCACCTTTCGCAGCCACGCTCCCAAGCCCGTCAACAGGGCTCCTGCACCCTTCCAAATGGGTTTCGAGCCTACATTCCCACCAACAGCAAAACGACCTCCATTTTGTAAATTTGACTAACCCCCTAACTCACTTTATACTGACCCCGGGGTCCCTTGGGCGGGAGTCACTCCTCCCCCCAATCACTCATCGCACCATGCATTCCCCATTCGCTCCACTCACACAGACCCGCTGGCCTCACTCACTCACCAAGCACATGCTTCCACTTCACTCACCAACTCTTCAACACACACACACCGCTGAACTCTGCCATCCTTCTAACTACATCCCCTAACTAACTCGTGCTCCCACGTCGTCCCTTAAACTACAGCACGTTCCTTTTAACACTACGTAGCTAAGCTACGTCCCCACTACACATTCACTAGTCTGTCACTGTCTCCAAATAAATCATTTTATTTCCCAACCTAAATCTGACTACAATCCCTCTAACTAATCCATTCCACGGACTCCATGAGGACTTACCCCTGCCCCATGAAGTCGGTCTAACTAAGCTAACCCTTCCCCCTAACTAGTTTCCATCCTGTGCCCAGGTAAGGGGTCTTCCACCCCTTGCCCAGGAATCCTGTGCACCCGAAAGTGAGGCTTGTTTTTTTTTTGTTTTTTTGTTTTTTTTACATGCGCAGCACCAGCGCGGCAACTCGCGCACTTTGCACCTGCCCATGACGTCATGCAGCTGCACGTGTTCCTCGTCCCTCCTTGGACGGTACCATCCGGCAGAGATACCCCTCCTGCCGGATTCCAACCCCACGTGCAGCCATGGCGTCACCGTGCGCATAAAAAAAAACACAAGCCCCACGTCTCGAGGGGTTCCCCACGCGAACACATGTGCTTTGCCCGTTGGAGCTTAACACACACGATCGCGTGGAGAACCCGTCCGGTCCAAATCCATAATCCTGCCTAAACTTTGTCCGTCCGCGGGATCGGCAAATCCACCGCGTGCGTTTCCGGACCGGGACTTCACTCTCGCAAGCGAGCACGTGGTGGTCTCGTGCGTTGCACAGCACGGACCGCGTGCTCACTGCTGTGTGAACCCGGCACGGTCCCCGAAACAGCTACAGCCGCTACTCGGTTTTCTTTCCTCTCATGTCGCCGTCGTCGTCGCCATTCAACCCACGCACACCTGCGTGTTACGACGCACACAGTCCACTCCATCACATTCACACCGGGAGACGCGGCTGCGTGCTCCCGCATGCCAACCGACATCTCCCTCACATACCGCTCTCTCACACACACGGTCTCCCTTGCATAACCCATACCACTCACACGTGGTGCTCCATTCACTCGTGCCTCACTCACACACGCGGGGGAACTCAACCGCGGTGCCTCATCCACACACCGTGCCTCACTCATACACGCGGGGGCACTCAACCGCGGTGCCTCATCCACACTGGCCGTTTCATCCACACACACGGCCTCACTCACACACGGTGCCTCACCCACACACGCGGGGACACTCACCCGCGGTGCCTCATCCACACTCCGTGCCTCACTCACACGCGGTGCCCCTTTTACACACGGCGTGCTGGGAAGCACACACTCCGGCACACTCGCCACCACACCACTCACACACGGGGTCACTTCCACACACGGGGACGCACTCACACCTTGCACCACACACACAGGGACAACCACACTGGGGATTCGTGTCCCCACAAGGGTCTCCGGGGCCTCTACACCCCCCAAGCTCTCCGTGCACCCGTTCACAGCACCCGTCCCCTCAACCTCGCAAAGCACGACCGAACTCACCTGGTCGTGACTCGCCTCAAGGGGGCAGACTCCCTCCCCTCGTTCCTGGAGGAGGCCATCCAGGTGCTCGCACTGGGTCCCTACACGCTCCGCGAGCTCAACCTCACTATCCTCCACCACCTCCGTGTGTGTGTGCGCGTCACTTACCCCGTCTTCATCGTGTTGTCTCTCCTCTATTTTTTCTGTCTCCCGTGTCTCTATACATTTATAAGTTTCTGTCGTCGTCACCTCGTGTCTCGTCTCACACGTTTTGGTCTCCCCATTTAATTTTTCCCTCTTGGTCACCGTCGATTCCTCTGTCACGACCCTCGCCCAACACGCCCCCCGAATTATTTTTTTACCCGCCTCCACCGCGGGCCTGTCAGCCGTTGCACCCCCTTCCAGCTCGTTCGCTCCCACACGTGGAGTCGCCATTTTTATCTCCCTGGTCACGGCCTTCATGCCCGCCTGCAGGCATCGGCCCATGTTCTGCGTCTCACCCCGTAGCTCTTTCATTTCCTCCTTCATGTTTGCTTCCATTCCGTTTATTTGCTTGTTCATTTCGTTTGTGTTTGTATCCATCTTTTCGTTCATTTGTTGTGTATTTGCATCCATCTTTTCGTTCATTTGTTGTGTATTTGCATCCATCTTTTCGTTCATTTCTTGTGTATTTGCATCCATCTTTTCGTTCATGTTCGCATTTATCTTCGCTGTCATTTCCGCCAGCATGGCGCAGAGCTGGGCCATGTCGGGTGCGCTTGAGTGAGCAGTTTCGGCAGGGGTTGGGGAAGGGTTTTGGTGGACAGGGGGAGGGGAGGTGTCATACACCGCAGCCGCTGCCGCACCCATTTCGGGCTCTGGGTTCAGTTGGGCGAGTCCGTGTTCCTGCACAATCAACATTTCCTGCTCGGGGATTCCATCCTGGACCATGGATTCTACACTACTACACATATGCATTTCTAATACCCCCGGCTCCCGCTCGCCTTGAGACGCCATCTTGCTTCTCTTAAAGGGTTAATTTGAATCGCTCGTAATTTGGAGGGAATCGGGGGTCGCTTCTCTCACCCCTGGACCGATTCCCGTGAATTTAATTGGAGACAGGAGAGCCCGTTTTCCTGTTCTCCGATACCAGTGCCGCGAGGAGGGCGATGGATTTGTATCGCACGACCTGACACCAGTGTTACAGATTCGCGCCCGCCGGCGTGCTGACGGCCACGTAACTCGAATCGCGGCACGTCGCCCACCGGACGGACAATCCAGTCGTGACCCTCTCGGACTAACGCCGGGAACCAGTCACGGGTGGACCTTTCGGTCTCACCGCGATCGAGCCAATCGGCCCCCGTGTGGGATAGGGTTGCTCGCGAAATTCGACCTACCTAAGTACCCACACGGAGGGTAGACCGGGCGATCGCACCTCGCCGCAGGTCGACTTCGGACACGGGCCACTTAAGCGACCCGTTCCGTACTATCGGGATAACCGAGCGGTGTTATTCGTCGACCTCGACGGTTCGATTAATTATCGGGCGTATTCAGCCCACTACCAACCCTTTACGTGAAGCAAGATGAGGATTCAATGAAAGAAATGACGAAGCGAAGCGGGAAACAGTTCAACACAAAGCACATTTATTCGCGATGAACGGAAAGCACACATATTCAATTCCACCAAAAGCACATAGAAAAGGAAAAGAAACACAATGCAATTCTACACAAAAAGCAAATGCGACAATGCAGATCTAATACCGATTACGCGAGCACACGGCAACACTTATACAATTTTACTTCACAGACGGCGCCGACAACACACACACTCAAAGCAAAGAAAAAGAACACCCTCAAGGATGAGGCGGGCCTGAGGCCGAGACCGGGTCGGGCCTACCCGTCTGGTGATGAGACGCAGAGCGGCGATGGTGCCTCAACTCCGCGGGCCTCGCGGACAGTGTCTGGTAGGGGGTGGGAAAGGGGCCCCCTTGGTCGCACTATCTCAGCGCGGGGGGAAACAGGAGGGGGTTGCTGATGCTCGGGGGAAAGGAGGATTTCTACTTTGTCTCGAGTCCCGCGACGAGCGTGTCCACCTCGACCAGGTCGCGCCGTCGGCCTCCCTGGTGTGCAGCTCCCGGCACGACGCGAGCACCCCCTCGTCTGCCCTCGCCGCCTCTCCACAGCTCCGTCCCCTTCGCTCCGACTCCAACGCACACGACGACGACCAACTCCTTCTTGCTTCTTCTTCCCAACTCCACCGACTGCGAAGTCTTAACTCTCTTGACTGACGAACGCGGTCGCTTATATAAGCCCCGTGGCTTCGCTCTCTCATCTTTGACCCCCTGCCTTCGACCTTTCACCTCGCTCCCCATTGGCCCGAGAAAAAGTGGGCGTGAATGCATTTTGATCCATAAATTTGCATATAGCGATCGCCCTCCAACGCCCTGGAGGCGGGGCCAAATCGCCCCTCGCTCACCGATTGGACGGCACAAAAGTGGGCGTGTGTCGTTTTTGATCCGTTTTTGGAGCGGAAAATCCGTGGTTTTGTACACGCTGTTCGGCGCGCGCCCTGCACGAGTCCAACACCGGTACCCACAAGCGGCGCAAGAACGGTGGCGATGCGACGGTTGCGAGGTGTGACGTGAAGCGGCGCCGCGGTGGGTGGTTGATGTTGTGGTTGGTGGTGGTAACAATGGCGGTTGGTCCAAAATAAAGATAGTAAAAGAAAAACGGCTATCCTGAAGAGTCGCAGGACGCATGAATAACATTTATTCCCACTAGACAACGGGTTTGGGCCTAACTACACATATACTTACCGAGATATCTCACCTAAGGGACCTGAATGGTGGTTTGCGAATTTGGTAACCACAACAATATATATATATATATATATATATATATATATATATATATATATATATATATATATATATATATATATATATATATATATATATATATAATAATCCCAAGCTTGCACACTAAAAACTCGGCTCGCCGTCACACGATCCCGATGAAATTGCTGTGGCACTTAGCAGACATGCCGACAATGCTTGGAAAGTCTTGGCGTTCCATTGTACCACTTCCATTTTGCACAATGCGTATTTTCGTCATTCCCCATGTACGGTCTGTTGTCTGCTGCCACCTATGTTGTACTGCTATCCCGTGCATGTGCACGGGTATCGCTCGTGTATATATATATATATATATATATATATATATATATATATATATATATATATATATATATATATATATATATATATATATAAATTGTTATGGTTGTGGAAATTTGCAAACCACCATTCAGGTCCCATAGGTGAGATATCTCTGTAAGTACATGTGTCGTTAGCCCAAACCCGTTGTATAGAGGGAATTTATGTGATCCATCCGGGCTGTGACGCTTTGAGTTAGCCATTTTTTCTGTTCTATCTTTTATTTCAAACAAACAGCATCTCAACAACCATGCCATCCCCACCACAGCGCCAACCACACTACAACCACGCCACCTCCACCATCAACGCTACCACATCTTCGCCACTCGCCATTCAGTAGGCCCTGTGCGGTTACGATCTCCGGGAACAAACAAAAACCAACAACTATGCTCGGGGGTTTTCCCGCCTGTTTTTCCCGTCGAGGTTCTCCGCGCTCGGTGTGGAGGAGGGGCGATGCAGGGGTCAAAGGTGAGAAAAGGTGGGGGCCTCTTTTTGGGGGAATAATTCCCTGGCTCTGAGCCAAGACTGACTCCCCCGGCCACCGCATGGCGCGGGGTGGAGGGAAAGTGAGGGGTCACGACTCCCCCCTTCGAGAGGGTTCTCCAAGAAGCTCGAAGGGAGGCGGGGCCGAAAACGGGGCGGAGCGAAGGGCGAGCCCCACGCTACAAAAGGCGGACAGGACGGACCTTGAGGGGTGGTTGGTCAAGAGTTGGTTGCTCGAGAGTTAGAGTGAGTGGTTGGTCGAGGGTTGGTCTTCATGGTCGTCTTCTGGTTCGATTCGCGAGCTTGTTGTTCCTGCCTTGCTTCGTTGACCCGTGCGTGAGCGCGGAAAACAGCGCCGAACAAACCCCGTCCGTTTCCCCAAAACCCCGTCCATACCGTCGAGCGGACCACATGAGCGACACGCGGCACGAGCTCGCGGAGCACGCCGGAGGGGCTCGGAGTTGCGGTAGCAAAAGGAGGACTCAACGCGATCAGGAAAGTCGCACTTCCATTTTCTTTTGGGGTTTGGTGTAAATGTCTGTGGGTGGCGCCGTCCGTCAAGTAGTATTGTTTTAAGTGTTGCCGTGTGCTCACGTAGTCGGTCGTAGCTCTGAATTGTTGTTGTTGTTGTTTTAAATTGCTTTCTGTGCATTATGATTCTGTTTGACTATACGGGTGCTTTGTGCCTGTGTCTGTGTGAATTAAGTGCTTGCATGTTGAATTGTTCCCCGTTTCGCTGCGTCCTTTCCTTTGTTTGAATCTCCATCTTGCTTCACGTAATGGGTTCGTCGTGGGCTTAATACGCCCGATAATTAATTGGAACCGTCGAGGCCGACGATAACACCGCTCGGTTATCCCGATAGTATGGAACGGACCGCTTAAGCGGCCCGTGTCCGGAGTCGACCTGCGTCGAGGTGCGATCGCCCGGTCTACCATCCGCGTGGGTACTTCGGTAGGTCGAGTTTGGCGAACAACCCTATCCCACGCGGGTGGCCGATTGACACGATCGTGGTGAGGCCGAAAGGTCCACCCGTGACTGGTTCCCGGCGTTAGTCCGAGAGGGTCACGACTGGATTGTCCGTCCGGTGGGCGACATGCCGCGATTCGAGTTACGTGGCCGTCAGCACGCCGGCGGGCGCGAATCCGTAACAATATATATATATATATATATATATATATATATATATATATATATATATATATATATATATATATATATATATATATGTATATATATATATATATAAATGTATGTGTATGTATATATATATATATATATATATATATATATATATATATATATATATATATGTATGTGTATATATATATATATGTATGTGTATATATATATATATATATGTATGTGTATATATGTATATATATATATATATATATATATATATATATATATATATATGTACATGTATGTGTGTATATATATATATATATATATATATATATATATATATATATATATATATATATATATATATATATATATATATATATATATATATATATATATATATATATATATATGTATATATATATATATATATATATATATATATATATATATATATATATATATATATATATATATATATATATATATATATATATATATATATATATATATATATATATATATATATATATATATATATATATATATATATATATATATATATATATATATATATATATATATATATATATATATATATATATATATATATATATATATATATATATATATATATATATATATATATATATATATATATATATATATATATATATATATATATATATATATATATATATATATATATATATATATATATATATATATATATATATATATATATATATATATATATATATATATATATATATATATATATATATATATATATATATATATATATATATATATATATATATATATATACACACATACATATATATATATATATATATATATATATATATATATATATATATATATATATATATATATATATATATATATATATATATATATATATATATATATATATATATATATATATATATATACACACATACATATATATATATATATATATATATATATATATATATATATATATATATATATATATACACACATACATATATATATATATATATATATATATATATATATATATGTGTACATATATACATATATATATATATATACACATAAATATACATATATATATATATACATACATATATATACATATACATATCTATACATATATATACATATACATACATATTGTTGCGGATTCGCGCCCGCCGGCGTGCGAACGGCCACGTAACTCGAATCGCGGCACGTCGCCTGCCGGACGGACAATCCCGTCGTGACCCTCTCGGACTAACGCCGGGAACTAGTCACGGGTGGGCCTTTCGGCCTCACCACGATCGTGCCAATCGGCCCCCCGCGTGGGATAGGGTTGCTCGCCAAATTCGACCTACCTAAGTACCCAAACGGAGGGTAGACCGGGCGATCGCACCTCGCCGCAGGTCGACTTCGGACACGGGCCACTTTAAGCGACCCGTTCCGTACTATCGGGATAACCGAGCGGTGTTATCGTCAACCTGGACGGTTCGATTAATTATCGGGCGTTTTAGCCCACGACCAACCCTTTACGTGAAGTAAGATGGAGATTCAATAAAGGAAAAGACGAAGCGAAACGGGAAAACAGTTCAACATAAAGCACATTTATTTCGCGATGAACGGAAAGCACACATATACAATTACACCAAAAGAAAATGTAAAAGAAGAAGAAACACACAATAATACACAAAAAGCAAATGTAAAAGCAAAACACAATGCAGATATACCACCGACTACCGAGCACACGGCAACACTTATACAGTTTTACTTCACAGACGGAGCCGACAACACATATACTCAAAGCAAAAGAAAAGGACCA
>NC_140966.1:10190477-10206713 GCF_056783735.1 Eptatretus burgeri
TGTATGGAACTAAACCTTCAAGTTGATGAACTGGATTCAAACCTCTTATCTATTGAGGTAAGATTTTTTATTTTCCTATTTTCAAACTTTGATTGAAGCATACTCATTTAATAATTAAATAACTTAATTAATACATTATTATTTTCTCTCACAGGAAATTGTGTCTGAAATACGAAATGAAAATACTGCTTTTGCTACAACTTGGGGCGAAATTGTTGGCTTGGTTGAAGACCTTATGAGCGACCAAGACCCACAGAACGAGTTTGTCCTTGATGACCCAACCAAAGAGTTATACCTTGGAGACCAGCAAAATCCTGAAAAAGAGTTTTACAGCAATAGTACTCATTGTGAGTTATCAAGACAATACCCACTGAACAAGTTATACCTTGATGAGCCAGAATACAAGTTTTACCTTGGAGACTCACAAATTTTGAAAAATCAAGAAATGAGTTCTGCCTTGATGGTTTAAATAACTACCTTGGAGACTCAGGAAAAGGGTTCTGCCAAGATGGTTCTAAATATGGGGCCTACCTTGGAGACTCACAAATTTTGAAAAAATCAGTAAATGAGTTCTGCCTTGATGGTTTAAATAACTACCTTGGAGACTCAGGAAAAGGGTTCTGCCAAGATGGTTCTAAATATGGGGCCTACCTTGGAGACTCACAAATTTTGAAAAATCAGTAAATGAGTTCTGCCTTGATGGTTTAAATAACTACCTTGGAGACTCAGGAAAAGGGTTCTGCCAAGATGGTTCTAAATATGGGGCCTACCTTGGAGACTCACAAATTTTGAAAAAATCAGTAAATGAGTTCTGCCTTGATGGTTTAAATAACTACCTTGGAGACTCAGGAAAAGGGTTCTGCCAAGATGGTTCTAAATATGGGTCCTACCTTGGAGACTCACAAATTTTGAAAAATCAGTAAATGAGTTATCCTTAAGAGACTTTGTAAGTTGGTTTTACTTTGAATACTTGAAATGTGGGTTCTGGATTGATAACTCACAATGTGATACATATCTTGGAAACTCAACGGGAATGTGGTTATACCTTGAAGACTTGGAAAGTTGGGTTTATGTTGGACACTTGAAACTTTTTTGGGGGCTTTTATTTATTTATTTATTTATTTATTATTATTATTATTTTATTTATTTATATTTTGGAGACTTTTGGAGTTGCTATCACTCTTTGGGATCTAAACCTATCGATGTAGTTCTTTGTCGGATGGTGCTTGATGGGTGCAAGATCAAGAAAGTTCTGGGAAGAAAGTGCAGGCTTACTCCCCCTTTTTACGTCATCAAACCTGAAAGCCTTAAAAGACAGAATTGGAAGAAGAGAAAAAAACAAAAAATATACATTGTTCGTTCTGGGAAGAAAGTGCAGGCTTACTCCCCCTTTCTACGTCATCAAACCTGAAAGCCTTAAAAGACAGAATTGGAAGAAGAAAAAAAACGTAAAAATATATATATATAGGTGGAAATCTCATTTTGAAAAAGACATTGTGTTGGGCGAGGATTGAGTTGGGGTTGAGATTTTGAATGTGAGGGTTGGGGTTGAGATTTTGAATGTGAGGGTTGGGACACACACACATACACATCAACAAACAAAAGTTAAGCCTTGACTATTCAGTTGAGGATTCTGTGTTTGGGGTTCACAGATGTAAGAACGTCCCCCTTGACACACATTATATACTGTTATACACCTCGGACTTGGCCCTCGAGTGTCCACAACGGTGTATAGTAGGAGGGAGTGAAGCGCCAACCTATTGCTCCCATTGCACACACACACACACAAACAAAAGTTAAGCCTTGACTATTCAGTTGAGGATTCTGTGTTTGGGGTTCACAGATCTAAGAACGTCCCCATTGACACACATTATATACTGTAATACACCTCGGACTTGTCCCTCTAGTGTCCACAAAGGTGTATTATCTGCTTAGTTTTGTCTTTTGTAATTCCTGTGAATAAAATGAACCTAAAATCTCTTCCCCTTCCAAATCATATATTTTATAAGTCCAAGGAACTGTATCTATTACATCAACAATTTTAAAAAGTTCTTTCGTCCATCGTTCAGTAAAACCCTTTTCAAAATGAGATTTCCACCTATATATTCTTACGATATCACCAACTTTGAACTTAGGTTTTCTGACATTAATCTCTTTTTCATATTTTAATTTTGTAAATGTTTCTGATGGCTTCATATTCGTTGACGTGTGAATCGTGTCATTATACTTATCCACAATATCCTGAATAAAAGATGACCATTGTTGTGAACCGAGTTGTGTGAATTTTTTATATAGTCTCTCTTTTAAGGTACGATTAAAACGTTCAACAACAACTGCCTTCCCTTCATTAAAGGTACTGTATAATGTAATACTGTTATTTTTTAGAAAATTCATAAATGTCTTGTTATAAAACTCTCTACCCTCATCAGTCCACAATTTCTTAGGTTTTCTCTTACTTTTATTAAATATCTGTTGAAAAGCTAACATAAGAGTATTACCTGTTTTGTTTTTTAAAGGGACAACCCACGCATATCTACTCCTCAAATCAATAACGGTTAAAGCATACTTGTACCCCTTATCATTATTGAGTTCAATCAAATCAGCAGACCAGATATAATCAACTTCCTTGGAATAAACTTTCCTTCTCTGAAACTTTGTGAATATTGGTTTATGTAATTCATCAGCTAATTGCTCTTCAGTCTTAATGGCATCATTAGAGCCTATAAGTTTTTTGAATTTCCAAGTCCAAGTTTCAATTTAGCACTAATCATCTTCTTCACGATGAACCTATCAACTTTTTCTCTCAAGGTTGGATTTTGTATCAGAGACAAATTATATAACATTTCTCTATCGGCTTCATGCTTTTCTTCCAACGTTGTGGTATTCCCATAATCAATATCGTGTCTCATGCACACTTCATCAACTCTATTGATTGGTTTACTCCAGGATTTAGGATTGTCTGCCTCATCTAATCTTTTATCCAAGTTTGTGCCTGGACCACAGAAAGAATACCCTGGAAGATGTAATTCCCCTGGTATTCCAGTAGTTGTAAATTTACTTCCTGATAAAAACTTTTGTATATCTCCTCCGAGTTTGTGTTTGGAGATAAATTGACTTTTTTTGAACCACACACCGAACATATACCTTTTTGTATAACCCTGTTATTTTTACTTTTAATATATGAAATATTTTTAGTATTAGTTTTCTTTTTACATTTGAGACAATAACTCATTTATTTATGAGAAAAATTTCTGCAGAGTGCAAAAACCTTTTTCGTTTCCAACATGCACATTTGAATCTTAATTTTTAAAACATAAAGAATCCTTAGAAATGCCTTCACTCTCTCCTCCATTTATTTAAGAAAAAACTTGAATTAAAATGAATAGCTTGACGATGCTAATAGTTTTGTTGAAAGTATTGCAAATAGACTTGTTAATTCTTTGTATTCCTCCCTGGTGAGATAAGTTATTTTCTTTAATACCTCTATTCTTTTTTGAATCTCACTGGTTTCCATATTTTGATATTTATTCATTCTCTCTCTTTCCTCCCTCTCTCTCTTCTCTCTTTCCTCCCTCTCTCTATTCTCTCTTTCCTCCTTCTCTTTCTTCTCCCTCTCTCTATTCTCTCTCTCCTCCTTCTCCTTTTCCTCCTCTTCCCTCTCTTCTTCAACTCCTTCCTCATCCCTTACTATACTTGAATCGTTTACACCCCATAGAATATTATACATATATTCATCAGGATTTCTTGTTATTCCTGTATCCAAAATAATTTTTTACAACAGGAAACCAATAAAATTTCTTTTGAATTTCTAAAAGAGCCTTACCTTTTCTTAACCTTATAATTTTTTCATTATTTAACATTCTAATTAAATCTAAAGTTGTCGGTTTATCAACATCAGCATAATGCCAATCTTTTATTGAAAATACCTCATTCTTATGTTGTAGAACATATTTATTAAAATACCGAATACCCTTTTCTTGAAGGTATGCTTGAACACAGAAATGATAATTTTCTTGAAGCCTTCTTGCTGTCATTTATGTATTAGAAATATATGTTAGAATAATATTATGGCACGAAACACCTCCCCATCTTCCCATAGTTAAATCATTTTGTATTTCCTTACTTATTATATATAATCCTGTTTTTTCTGTTTTCATGAGATAAACAAGGGCAAAACCATTATTATATTTACCCTTATTAAATTCTTTTATTTGTTGTTTACTAATCGTGGCTCCACAAAACTCATTCTCGATACCAAGTGGATAATATTCTTCCTTACGAGACTGATTTAATTGTTCCAGGTCTTCGAGGTTAATTTTAAATGACCAATTATACCCTAAATCATTCATATCATACCCCCATTGTTCTATTCTCATACAAACGATACGCCCTTCTTTATAAAAATTTATTTTAATTCGAACTGTGAATTCTGTATGACCTGGAGATAATATCAACACTTCTGTATCTTTAGAATACACAGCCGTTTTATTTAAGTATATATATTGTGATAAATCGCTTAATCTCACCAAGTCATTCGCGTCAGTCGGGCTTGGATAATTTTTTAATTTATAAGCATTTTTCATGTTAATATTTTTGTTTATATTATATTTATGTCGTTCAGCCTGTGCCTTTGTGTAATAATTTGATAAATCAATATCCAGTTCTTGAGATACACCAAAGATAGAACCATCTTTACCAACATAAGTCATTTATATTAGATTAAAAATTAATATCATAAAATTTTTTATTTTTGTTGAGTTGAAATAACACATATAGACATAATTGACCACAACACTTGGAATTTAATTCTTGGACTTGAAATGTTTGATAAACACCATTCTGTAAGAATTTTATGACTTCAACAGGTGGTGGAAGACCAAAACTATCAAAATAATATTTGTCTTGACTATTAAAAATACAAACCCAATGAGAACCGTTCCCATCATTATCTTCTAAGTTCATAATAATATTCTTTGTATGTTTCGACACATTTGTTAATTCATCTCTCATACAAATAACCACATTATGAATTTTTAATTTCTTACAATATTTGGCAAGTTGTAAATTTGATGTTGTATTCTTTCCAAATTCTTTCAACCACTCATCAATGCTCATTTATTTATAAGAAAGATATAATCCATTACCTCTTTTCGTTAATTTTACACCTGCTTGTGCTATAGAAGAAAGCATATCTCCAACTAACAATCTCGCTTTATCAGGCAGACCTTCAAGTTTTTCAGCAAAATCTACAATTACACCACTTCCACTAATTTGTTTCTCCAACTCTTTGTTATGTCTTTCCAATTCTTTTTGAGCCTGGAGTTGAGCCTTCCTTTCGTTGGCAGTTTTGACCGCTGTTGAAATACCACCCGTCAATGCTCCAACCGCACTTAAACCAGCAAATAAAGGAATTAGAAATGGGAGAAATCCTCCACTCGTCTCTCTTATTGAATATTTTTTCAACATTGGTTTTGTCATTTTAATTTTAAGTGAGCCAGTGTCATTCAAGATTTTAACCTGTTCTCTTGTGAGCAAAACATCAATTCTTACTGCTCCTTTTCTCTGAATTGTATTAACGTTAATCGTACAAGGCTTTTGATTTTGAACACAAGATGATAGTTTATGAAGATTGATTTGATTAACATATACCCCAGTTGGTACTTTGCCACTCATTTATTTAACAAAAAATTATGTGAGACTAATCATCACACCATTATCTGTATTAATCTGCAATTCTGTTTCTTCCAAAAGCAAACAATATGTATCAACTTCTTCACTCTCTCCTCTTTCAATGTATAGGGAAGTATCCACTCGATTAGACTTTATAGTTTCTTTTTGAGCGCTCAGGTCAAACGTATAGATTGTATACAAACTTTTAAATGCTGTCATATCCAAAATAGGTTCTTTATTTCCATTACTTTCACACACCTTTTGGTAAGACTTGTATGCTTCAGCAAAATCATTTTTTTCCCAATTAATTTCCAATCTATCTCGTGGATAAAATGTTCCATCTAGAGAAACGCGAAGTTGTTTCACCTTAGCATTATCACTCAATGCATTATTCTTATCAGTCGCAGTATCACCATTTGGCTTTTTAAAAATCATCCACAGATATCGTGGCTTTCCTTCCAGAACACCCAAATTCCATGTGTAAGTAGTTTGATTGAGTTTAACGTGTTGACATCTTCTTTTGAGGTATGATACACTGAGTGGTTTCTTTGAGTTAAGTCTTCGATTCAACATCTCTTCTGTTTTAAGATTAGGAGTATATTCACTGATATACCAACTCATCTCCTCAATTACAAATTTATTCTGTTCACCAAAAGCACTACCAACACCAAAAAGCAATCTATTTTCATTATCATTCCTTTGTAGTTGAAATCTAATTTTAAGACCATACAGAACTTTATCATAATCACAAAATCCAAATATACCTTTAAGAGGAACTGCCACAGTAAAACTATTTTCTGCTTTTGTATCATCATTATACATTCCTTTCCTTTGAATATATCCAGGGTCTGTGTTTGTTCCCGTTGACATATCAGGAATAAAACCTTCGACAGACCCCTTTCCCATTCTATCACTGAATGTATAGAGTGTAAATTTCATCATTTCAGATACAGCAGAGACATAATCAACCGCTTCAACTTCTTGTGTTCCAATATACAATCGCACACTATCAAACATTTTCCAGAAGAAATCATTTACAAGTGTAGCGTTTGTGTTATTCCCAGTCTTAGTGAATTTAAATTTACACAACAAGAAACTTTCGGAGAGATTCAAATAGGTTTGTTGATTATTTATTTCAAAACTTTTTGTACCATTTGTATTCCAGTCTGTTCCAGTTATTGCATTTACCTTGAAGTAATCTTCTTTTTTAGTGGAGTTTGAGATAATAATAGTATCATCCAAATCATAGATACTATCAATTGCTTCCATACTTGTATTTATTTAGGAAAAAAGATGTTAAAACTTTTGAAACCCTGATCCAAGTATTTGAATTATTTTCTGTCGTTCTTGCGGGGACAACTGAGTTTTACCTTTCTTAATTTCTTTTATTGCTTGTAATTTATGAGATTCTTTCTGAGCATCTTTTATACTCTTTACAGCACCTGCTACATTTCCCACAGCAGAAGCAGTTGAACCAATTAGGTCTTTATGTTTAAGAATAGTTGAACCAATACCCATGAGAGTATCAATTATCCCATCTCCTCTAAATTGATGTCCAACACCCCTTTGTCTCTTAGGTTTATAGTATCCTCTACCAAGATACATACCTTCACCCTTGTAGTACGGGGAAAGGAACATCCCATCCCCTGTAATTATTTTATATTTTCCCAACTCGTGCTTCCTCACAATAACCATCGTATTTATTTATTGAAAAACTTCACGTAGGTGAATTCTGATGGATATAACTTCTCCATTAAAAGAAATCACACGATTATCTTGGTCGGTTATCCTAAAATTTACTCTGTGTATGGTTTTTCCTGACACAGGTAGATAAACCAAATTTTTAGGCTCCATATTGAATTTATAACCAATTGGGGTTGAGTATGCGCTGAATGAAAATATTGTATTTGTTTTTAATCCATCATTATAAGCACCATCAATCAAATCACAGTGAATTAACACCGAATTTATTCCTGAGGATATTTGAATGACATTATCACTGTAAAACGTCCCATTAGTTTCAATCTTTTTTGAGGAGAAACCTAATAACTCTCTAAATGAATTATCAATTGTGAAATCAACCTTGTAGTTATTTTTAACTTTAATCGTTGATTTTGAAGTATGTTTTTGAATGTTTATAATAATATTTTTTGGTTCATCACCCTGTTCTTTCATAAGACGAGCAATTTCGGAAGATATTTGAGAAATCTCGTATGCTCTGGGTGAGACTGTTATCGTTTTGTATCCACTTCCCGGATTATAACTAAACTTGTCATTTTTCTCGGTTATATTAAATAAGGTATTATAAGTCTCCATGGACAATAAAGATGCCTCATATTCTTTTGTTGTGTCAAGTTGTAGTGGGTATGGGAATGAAGATGTGTGGTCGCTTGTTGTGAAATTAAAACTCAGGATTGTGCTTCTCATCTTATTTAATATGAGATAAAATGTCTTTATATTGAGATTTATTAATTATTTTCATGTTCATCAACTGGTCTAAAATGGCTGATGCTTCATTAAAACAATTGTTATTTCCAGCCTTCTTACTGCCGAACAACAATAACAGTCTATTAACTAATTGTGATGGGTCATTTGGAAGAAAACTAATACCTGAACCAAGGATACTTAAAGCCTGAATAATGTGTTTCTCCTTCTCATTCTTCCTACTTTTACCAGAAAGAATAACCTTATAATTTAGAGTGTTCAGCAAATCAATATATACTCTATCATCATTATTTTCCATATCCAATGGTTTATCAATATACTTTGATTCATCCCTCACAGTTGAACCTTGCCTTCCATCTTTTGTGAGAAGAAACATTAATCTCGGAGTTAGTTTAACAGGGGGTTGAGCAGAACTTAAGAACCTTAATTCATCATTAAATATCAATACCTTTTCTTGAACAAGATGAAATATTGCTGGTTGTTCTGTTGGAATGAGTCCTGCTTTGGTTTTTGAATCCGCTGAATATTCATTGTTTTGAACAGCATTCACAATATAATCAGGGGTTGATTAATCTCTTCCAGTTGTTGAAATAAACCTTCATCATGTTCTAATTCTCCAATATGCTCTAATTCTTCCTCCGTCATTTGACTGAAATCTTTTAACATTTGAAGCTTTCTAGGAGTATATTCTACTGTGGGAACTGTGGAAACATCTTTCATTTTTTCTTGGGAAGTTTTTAAAAGTGGTTTAAAAAATTTCTCTTGTTTTTTTTCAAATGCTTCTTCGCCCGTTAGTTTCTGTCTGCGTTTCTTCTTTATGTCTTCCTGTTGTTTTACAACTTTTGAAACCAACTCTTGATGTTCCTTAAATCTTCTTGCTCTTTCTTTTGTATCCATTTATTTATTGTAAAATATCATTTAATGAATTGTAAAGATCAACAGGGAAATTTTCCTTTTCTTCATCATTCAAGTAGATGTGTTCAAATAAATCCTTTTCTTTAAATATTTCATCAAATTCTTTATTAACATTAATGCGAGTTGTAATTTCTTCTTCACTAATCCTTGCATCTCTGCTTTTCATACGTTTGTGTTGAGTTTCTTCATCAACATCAAAACCGAATGATAAAATCTTCACTCCGCTCAGATATTTAATAATTTGTCTCGTTCCTTCTGGATTAGTTTCTAATATCCCAACACCACCAGATTTTAGTTTCTTTAACTCACTCTTACAATGTGAATATTTTGTTGTACCAAGAGAAACCTCCTCAAATATTTGTCCTTCATTCCTCAATCGCATATGTTCCTCCACTGAAATATAGTGATAATCTTCACCTTTTACTTCTCCAGGTCTTATTGCTCTAGTTGTTGTTGATACAATGCGTATCACGGGGTGTTTTTTAAGTAAATTTACAATATTCTCATTTGTACTACACAAGAACCTTGATTTATGAAAGTTTTTTCCAGAAGCAGATTTACCCACAAGATTTATAATAATAGTTGTCATTTATATATGTAATTGTTTATAAAACAAAAAATATATCCCTTAATATCTCATCTTGTTTCACAACAATATATTTATATTTTTCAGTCGTGTGCTTCATATAATCCTCAAATTTCTTTTTACTACATAATGTAGAACAATTATCTCTCCAAAAATTATTGATATCTATTGAATTTAACTTGAATAAAATAAAAGTATTAGCATTGTTTCTGATGGAACGACGAGGAAGTTGAAAGTACGATTGACTAAGATAAATACAATTACAAGAAGAATGTCTCCCTCTTGTGTAGTAGCTGTCCATTACCGTTTGGTTTCTCTCATTAACACAATCATCAAAGATAACGAGGTTCTTTTTTGATTTATCCAAATCTTGGGGAGACGGTATATCATCCGTATTATCACTAAGAATACAAGTTATAAGATTTGATTTCTTTTTACATCTCTGTGTATCACAAAATAGTTGAATTATATCTTCAATGTTATAATCATTTAGGTTTTTTTGACGTTTAAATAAACCTATTATATCTTCTTTTGAAGACCAGCATTAAAACCTTGTGAGAGTAGTTGATACTCTGGTTGAAAACTCGACTTTGTGAAAATTATTAAATTATCATAATCTAAAAAGTTGGGAGTGAGGAGCATTTTTAAAAGTAAGCAGGTTTTTCCACATCCACTTGAACCAACTATGAGACATCTTAATGAATTTGGGAGATTTTTATGGTTGTTAAATTTTATCTTATTTTCCCAAATAGGTAAAAAATCATTCATTTATATATTTGAAAAACAGGTTATTTAATTTATTATTGGCTTTTTTAGAAACTCTATATTTTATCCTAAGTTCAGGTTTAATTTCAAGATAATCCATTATTTTATTTATACAATATCTTGTGTTGATATTTCCCTGAAAATTACATCCATGAATAATATACAACAACAATCCTTTGAACATTTCTCTTATACGTTCAGTTTCTTCCCTTGTAAGGAAAGGTGTGTTATCATCCTCATACTTTACATTCATTTCTCTAATCAATCTTGTAAAGTAATTCATTTTTGGTGTAAATCTAAAAGAATTATTTTCCTTTTTATATTTTTTATTATCATTAATTAGAAGATAATCACAGAATATACATTGTTTATAGGCTTTTGACTCTGTGTTTAATCCCCGTCTTTCACATGCAGGACAATTCTCAAATTTGTCATATGGAGAATCAGGAAAGTCTAGCATATTTATAAAGTAAAACTTTACTTAAACTGAAATTCATCTATACTTTCAGTTGTATATTACCATCGATATCGATATATTTTTTTCATTATCAGATTCAACGACAACATTTTTTATATTAAAGGTAATTTTAAAATTATCGTTAACTACTATTGAACGAAATGTCATTTCACCTGATATATTAACATCCTTTATTTCATCAGGATTTACATCTTTAGGGTTGTTGAAAAAAATACAAATTTCTCCTTGCATATTACAGATGGTCTTATCTTTTCTTTCTAAAGCTTCATCCATAAGGTTTTTGTTCTTTGATACTTTTTCTTGTTTCATTGCTTTTTCTAGTTTTGAATATATTACTAGAAGGAGAGGAGAAACTTTTGTTAGAGATACTTTAATTGATGTTCTACCAGGTATACTAAAAGCCCTTCCACTGAAGGAAATTGAAGAACTCATATTATTTACCATAATACTTTTTATCCAATAGTTGTTATATTTATCTTTGTTCAATTTTACATCCTTGACATATTTCTCAGTATCTTTAACAGATGAAGAGATTGATTGAAACTTGTCTTTTGTGTCTTGAAACATTGTATTTATTAAGTGAAAAAGTTGGAGGATAAAATGTTTTTAAGCACAGATTCACCTATAAATTAAACGAAATTTTCATCAAGAAAATTTTAGTTTAAGCAAAGTTTTATTCTATAAATATGGTGAATACAACGTACTGCGATGTTTGTAATCACGAATATAAACATTATAGAAAACACCTCCGAACCAACAAACACACATTTAATCTGTTTCATAAAATATCTCCTCTTGAGTTGGAAAGAAAACATTGTGATATCTGTTCAAAGGATGTTTTGAAGAGTAGTTATAATAAACATCTTCAATCACAAAAACACAAGAAAAATGAGTTTAAAGTAAAGGGAGACTATTATATTGAAAACACTGATGGGGCATTTAAAGGGCATATAAAAATAAGGATTTTTCAATTTGGAGAACCCGGTCCATCATCAATAGCTGAATCAATTGAAATAGTGAAACCCGATGTTGAAAAATTTATTAAAAAGACATTAAAAGAAATGAAAACTTTAAAGTTTTATATGGGAGTGAAAATGAATATGAAAAGACAAGATGAAGAACAAACTCCTTATATGAGAACAGATCTTCATTTTATAACATCATTTCAAGATTTTTTGAATAGTGGGGTTTATGAAGAACTATCAAGACAAGAGGAGGATGTTGATAATACAGTGGTAGGAAGTGGATTCAATATTAAAAAATCATCTTTTTAGATATACACATTCTAAAATCAAACCCTCTTAAAGCTTCTTCTTATATTGAATTACCAAAAGAAATAAAACTAAAGAAGGCAGTTGTTAATATTAAGAACAATGATAATAAATGTTTTCTCTGGTCTGTTCTTGCTCACTTACATCCACCAAAATGTAATTCAGAAAGAGTAAAACAATATATGAAATATGAGAATACCTTGGACATTAAAGATTTTAAATTCCCAATGCCATTAACAGATATTCCTAAATTTGAGAAAAAGAATAATCTTTCTATTAATGTATATGGATTAACGGATACAAACAAAGTTCAAATATTAAAAATTTCAAACAACTATAAAAATGAAGAAACACACATTGACCTTTTATATTTTAGTGTTGGAAAGAATTCACATTACACATACATCAATAATTTATCAAGATTAATCTCTTCTCAGGTATTCAGAACAGCAAACAAAATATATCCTTGTAAGCGATGTCTTAATTCATTTCATACAAAAGAACGATTAGAACAACATTCAAAATATTGTAGTAATCATAAATCAGCTGTAATTACAATGCCTAAACCTGGTGAAAAGATTTATTTTGAAGATTATAATAAATCTATCATGCACCCATTTGTGATATACGCTGATTTTGAATGTATCCTTAAAAAGATAAATACTGCTTCTCCTAATCCAAAAGAACCATATACAAATAAATATCAAAAACATATTCCTTGTGGTTTCTGTTATTATATCAAATCATCTGTTGGAGAAAAGTATAACAAACTTGAACATTATCGTGGAAAAAATGCTTCACAAGAGTTTGTAAAACGATTAGAAAAGGATTGTATAAGACTCACTAAATTAATGAAAGAAACAAATGAACCGATGAAATTAACCAAAGAAGAAAAATTAGAATTTAGAATGAACAATATCTGTCATATTTGTGAGGGGGAAATTAAGGAGTCTAAAGTTAGAGACCATTGTCATCTTACTGGTAAATATAGAGGTCCCGCTCATTCCTGTTGTAATCTTAATTATAAATTACCTTCTTTTATTCCAGTCTTTCTTCACAACAGCGCCAACTATGATACACATCTATTTATAAATGAACTTTCAAAAACACCAGGGAATATTTCTGCTATAACAAACACAAGTCAAAAGTATATTTCATTTTCAAAAATGATATTCACAAAACCTTTAACTCGTATTAGGTTTTTAGATTCTTACAAGTTTATGGGAACACCACTAGCCTACCTCGCATCAAATCTAAGCTCCACGGACTCTTTTCCAAATCTTAATTCATTCTTTCCAAAAGAGGAAATTCTCACTCAAGAGGAAATTCAGATTAAAGAGAGAATTCAAAGTAAAGAGGAAACTCTAATTAATGAAGAAATTCTAACTGAAGATGAAATTCTAATTATAAAGAAAATTCGAACTAAAGAGGAAATTCAGATTAAAGATGAAATTCTGATTAAAGAAGGAATTCTTACGAGAGAGGAAATTCAAACAAGGAATGAAATTCAAAGTAAAGAGAAAATTCTTACAAGTAAGGGAATTTATCCTTATGATTATATGGATTCATTTATGAGATTTAAAGAAACACAACTTCCTTCAAAAGAAAGTTTCTATAATAACCTTTATGAAGAAGAGATAAGTGATAAGGAATATAAACACGCACAAGAAATATGGAAAATATTTAAGATAAAGAACCTTGGAGAATATCACGATTTATATCTAAAAACAGATGTTTTATTGTTAGCTGATGTGTTTGAAGCTTTTAGATCACTCTGTCATAATAAAAATTGTTATGGATTAGATCCTGCCCACTATTTCACAGCTCCTGGTTTAGCTTGGAGTGCAATGTTGAAAATGACAAAACAAGATATAGATTTAATCAGTGATGTGGATATGCTTTTGATGATTGAGAAGTCCAAGAGAGGTGGAATGTCACAAGTATGTTCAAAAAGATATGCTAAAGCAAATAATAAATATCTTCCAAATTATGATAGTGAAAAAGATAGTAATTATTTAATGTATTTTGATGCTAATAATTTGTATGGATGGGCAATGTCTCAATCTCTGCCTTATGGTAAATTAGAGTGGGTGGAAGAAAAGGATTATGAAAAGGCTTTGATGAATATTGTTATTTCTTCTCAAGAGGAATTGAATGACGAAGAAGAAGGTTATTATTTTGAAGTTGATTTGAGGTACCCGAGTGATCTTCATAATAAGCATAAAGATCTTCCTTTTGCATGTGAGAAAGAAACTCCAAAGAAAGAATGGTTAAGTGATTATCATAAAAGTTTTAATATTAAAGGTAAATCAACAGAAAAGTTATTAACAACATTCTATTATAAAGAGGGATATGTTTTGCATCAGAGAAGCTTAAAACAGTTTTTGAGAGAAGGATTGAGAGTAGCTAAAATTCATAGAGTTTTAAAATTTAAACAAAGTCCTTGGGTGAAAAAGTATATTCAATTCAATACAGATATGAGAGCAAATACAAAAGTAAAATTTGAAGGGGACTTTTATAAATTAATGAATAATGCTGTATTTGGAAAGACTATGGAAAATGTTAGAAACAGGCAAAACATTAGATTCGCAACATCTTGGAAAGAAGCTTCGAGATTGATAAATAAACCAAGTTTTGAGAGAGAAGAGGTTTTTTCAGAGAACTTTTCTGCAATTCATATGAAAAAGGAAAGTATTGTAATGGATAAACCAATTTATATTGGAACAGCAGTTCTTGATTTATCAAAGATATTGATGTATGATTATTTGTATAATGACTTAAAGAAAGAGTATGGTGAAAATGTTTCATTGTTGTATATGGATACTGATAGTTTTATCCTAGATATAAAAACTGATGATGTTTATGAAGATATGAAGAAAAATATTGGAGTATATGATACAAGTAATTTCAGCAAGAAGAGTGAGTTATTTTCCAAAAAGAATGAAAAGGTTATTGGTAAGTTTAAGGATGAGTTGGGTGGAAAAGTAATGAGTGAGTTTATTGGATTGAGAGCAAAGGCATATGCTTATAAGTATGGTGAACAGATTGATAAGAGGTTAAAGGGAATAAAGAAATATGTAATAAAGAAATCAATAACTTTTAGAAATTATTATAATTGTTTGATGAATAAGAAAGAAGAATATAGGAAAATGAATACAATAAGAAGTTATAAACATAACATATATATAGTGAAGAAGTAAATAAAAAGGCATTAGGAGCCTTTGATGATAAGAGATTTATTTTAGATAATGGAATAGATTGTGTTCCATATGGATATTGTATGATAGAGTGTATAAAATAGATTATGTTTTAACGATGGGAAGATGGATTAGGGTTTTTTAAGGGCTACACTTGGTTTTTTCACAATATATAAATGGTTAAACCAAGTATTAATCAAACTAAAGAGTGGAGAAAATCTCAGTCTTGGTATATAAATGGAAAACATAATGAATGTGAAAAATATCAAATAAGTCTGATTGAAAAAATAACTAAAACAAAGGTAAATAAAACAAATAAGCGAATTAATTTAAAAACTAGTAAGTTAGAGGATGTAAAGAAAAAAATGAATATCCTTGAATGGACTGAAAACTTTGATGGTTGTCAATTGAACAATGAAAAAACAATTTACTATAATCTCAAAATGATATGTGGCTCAGGAGGTGGTCAGATGAGAACATTAAGAGAAGTTTATCATTTCGTAATGGCACAAATGGGGTATCTTAAAAAATATAAAGATTCAAATGTTTTGTTTGTCAATATTTTAGATGGGGATTATTGTGCAAAGAAAATTAAACTATTGAAGGAATTTGAGAATGAACAAATCTTTATAGGTTCAATGAGTGAGCTGTTCAACCCCCAGGTGTTCAATTCAATGAGGTTCAACCTCCAGGTTAAAAGGGGAGACAAATAAATATACCTTGGGATAAAAAGGGGGTTTATTTTTAGGGAAAAAAATATGAATCGCTGAAAATCCCCCATTCATTTACATGGGGAAAAGTGAGCCAGAATCAGTATTCTTACCCTACTTATATATATATATGTCTATATATATGTATATATAGACATATATATATACATACATACATATATATATATATATATATATA
>NC_140966.1:10207213-10269713 GCF_056783735.1 Eptatretus burgeri
GTGAGAAAATCTTAAATGAGATTGGGAGCCATTTACATGTAACGTACATATCACAAGGAATCAAAATGAAATGTGATTCAGGAGGAGACCATTATGCCTGGTGTTGGCTTAATGGTTTGGGTTGTGGGCTTGGGATTCTAGGATCATGAGTTAAAATCCCTCATGAGATCATGAGTTGAATTAATACAACGTGGGGTTGACTCTGTCTGTTATCCTTCCGCGGTTGGCAAAATGAGTGCCAGCTTGCTGGTATCCTGTGTCGGAGTGGCGACCCGTCCAGTATCGTGCCCAATAGTCAAGGAGACTGTTTAGGCAGCGCCAATACTCTGCACAGAGTATGGAGCCAATGGGTGGATGGAAGAAGGAGACCATTCAGCCCATCATGCCTACGCTACATCAAAACCAGATTCAATAAATCCATTCAAGCTCATGACATGATTTCATTTGGGCAATGGGGGCAGGAATGAGGATGAGAAAAGTGTGGCAGGCTCAGGTGTTAAAAGAAAATATGGGTAAAAAATGTTTTGTGTGCATTTGTTCATTTTTTTTTGTATTGTTTTAAAAATATTTTTATTTTGCTTTTTTTTTAGTTGGGGGGGGGGGGGTTGGTGGGTGAAGGTGGTATTGTGGTGACCAACACCGATCACACACTATCCCTCGATGAGACCCTCTCACAGACATCACGACCAGCACAGATGTACACAATGATCCATCCATTCCCTCATCCACCCAATCAGAAACTTCTTCATAGAACTCCAAAAAACATAACCTTCCATTGGAAGATCCATGCTGACTGCATTTAATTAGTTTGCATTTATTTAAATGGTTCCTAATCTAATCCCTAATTCACATCGCCAACACTTTCCCTTCAACTAAAGCCAAACTAACAGGTCTATAGTTCCCCAATGCTTATCAGAATTGTTTCTTAAATAACTGTTATATTTACTATTCTCCAATCCTCTGGTACCTCTCCTGACTCCAGTGAGCTATTAAAGATATCGGTTAACATCACGCTGACCCATTCTGCCACCTCTCTCAATACTCTCGGGTGCATATTATTTGACCCCGGAGCTTTATCTACACTGAGCTTTCCTTGTTGTTCCTTTACTGCTTCCACCCCAACTTGGATCTTATGTAAAAGCCCTTCTTCACCTCCTTGATAAATACTCTCAGGGATTGGCAATTCTCCTGACTGTTCTTGTGTAAAAGTTGAAGCAAAATACCTGTTTAATAAGCCTGCCATCTAAAAATCGATTGACCAATATATATATATATATATATATATATATATATATATATATATATATATATATATATGTATACAATGTCGAGGCTCGTGTAAGAGCTAACACACAGAACATATAACAAGGGGAAGGAAAGAAGAGGGATGGGAGAGGGAAGCACAAAACAGTGGGGAACTGAGACATGAGATCTGTGGAAGGAAGAGGGACGGGGCGGGATACACAGGGTAAACAAGATGGACACGACAGGGACTTTCAGGTGCTTACACTACAGGGACTTTGAGGCAGAAAAGCAGGGAATTTGAAATAGGTGGGTTTGGGGTGGATTAACGGGGGTAGAAATAAATCGTGGTTTTGGATTGGGGAAGATAAGAGATGGTGGTGAACAGCTGTTTTGAAAATCTGGAGGGTAGAGTGGGATCGAAGAGAGCGTGGGAGTTTGTTCCAGAGGTTGGAAAATTAAGGAATGAAAGAGTGAAGGTGAGCAGTGATTCTAGATTTTGGTAGTTTTACCAGAAGGGGGTTGCTGGTGAATCTTGAGTGTCCTGCGGAAATATAGGGGGGGGTATATTGCAGACAGAGTGGGGGGAGGGGGGCGAGGTCAGAGAAAAGATGGTAGAAGACAGAAAGCTCACGGACCTGAGTCCTCTTGTTAGTTTCTCCCAATCTACAGCACCCAGCTCTCTTCTCATACTCTCAAGGTTTGCTTTCCTGAAATTTAATAGCCTTGCCCTACTATCCTGAATTCTAACTCTTAACAGAATTCTTGCACACACTATGTTATGATCACTTGATCCGAAATGCAGTCCTACATCCATCTCATCTACCATATTGGGATCATTACTTAAAGAGAGGTCAAGCACTGCACTCCCCCTAAGTGGGCTTGTGTACAAACTGGGTTCAAAGCAATCCTGGATGAGATCGAAGAAATCCTCATCTGCTCAGCCTTTTCCCTGTTCCTGGACACAATCTATCCCTGGCAAGTTAAAATCCCCCATAATCAATACTGTTCCCTTACCACATGCCCTTTTGGATTCTTCATGTACTCCTCCTTCCTCCTCTTCCCTCATACTCGGAGCCCTATAAAAGCATCCGATGAGTGTCTTGCTGTTTTTACAATCTGTAATCTCTATCCATGCACAATTCTCCACATTAATTCCTTAATGTCACCCCTTTCTCTTGATGCAATACTGCCTTTTATCCAGATTGCGACTCCTCCTATTTTCTCTTTCCTATCACACTTGTACATCTTGTGGCCTTCTAATCCTGTCCTAAAATTGTTCTCCTCATTAAAACATATCTAGCTTATTGCAACTACTGTTTATCATATTCCTCCCCCTGTCTACTTTGGCCTCAAGTTCTTTCATCATATTGTTTAAACTCCTGGTGTTGGTACAGAATGTTAAACTTTTCTCTTCCTGAAATTCTTGTTTCCTGTCTGGCCTGACTCATCACAGTTACATTATCAGTTTATAAGTTCTTTCCTTTGTAGTCTCTCCACCCTCCTCTAGCCTAAAGAAGCCTGAAGTCTCAATTCCTACTGCAAATCTGGCTGCCCCCTTTCTATTTAACATATGACCATCATTCTGGAAACACTCCATTTGCCTCCTAAAGATTCCCATTGCTTAATAAATGCAAAACCTTCTTCCCCACATAATTTTTCCAGCCATAGGTTGTTTTCTATTCCATTTTCTAGTCTTGGGAGAATAGCAGAAAGTATCACCTCACATCTCTTTGATTTCAGACGCTTACCCAATATCCGGTACCTCCGAGTAAACTTTCCCTATAACATTTGTTCCAAAATTTAACACAACTTGCATCTTCCTACCGTTACCCAATACGACATCATTTATTTAACCTTCCTTCAATATCCATAACTCCTGCTCCTACAAAACTGCACACAACTCCATGTCTCTGATCCTTCCTACAGGATATAGAATCAACATATTAAATAGTTTCACCACCAACAAAAACTGTCTGCCTGGCCTCATTCCGGCCTATCTCTATTGCTGCACACTCACTGCCTGCACTCGCAAGAGGAAAGGGAAGAGGAATCATAGGAAGGGAAAGGAGATAAAAGGCAAAGGTGGGGGATATGGTGAATAGAAAGAGAAAAGGGGAATGGTGAGGGGAAGGGAGTGGTAAAATGGACAGGAAAAGGAATGGAGAAAAGAGGGCTCATGAATTTTGTATTTTGAGTAATATGCATATTGTACAGTGCCTACAGAAAGTCCACACCCCCTTTCAAATTTTTCACCTTTTGTTACTTTCGAGCCTTGAATTGAAATGCATTATATCAGACTTTTTCCACCTTCATTTACACATCGTCACCCACAACTTCCAAGTGAAAAACAAATTCTACGTATTTCTAAAAATTAATTAAAATTGCAAAACTAGAATATCTTGGTTGGAAAAGTATCTACATCCCTTATAATAGCAATTGTAAATTAGTTCAGGTGTAACTAATCACCTTCAAAATCACACACCAAGTTAATTGGCCTTCATCTGTGTTAAACTGTCATGATTCTGATTAGTTCAGAATAAAAGCAGCTGTCCCTTTAGGTTTCCTCCTCTGGGTAGTGCATTTCACAGAAAAGACTCAACCATGAAAACCATGGAGCTTTCCAAAGACCTCTGAGATAAAGTTGTGGAAAGGTACAGATCAGGGGATGGGTATAAAAAATATTTCAAAGGCCTGGAATATCCTTTGGAGCACAGTCAAGACAATCATTAAGAAGTGGAAAGCATATGGCACCACCAAGACCCTGCCTCGATCAGGCTGTCCCTCCAAACTGGATGATCAAGCAAGGGAGGAAACTGATCAGAGAAGCCACCAAGAGGTGATTGGCAGCTTTGAAAGAGCTACATGCCTTTTATGGCAAAGACTAGTCACTGTGTCTGTGACAATAATATCCCAAGCACCCCACAAGTCTGGCCTGTATGTTAGGGCGGCAAGTCGGAAGCCATTACTCAAAAATGCCCACCTTGAGTCTGGTTTGAGGTATGCAAAAAAACCACTCTGGAGATTCTGAAGCCATGTGGAAAAACGTTTTGTGGTCTGACGAAACCAAGATGGAACTTTTTGGCCTAAATGCAGAATGCTGCATCTGGCACAAACCCAACACAGCACATCACCCAAAGAACACCATCCCGACTGTGAAGCATGCTGGTGGCAGCATCATGTTATGGGGATGTTTCTCATCAGCAGGGACTGGGGTACTTGTCAGGATCAAAGGGAAAATAGATGGAGCAAAATACAGAAAAATCCAAGAGGAAAACCTGCTGCCCTCTGCAAGAAAGTTGAAATTGGGATGGAAGTTCACCTTTCAGCATGACAATGACCTGAAGCACACAGCCAAAGCTACACTGGTGTGGCTAAGGAACAAAAAGGTAAATGTTCTTGAGTGGCCCAGTCAAAGCCATGACTTAAATCCAATCGAAAATCTGTGGCATCACTTGAAGATTGCTGTCCATCAATGCTCCCCACGCAACTTGACTGAACTTCAACAGTGTTGTGCAGAAGAATGGGAAAATATGTTCAAAGTTGGTAAAATCAAACAAACAAAAAAACCTATCCCAACAGATTCACAGCTGTAATTGCTGTCAAATGTGCTTCCACCAGGTATTAACTCAGGGGGGTGTACACTTTGTCCAACCAATATATTCTAGTTTTGTATTTTAAATTAATTTTCTGAAAGTTGTAGAATTTGTTTTTCACTTGGAAGTTGTGGGTTATGACATGTAAATAAAGGTGAAGAAAGTCTGATTTAATGCAATTTGATTCCAAGCTATAAGGCAACAAAAGGTGAAAATTTTGAAAGGGGGTGTGGACTTTCTATAGGCACTGTATATGGTCTGTTGTTGAAAAGGTTTTTGTGAAGTACTGCAACTAGGTACAGTATGTCTGAATGTTGGTTTTCCATGGAGACATGGGCTTAGGTCTGAAGGTTTTTGCAGCAAAGTCACCTTGATGTGCAATCATTTTAAATATAACTTCAGCTGTTCTGTCAGAGCTGTATTATCTATTTATCATCTCCTTAATTTGAAGTGTGAAATCACTCATTTTTACATGGTTCACTTGTTTAACATTTTCATTTTGTCAATGTTTCCATTTTTTAATAAATGGCTTTATTAAGCATTGATTACTTAATCAAGCCATTTACTCATAATTTATTAATTGATGGTTTGAACTCTAAGTTTTTATATAATCAAGGTATACAGTATAGTCAATCTTGTTTGATATATCAGTGATGACTTTGCATTTGTGATTAACGCAATGAAAATGTCTATGAATGTGTCAGAGTTGAGACGAGTAAAAGTGTTACAAATGGTTCGTGAATGTAAAAATGAGGTGTCCTTGGCAAGGTGAAAATTATATTGGTCACTGCCCAATGGTCCAATTTCATGAGTGATGTTAAGTGTGCACATTGTGAATTTGAACCTTGATATTTCGTCTCACAATAGGTATATGAAAGACCTTTTTCTCTCTACAAGAGTGAGGCTCTTGGAAGAGCAAGGTTAAAATGACAGTGGGGTAGCAAGGCACCAATTGGGCACAACCAGCAAGGGAATAAATTATTAGGAAAGAAAAAGAAATAGAGATAGAGAAGGGAAGGAAACACTGAAATCAGCAAGAAATAAAATTGCATTCGGGAGGGTTAATCAGGATAATAAAGACCATTGGTCAAGATGAGGGATGACATGAGGTCGCAGTACACTGCCTGCTTGAAGCCAGAACAACTTCTGGAAGGTAATTCCATAGCCAGGAGAAGTGACAGATCAAGGAGTTGAGGTGTGCAGTCACCCTGAATTTTGGAGGTTTTACCAGGAGAACGTGTGCATCTTTTGAAGTTGCTGGGGAGAGTCACAGGACCGAGAGAGCAGAGGGAACAACATTGAAGAGCTGATTTAAAACGAGGACCACCAACGAAAGACTTGGATTGACAGAGGATGCCCAGTCTATGGCTGGTTTTGGAGGCCAGCTTTGCTCTGTGGTTGACCCAGAAGAGTTTACGGCCGATGGTGAGACCTTGCTGTTCAAAAGAGTTAACCTCTTCCAGTGGCTCATCATGGAAATAGACATCTGAGTTTGTTTGATCATTCGAGAGTGATAGGGTGAGACTGAGTTTTTCCAGGATTGAAGGACATGTTCCATTTATCAGACCAGCATCTAATCAATTCCAGATCAGCGGAGAGTGACGTAGCTGTGTTCTGCCTAGCAGTGGGAATGGGGGTACTGTACAACATGATGTGGAGTCGTCTGCAAAAAGGAATAAGTTTTCCAGAGCATTGCAGGGTAATTTGTCGATTCGGAACAAGACTGTGCCCAAAACACTGCCTTTGGAAATGCCACCCTTCAATGGGAGAGGGGAGGAGAGGGCTCCATTGACAGCAGCACTTGACTGTGTGAGTGGATATAGTTAGAAATATAGGAATTAAGGTGGTATTGAATGCCGCAGGCATGAAGCTTGGCAATCAAAGCAGGATGCCAGACTCTGTCAGGTGCCTGAGATATGTTCAAGGAGATGGGCCTGACTTATTTGTTAAGATATAGGCCCTTCAACCATTGCTGAGAGAGGAGCAGCAGCATGTCAAGAGTTGAGTGACCGTACTGAATCCAAACTGATGGTCAGAGATCAGGTTGTTTGAAAACATGAAAGATGACATCAGCAGCAATGATAGATTCTGACATTGCAACAATTTTTAATAATTGTCACAATAGGTATATAAAAGACTTTCAAATATTTATATTCTGGACAGATTGTGAGGATGGGCTAGTGGTGAAATTTTCACATGGATCAGGTCATCCTTGTGGACAAAAATGGGCAAAAAGGCATGTTGTACCTGGTATTGTACCTTCACCATTGATATTCTATATTATCCATTTCCATTTGGCCCATTGTCACAAAATATTCTCAGTGAGAGTAGATGACAGAGGTTGATATCCACAAAGGAAAACAGTCATGCACCCTTGATTCAAGCAGCATTTGGCAATCTACAGTATGTTGTGCTGATGAACTTGACATTTTGCTGACTGAACAGTGAACAAATCACACTTGAAAGCATCTACAGAGACCATGCAAGTAGCTCTCAAAGATTAGGCAAGTGTCATGTTAGCCATGCCAATGGGGTGCAGACACTTTGACATGCCTTGAATTACTTTGCCAAGTAGTTTCTTGTAACAGTTGCTCATAAGGATTCCTAATCTCGTCTCAACAAATTGTACTCTGTCGGGTAAAATAGTTTAGTTTTCAATTGCTTTATTTCCTTATCTGAAAAATAACACTTTTTACAGGGACAAGATGACGTTTTTGATATGGGCCAAAACTATACCAGTGCTGGCAGTGGGAACAGCAAAGGGAAACTTGCTCCTCTACAATCAGCAGACATCACGCAAGATCCACATTTTGGGTTGGCATTCTCTTTTGAAAGGCTCTTAATTAGATGGGGTTGAACCCTTGAGCTGTTGTTTCTTACGTGTTATATGAAGGATTGAAAGTTTAAATTGTTGTTGTAAACCCTGCAGAGATTGGTAAAATGGCCTTTTCAGCCTTAATTAACATGTAGAGTGAGAGCAGTGATTCAAGCAGAACTTATCCAATACCTGTAACATGCACACATCAATGTAACCTGAATTCAAGACAACTGCCTCAGGTCCAGTAGCCAAGACAATTGTAACTAAACTATGGTCATTCCTCATTAAAGGTGAATTTGTGCTTTCAGTCCATTTTAAGCAATAAATTGATCATAACCATAGTTTCAGCTCATTCGGTTCTGCAGATACTCATTCCTGGGTTTTAAAGCATGTGGATTTAATCATCTTAAATTCATGATCATGAGGTATCAATTTCAATTGTTTCTGTCATTCTGTGTTTTGTAGATTTTGATCTCCATAGCTGAGCTTTTGTTTACAGTGTCAAAAAAAGTGATTAAATAATTGAGGCCCCGCGAGGAGGAGTGATGTAAGCGACATTTTTTAATGATATGATGATGATAGGCTCGGATGATAGGGTAAGGGTTAAAATAGTGCTATATGGCATTAACTCCAAAATGGCCGGTGTCCCTTACATTACTCCTCTTCGCGGTGCCTCAATTGTTTGAGGGGTTGTGAACTGATGGAGTTGTGAGACATTCAACAATGACATGAGATGAGACGAGGTGGTAAACAAATTGCAACTATGGAGTTGATAGAACATGATACCCTATGCAGTGTTCAAATATATACGTCAATTTTAATTCAATTATAATTTTAAAGATCGTTTCTAAAAAATCTGGAAATTTAGTGCTATTGAAGCAGTCCTTTACACCACCCTTATGCGCTGTTAAGACAATGTTGAGTTGCAGTTTAGGAGAATGGAGACGTCCATACATTAATGATCACCATATAATGCAGCGTCAATCAGCATCGTACATAGCCATATCGGCAGCCCTTCTTCACCCCGATACTGCACCCTCTCACATGCCATGTCCTCTCATGCTATGCATACACTATATTGATATATATATATATATATATATATATATATATATATATATATATATATATATATATATATATACATATATATCATGGTTCTTGGAAGTATTGTTGAAGGCAATTTGTGTTCTATAGTGTTCAAGTATATAATTCAATTTAAATGAAGGTTTAGAGAGGTTTAAAGGCATATAAATTAATTAATTCTGGGGGTTTACTGCCATTTTACCCAGCATCGATGACATCACCCTATCTAACATGACATGTTACATTAGTTAGTTCTTGCTTGTTATTTGTGTCCTTTATAACATCCTTAAAAACAGTGTTTTCTGCTTCAAATGATTTTCAATTTTGTTTGACTGCCAGGCATGCAGACAGAGTAAATATAGTATCTCACTCCTTTCTGCGCATGTGCAATCGGGCTGAATTCAGAACCGAAGTACAGTACTGTAAAACTGCAGACTTGTCTTACGATTCATGTTCTGATTTGTGTTCAAAATATAACATTCAATTGAAATATGTTGTTCCTCGTTCATAAACTTATGAACATAAACTGATCAGATGGACGGATGGATGCTTCGCATGTGTGGGATAACTAGGACCATAAGAATGACACAAATGGGTTGACATCAGTTTTAATGTGAGATAGGGATAGATCAGGGACTATATACTCAACTTTGAGTTGCTAAATCTGAGTTTACTTCTCAACCAAAAATATAATCTATCATTGGTGCTTCACAAACAAGGTGCTGCATCATAGTGGTTTCATTCTTCTCATCGATATTCTTTTCCCTGCCTGCCTTTTTGTCCTTTGCCGATTTGTCTGTCTGCATTGCCTGCCTGTGCTTTTCTGCTCATTACCTCTACCCACCTTCCACCACTGAAGGTAGGTGGGTGGAAGTTCTGTTTTCACCTCTGTCTGTTTGTCTGTCAATCTGTGAGCAGTATATATAAAAAAGTTGTGGATGGATTTGGATGAAATTTTGTGGAGAGGTTGGGTGTGTGACGAGGACTAAATGATTAGATTTTGGTTTAGATCTGGATCCGGATCTGGATAATATAATTTTTTAAGTGATTCTTCACCATTGAGAGATATAGTAGAGTCAATAACAATATATAGCACGATATCTCAAAAAGTTGCAGACGGATTCAGACAAAACTTGGTGAACAGGTTGGGTGGGTGACAAGGAAGACTTGATTCGATTTTGGTGAAGATCTGGATCCGAAAAATTTTAAGTGATTCTTTGCCATTGAGTGATCGGTAAATCTTTGTTGACGAACATGTTATGGTCAATCCAACATTCTGTGCTCACTTTTCATTCTCACACCAGGTAAGCATAACAATAAGATCACCTGTGGTGCCTGGAGCTCACAAAATTTGCTTGCACTGGGCAGTGATGACAACACATTATCCATCAGTGATCTCGAGGGCGTGACGTTGCTCCAGGTTTGCTATTTTGCATTCCCACATCCATAGTTTTTAAAACAGTTTTCCTTTTGCTGCTTTTCAAATAACTTAATTTTGTTTGCATTATATTTCTTCACATATTGTTGATTCTTCTCTGTCGATAAAATGAAGTTATTAATGAGCTTGACGTCTGATTATTAGTAACATCAATGGTGTAATTTTTTTGGTTAAAACTTTGATTGTCCTTCGAGAGCAATTTCACCAAAGCCTTACTTCTATGACTATAACAACATTGAGTCATAGCTATGTAAAAACGCATCCGATGTGTTTCGTTTAAAGTTTGTTATTCAATCATGAATGTAAGCATCCATTGAATTATTATCGTTGTGTTGTGTTCTTATTTTTCTGTGTTTGGAATCCATGGAATAACTTTTACATCAGCAATGTCTCTGCTCTGCAGAAAAGCATCTGTGGCAACCTCAGAGAAATGCACTTTTCTACGATGAAGACGAATGATCAAAGTGAAGAAGGAGAGAAAACGGTTGGTTTAATGTTGGCATCACACTTCCACTTCAAAGTAGTCTCCAACAAAAACAAAAGTACCAACAAAAGCATGACATCGTGTGTGTAACAAGGAGACCAAAGGCCGATTAAAATCATATAATCAGGATGTGTGGTTAAATTTATGGAGAAGGTGATTGTTAGATTAAGGCTGTATACACCATGTACAGTATGTTCCTGTAACTTGAGAACTTACTCGTATTAGAGAGTATTAGGGTAAGGAGTCCTAAATGTTGCCTGCGACTGGCATTGTCCAATTTAAACAATATATAGCTAGGTAAAAGCATCTTGTCTGTTTATTCTTTGTGGAACTGGTGATGACTGGGCAGGGTGGAAGTGAAGTGTTGCATTCCCCCCACCAATTAAGGAAGGTGACTTCTTTGCAGGTGTCTGTCTGCATGCTGGAGGTGGACATTGGTAATAGTTGCCAAAGCTGGGATTTGTGATTGCTCTTGGGGCCGACACTTGTGACAGGGCCTCAAGGTGGCGATTCCTGATGGTCTTGCACTGTGATTGGTGGAACTTCTGAGTCCAAGATGGGTGGGGCCCCTGTGCAGCAGAGACCTTTATTCTTGTCATTGATTAGCCTCAAGAAACAGAGACGTGGTGGGGTTGGGTATGGAACCCCTGCCCCAACAAGAAGTGCTGTCAGACTGTGTCTGATGCACGCTTTTGAACCTGCTCGCTCTCTTTGATCAGCCCACTCGCTCTGGATCAGACCTACTGGCAGCCTATTTGACCACCTCTCTACCTGCAGGCTCGCCCTAAATCGCTAACCCACTGTCTGGCTCTTGCTCTTACCTGTCTGGTGATGATGCTGCACTATGTGTGTTCTGCTCCAACTTTGTGCTCCAGCTGTTCTGCACTAGCTACGTGTTCATCACCATGTGCCTTTCCCTCTAATCTGCCTGGATTGTGTGAGTGTGTGTGCATGTGCGGATCAGTCACCTTTTTTTTTAGTAGACAGAGTCGAGACTCATGGAGGAGCTGGACCACTTGAATGGATCAAGATGCAACAGACCAAAAGGAAGAGTAGAGAGGGGGGAGACACCAAAAGCAGGGTTGAAGGACAGAGTGGAGGGAGATTTGGACAAACAATGGATGTGGGGAGGTGGGAGGACACATTGAGCTGGACAAGATGGATTCAGAAGCAAGCTCTCAGGAAGGAAAAACTGGAGTTTTGGAAGGAGGGTGGAAAGATCATGGTTTTGGATAGGGGATTATCTGAGATTGTGGTGAACAGCTGTCTTAAAGACTTGGAGGGAAGAATGAGATTGAAAAAATGTGGAAGTTGGTTCCACAGGTGGGAATTAAAGAAGAGGAACAAATGAGTGGTGGTGAGCAGTGGTTCTGGATTTTAGGAGTTAAACCAGAAGGGGCTTGATGGTGGACCATGTGCTCCGGAAGAAAACTGGGTTGGAGCATAGCATGGAAAGAGCAGAGGGTGCAATACCACAAAGGAGGCTAATGAAGTATTCACCTTGGGGGTTTCCTTCCCTTTAGTGTACGTATGTTGTTTGTGGTGCCGAACCCAGCTCGTTCTCTAACGACTGCAATCCAAGGTTTGCGCTTCACGAGTATGAACGATTGCACAGGTCAGCTACCAATCAAATGAATCTTTGTCAGTTGGGGTCTGTGACTTCTGAGTGACATTACAATTACCACATCAACAGCATAACATTTTTGAAAGTTTTATTTTATAAACAGGTACAAAGTCAAATGAGGAAGTTCAATATTCCATACAATGTCCAACTCCAATTCCCACGTTGAGTTTTCGCCCAGTGTCCCTGTCCTGCTGGCTCAACTCACGCGTGTTCACCTCGTCTGCCGGGGCTGTCAAATGATTGAGTCCTGTCGTGTCATTCTCACTCGATGTCCTTGCAGTGTCCATGGGGTTTTCCAACGATGAACTCACAAAGTATTGTTCTCTCTTATGCGCTGGCCTGTTTAGGATGATTGAAGAACTCAAAGGAATTCTTTCCCGATACACAATCTTAATGAGTTTTAATCAACCTGATTATAATCGGCGCCACGCGTTAACAGGCACTCTAGACATTAACACCTCGTTCACTCAGAGTTAAATCAAGCACGGTGACGATCGATATGCACGTCTCGTCACATGTTACCCGTCTCTCTACACTTCCCTCTCATGGGTTTATATGGTAATACAGAATGATCCCATGCCTTCCAGTAAATGCGATTCTCATCCATATTGAAACCTTCGTCTCAGAACATTTCAGCATCTTCACGAATCTCGCCAGGCAATTTTCAGGACAATACTGCCATCCACAGTCAAAATTAGCTCATTATATCAAGCAGTTTACAATTTACTGATTCGTGGTACAACAAATTTCCAATATGTAATCGTCAATTTTAATCATTCATTTTTAGGCATTAAAGCCTAAGTCACATTTGCTCTATGGCTAGGATACGGCGGCCGTACCCCCCCCCCCCTGAATTGACAGAAACGTGCGGCGGCCGCAGAGTTTCTGAGGTGGCCTCAGGGTGGCCCTATGCCATATGGCTATCTTTTACAGGCCGTAGGGGTCGCCGTGGAATGATAGCGCAGAATTATAACTTTTTTCATTTCTACGTTGGCCGTAGCAATTCGACAAGCCAAGCTGTGATGTAGATGTGTTCCACGTCGACCATATGTAGGGCGTACGGTGGGCTTCCGTTATTCGTGCGGCTGCCATAGGCTCTTATCAAGGAAAAATGAATTTTGTCAACCCCCAAAAAATTACGGCGGCCGCACAATTTCCACGGTCACCATAGGGTAATCCTAAGGCGTCCCTGTGTTCAACGTACGGTGGCCTTGCGGTCTGTGTGACTACCTGCGGGCAACGCAGGGTCGACACACGGTTCCCCTACGCCCGCTGTGCATCCTACGTACGGCCTCCGTGGCAGTCTGCGTCGACCGTGCGTCCACCGTGCGCTACCGCTAGAGATCGGAGTATAGGTGTTTGCCTATACTCCAAACTGGTATATTCAGTTATGTATATTATAGTTACAGTATATTCAGTTATATATACTGGTATATTCCGAACTGTTATATTTTTATTTCAGTAAAAAAAGAACTGGTATATATACCCAATCGTTACTGTCCGTCTGGCCGCACGTTCGCCTTAGGGCCCCCATGCGGTCGCCTTGCGGGCACCTTGAGGATACATTGCGTCTACCTTGAAAATTTTATGGCCGCCGCAGGGATGCCCTAAGGTCACCATGCGACATCAAATCAAAGACCGTACGGCACCCCCACGTTTTCGGTCTCCACACTTTCTAAATACGCCATGCGGCTCCCCGAAAAATAAAAACATATGTGACTGCTACATTGTGTGACCATGGAAATACTGCGGACGCCTAATAATTGCTAGTGGCCGTAGATTTTGTAGACCCTATGGCCGCTGTGCCAAATGTGACTTAAGCTTTACTAATGCTTATCCACAAATACCACAGCTAATGCTTACTGGCCAAAACATCTAGTTTTCAACTGACAGAGGTAGTAGAAAACTGAGACCACCAACCTGTCTGCGATTGGCCCATCGACTCAGCCTTATTGCGGGAGATTCCAATAATCTTGAAACCTTAGGTTCCATGGCATCTCATGCTGAGCAAGGTGCGAGGCAGGGCTGCTAGCCCAGAGGGGAGAGCAGTACTCCATTGAGCTGCAGATGAACGCCTTGTAGTTGGATCGGGATTCAGTTGTGCCAAAGAAGGACTTTGTATGATGCAGGATGCACATTCGGTGAGTGGCTTTGTAAGCCAACTTTGAGTTGTGGTTTGCCCAAGAAAGATCATGGCTGATAATGAGACCTAACAGTTTGAGTGATTGAACTTCTTCAAGAGGATTATTAAGAAAGTAAATTGGAGGGATTGCCATACGGTCTTTTCAGAGAGAGAGATACAGATAGAGATTGATACAGAGATAGATATAGAGATAGATATAGAGATAGATATCAAGATAGATATCGAGATACAGATAGAGATTGATACAGAGATTGATACAGAGATAGATATAGAGATAGATATCGAGATAGATATAGAGATAGATATCGAGATAGATTTGTTAGGATTGAAAGACGTATTCCAAGTGTTGGACTGACTTGTGATTTTGTCAAGGTCTGAAGAGAGGCTGCTGCGTACTTATCTAAAGGATGAGGGATGTCACGGCAGAGGGTGGAGTCATCTGCAAATGTATAAAGTGGATGTTCTAGAGAGTCAGAGAGATCGTTAATGAAGATTAGGAATATGAATCAGGTCAGGTCAGGTATGGGAGCATGTGCCAGAACAGCGCGTCGCTGCATCCACTTTCCGCCGGTACTCCAGGGGCCTCTGTCTGGCCATCCCCCAGGCAGATGCCAGGCCCATCCCCATCTCACTCATATGAATGAGCCCAGAATACTGCCTTGGGGCATTCCAGACGTTTCAGGGAGATGAAATTGATAGCCACACGTTGGATGCTAAAGCAGAGCAAGTCTGTTGTTGTTTCCCCCATCTCTTTATTGTTCCTTTTGTTCTGTTGCGTCCTGATCCGTTCAGTGTCAGTAAAGTCAGTAAAGCTTGTGTGGAGTTGTCTTTTGATGCCATGCACAGAGAGTTGGGAGAGCAAGGCAGGATGTCAGACAGTATCGAAAGCTCGCTATATGTCCAGAGAGACTGCCCTAATCTCATATCTGACATTGAGGGCTTCCACCCATTGTTGGGAGATAGGAGTAGCATGTTCAAAATAGATTGACCTGGTCTGAATCCGAATAGGTGATTTGAGATGAGGCTGTTGTAGAAAAGGTAAATAGGTCTTGCTTTTTGTGTTCATTCTGCACCTTGTGTAATAAATTATTTATTTATCTATTGAGGAATGGCTTGCGTTGTCGCCTCGTGTTGCTGCCATTTTGTCATGCAAATAATCAGCTTCATTTTGGCTGCCTGGAGGATGAAATTTTACTGCAGTCCTGTTTTATAACTGACTTGATAATAGGCCTCGCTGGATAACAGGCCAGCACTAATCACTCAGGATCAGCTTGGAACAAACAGTTACAGTTTGCCTATCCTTGAAGTATCAGTGGCTTCAGCATGATAGTAACCACATCGGTGGAGTTGTGTCCTGTCGGGAGGTTGCTGTCAAAGGGACAATACTGTTATGAAACTTACTTGTGGGTTAATGAGGGGTTACTTTTAATTCCTTACTCTAAGTGTTTTGTAACATCAGTTAGCAATGACCAGGATCACTTGTCAAGGAAGCTCCTTGTAACCCTCACCACCACATGTCTCTTTTTCCCTCTGTGATTCACATTTATAATTGTTCCCCATTTCCCTTTCTCAGCTCTACCATATGTTCTGCGGGAACATGGTGTTCCACGTGTGCGACCCGCCCATAACCACCACCCCCCCCACCCCCACACGTTTTGCCAGTGAATATGGTATGTCCACAGGACGACCCACCCATGCTCCATTAACAGGGCGAGTCCAGGTGTATGACCCCCCCACACACACTTTCTGATAAGATGGTGACAACGCATGAGTGATTACATCATTGTGGAAGCACGTGCACTATCATAGAGGCTGGGGGGGAAGCCTCACCCCAGGAGATCATGGGCCTTCGGCTATATAAAGCAGCCGCTCTCAAACACAGCAGAGGTGGAGTAAAAGGGAAATGGCAGTGAAGCAGCAATGAAGAGGTGTGAGTGGAGGGTCTTGAACTGCTGCTGAGCTGCTGTCGTCATTAGTTGCCATCTGTCTTGCAAAGAAATGAGGAGTTTGACATTTGGGAGGTGTAAGGGCAAGCCAGTGCACAACTGCATATGGGCGCAGGACATTTTCGGCATTCGTAGCCTCCCGCACAAATGCTGGAGAGACTGATCTGTGTGACCACATCACACCTGACATCTCAATCAAAAAGGGAAACCCATAAACAAACTTCTATTCTAACTCATCCAGCCTGTCTCTTCTGTCATTGTCGTGTGTCCTCAAACGAGTCCATCTCTAATGAGTTTGTTTAAAGATTCAGGTGAGGAAACCGTTACTGTCTAGTTTGGTGCGGTGGGTTTCGATTTCACCTTCATTCTTTGGTTTCTTGCTGTGTCCTCATACTCATTATTTATTAAATCTGTTATTTTATAAGTGTATTCTTTGTGCATTTTGAGCCATGGAATTGCTCTCCAGTATAACCAAATTCCCCTCGAAAGTGTACACGCATGCTGAAATGGCCGCATGGCCAAATTAATTCATCCCAACAACTGCACTGCAGAGTCACTATGTGTGCAGAATGTCGCCTCCTCTTGGAAATTCATCTCCAGCAGTCTCGCATCACCCATTCGGGAGACCGAATCCATTACAATATTATCGAATGATATCACTGCTCACCTTCACTCTTTCATTCCTCTTATTTCCTGCCTTTGGAATAAACTCCCACACTCTCTTCAATCCCATTCTTCCCTCTTGGCCTTTAAAACAGCTGTTCACCTCTTATTTTCCCCCATCCGAAACCTCGATCTTTTCTACAATACCCCCGTTAATCCACCCCAAACCCACCTCCTTCAAATTCCCTGCTTTCCTTCCTGAAAGTCCCTGTAATGTCCATCTTGTATTCCACATGTTCCCCACCCCATCTCTCTCCCTTACACAGATCTCCTAATGTCTGTTCCCCACTGTTTTGTCCTTCCCTCTCCCGCCCCTCTTGTCTCATGCCCCCCTCCCCCTTGCTGTGCGTTATGTGTTAGCTCTCATACGAGCCTAGGCAATGTATACAAAAAAAATGCAATGCAACTGATGATAATAATAATGGATTAATTGAAAAAGAAGCTTTACTTTGTTCATGCAATATATTCTAGAGATTACTATGACAAGTACTATTGATCCAATAATGCATTACTAGTTTGTAAAGGTAAAACCCTTTCACAACTTAGCTTAATTTTACAAATAGAGAATGTTCCATGAAATTTCTAATGTGAAAGCTCTGTCACAATGGTCGCGTGTGTATAATTTGAAAGGTCGATATTACATCCCAATTCTTTGCATGTCTTGCACTTTATGTTAAGATTGATATATCTAGATGTCTTGGGTCATGTGTGCAGCTTGATATTATTCTGTTTTATGGCTATGACCTTTCCATTTGTTGCCTCAATTTACCATTTTAACTATTAACTTTGTGTCTTATTATCCTTCATCACCTCATGCAAATTTTCATTTCTATTTCCACTAATTTATTTGGTAAAATGACTCATTCACAAATGAAATAGAAATTAAGACACAACAGAATAAAAATGCACATTTTACATGGGATTCTAGGATTATGCTCTCTTTGTTTAAATCTGTCGAGTTGAAAGAACTCTTTATGATGGCGTTTTCTGGTCTTGCAAGTTCTGAAAGAGTGTTTTAACAGTTCTGCCCATCATTGTTAACTAAAGTGACAATATGGATAGGTTATCTTGAACTCAGGAAACCCAAAATTTGAAATTATTATTTTGGTGTTGTAATTTGTTGTTGAAAAGGCTACAAGGAAAAAGAATCGAAATAAACATGACAAAAGTCGGGCAAGAGATCTAGTGAGCCAGCACCCATTAATAAAAGATGCCACTGGTTTTCTAGAGAGTGTAGGGCTGGCAAAGGTTGCGATAAATCAACAGCAAGTCGTGAAGGATCAAAAAGCAAAGGTTATGACGGATCGACCAACATAAATATTTAAAGTGCAGATTATAGGGCAATAATTCCACCATGACATTGCTATCACAATATTTATGCAGTAATCAATGATGTTTGTAATCAATGTTTCCACCCATTTCACTTATGGTGGTACAGTACTGTTTTTGAGGCTCAAAAAATATGTCTCAATTGTTACTGTCTTCAGTTAAATGGGGAAGACACAATTAGAATGGTGAGGCAAATATTTTGCTTTTTGACAGCACAAGGATAGGTTTACAATCTACTTGTAGGAAGCAAACCTGTAACCGAAATGCAAATGTGAATTTGTTTTTCATGGACTAATTAACAAGTCATGAAATGAGGATATCAAGTGCATGTACTGTAAATTCTAAAGATTTACAATCCAAATATTGGCTAACACTATGTTTCAGGTGAGTCTTTTGGCAGGAAAGAAAACTCTCATCCTATTAAACATTGATTGTCCCGATGATCCCATTGAGCTCGCCTTCCAGCAAAATTACGGCTCAATTGTCTGCCACCACTGGTTTGTCTTCTCCCTTTTGCTCCTCTTTGCATCTTTTTACACTCTTATACATCACTCAACATTTCTCTGTGCCCTATTCTACCCTACTATCACTTAAAAAACAAAAAGGATGTGAATGCACAAATGAGCCCCCAAAAAATAGACCGGGCTATCGAACATGATACAATTTGGGAGAAAAATGGTTTCAAAGTTAAGGTTCCCATTTGGAATCTCAGTGAAATCTCATCGAACAAAATCAATATCAGCCTCAAACATTTTGTTGAAAACTGCTATTAACATGTTGACTGCCTTCTCTTTCCGGCAGTCAAATGCCCTGAATCATATAGAACAAGCTTATTTTGGTTATAATCATTTATTTTCACATTGTAACCATCTCTTCTTTCGTCTTCATTGAGTTGAAGTGAGCTTTGTGCCGGTATCATATGTGCACACTCTAGTGATTTTCAATAACACATATATTGGTACAATACAAATTTGATCATGATTATGACATAGATGGATGTTCCCCAAACTGCCAGCAGATCGTTTGCTGCATTATCTGGCACACCAGATGATTCTGTTTACAATGTAAATGCATATTTTTTTCTACGAGAATACTCGTCGTGGCAGGATCTGGTACACCCAACATGATGAGTATACTCGTAGTCAGCAGTCAACGTGTTAACACCTACGGTGTACTGACTTTGAAAAATGACTTTAGTGCACTTAACTCCTTTTGCTCTGGGTGTGGGATAGCCTGATTTTCTTCTCAGGGGCTCATATTATAGTTGCCTTCAAGATATTTGCATTTTACAACAGGGTGTGTTTGGTCGACTGGCAGGTATGGTGATGGCTACATTATTATTGGTTTCTCACTTGGTGACTTGGTTGTGATTTCCACTCACCCACAAGAAATTGGGAGGGAGATATTCCATTGTCATGATCACAATGGCAGCCTCATCAGTGTAGCAGTGACAGAAGTTATTGGCAAAGTTGCAACATGTGGCAACAACTGGTAAGTTGCTCCAATTCCCCTCTCTGACTGTTAATTTTCCTGGCTTCTTGAGATTTCCTCCATAAAAGATCCTATTTTTGCCATTACACACACCATCAGATCATATTGTTCACTGATTGCATGAAACATAGAGATATTCTACTCGCGTTTTTTTTTCTTCCTGACAAACCATTTTATTTCCTACTCATGGGACTGTAGAAAAACAGCATTTGAAATTAGCCTTCAGCATCTACAAAATTTAAAGACAAGTGTGGAGTTATTATTACTTACGTTTAGACAGGTGAATATAAATGCTGGTACTAAGTTTAATTTTGATTGTGATTCCCATGTACTTTTGACTATTATTTGTTAGATACATGCATTGTGATAACTTGCAACTGCCTTGCAGATGTCTTTCCTGAAAGCTTATTCAAACAACAGCACATAAACGTCTCTCAGCTCAAACCATGTCTAAATGTTGCTGTTGATGATAAGGAAACTTTTTTTTCTTTACATATCTAAAGTATTCCTTGTGATTTTTGAAAATATGTTAAATTAAGTTAGTGTTAAATAGTGTTAAATAAATCAAAATATATTTTAGATTTTAGATTCTTCAAAGTGGCTACCCTTTGCCTTGATGACAGCTTTGCCCACTCTTGGCATTCTCTCAACCAGCTTCATGAGGAGTCACCTGGAATGCCTTTCCAACAGTCTTGAAGGCATTCCCACATATGCTGAGCACTTGTTGGCTGCCTTTCCTTCACTCTGCGGTCCAACTCATCCCAAACCATCTCTATTGGGTTTAGGTCAGGTGAGTGTTGAAGCCAGGTCATATGATGCAGCACTCCATCACTCTGTTTCTTGGTCAAGTAGCCCTTACCAGCCTGGAGGTGTGTTTTGGGTCATTGTCCTGTTGAAAAACAAACGATGGTCCCACTAAGCGCAGACCAGATGGGATGGCGTATTGCTGCAGAATGCTGTGGTAGCCATGCTGGTTAAGTGTGCCCTGAATTCTTAATAAATTGCCGACAGTGTCACCAGCATAGCACACCCACACCATCACACCTCCTTCTCCATGCTTCATGGTGGGAACCACACATGCAGAGATCATTCGTTCACCTTCTCTGCATCTCACAAAGACACGGCAGTTGGAACCAAAAATCTCAATTTTGGATTCATCAGACCAAAGGACAGATTTCCACCGGTCTAATGTCCATTGCTCGTGTTTCTTGGCCCAAGCAAATCTCTTCTTCTTATTGGTCTCCTTCAGGAGACCGAGTCTGACCTTATTGGTCTGAACAGTTGATGTTGAGATGTGTCCTATTACTTGAACTCTGTGAAGCATTTACTTGGACTGCAATCTGAGGTGCAGTTAATTGGTGATTTCTGAGGCTGGTAACTCTAAAAAAAACTTATCCTCTGCAGTCAAGGGAACTCTGGGTCTTCCTTTCCTGTGGCGGTCCTCATGAGAGCCAATTTCATCATTGCCCTTGTGATGGTTTTTGCGACTGTACTTGCAGGAACTTTCAAAGTTATTGAAATTTTCCGGATTGACTGACCTTCATGTCTTAAAGTGATGCTGGACTGTCGTTTCTCTTTGCTTAGTTGAGTTGTTTTTGCTATAATATGGACTTCTACAGTGCAGACAAAATAATGGTCTTTTTACCAAATAGGGCTATTTACTGTATACCAACACAACTGATTAGCTCAAATGCATTAAGAAGGAAAGAAATTCCACAAATTAACTTTCAACAAGGCAAACCTGTTAATGGAAAAGCATTCCAGGTGACTGACTACCTCATGAATCTGGTTGAGAGAATGCCAAGAGTGTGCAAAGCTGTCATCAAGGCAAAGGGTGGCTACTTTGGAGAATCTAAAATATAAAATATATTTTGATTTGTTAAACACTTTTTTGGTTACTACATAATTCCATATGTGTTATTTCATAGTTTTGATGTCTTCACTATTATTCTACAATGTAGAAAATAGTAAAAATAAAGAAAAACCCTTGAATGAGTAGGTGTGTCCAAACTTTTGACTGGTACTGTACGTATGAATAAATATATTAGCGAGTGCATCGATTAATTGCATTCTGCACTTCTGTAAGAGCTGTTGTTGCTTAAGCAGATTTAGATGTAGCAATTTGCACAACAAATACTCACTGGTTAATTAAATAGATAAACTCAGAATGTGTACTTAGACTTAGAGGAGGGATAGGATTCGTAATTTAGCCATCTCATTAAAAATTAATACATTGATTATCATCTCAAGATCACTGAGGATGCACTGTAAATCGGGAAGTTCCAAAGACTCAAAATTAATCAGTGATGATTTTGCCTGCTTTTTGTTTGCAGCATCAAGATACATGATCTGGCAAAGATGAATGAGATTGACCACGTCATCACACTTGACAGTGAACCAAAAGGTACTGTCACTGTCCCATCATGCCTCAAATCTTTTCAAATGTCTACATAATCTTGATTAATCTTCAAATTGCTGCTTCAAAGTAATCAGATTGTCTCATTTATAGGGTTTATTTGAAAGTTTATTACATCATGAAATTAAGTTGTTAGTGTCATGTTTTTTGTAATTGTCTGGGTCTTCAACTTCTGCATTTCCCAATTGTAAGAAGTGCTGTGAGTTGTGCGAATTGTTTTTTGCATTTGTGCCTGTCAAAGCACTTTCTTAGCTTGCTGTCTGTGATATATATATATATATATATATATATATATATATATATATATATATATATATATATATATATGTACATATACATACATATACACATACACATACATATACATATACATATACATATACATATACAGAAACATACACATACACATACATACACACTGCTGTGCAAAAGTTTTCGACACATTCAGGAGTTGCAATATACTGTATAGATTATATGAGCATCAAATATGTACTCAAAGTATCGACTATTGTTTTCTACTATTAAAACACCATTGACTTATTAATACAGCTTAGTTTTGGTGAGAAAAAAACACAAGTTTGCCATTTGGCATTCTTTAATTCACATTGATCAGAGTCTTCAAAAAATTGTAATCACAACAACCCAAGGTAAACTGTACATGTGTGCTAATAATATGAAGTGTTAAAGTAACTAATCCATCACATACAGTAGACTAGGAGGAAGTCGTCACCATCGGGACCGAGAAAAAAGTGACGACTTAGACATGTGACGACTTGCGCGAACATTCATGATGACTGTGGGGTGAAGGATGAAGTTGCGCGTGGCCTGGACACGTAAGTGTGAGAGGGCATAATAATCTCTTAGCCGGCTATTGTACCAAAAGGGAAACACAATCCTCGGGGCATAGGTGGGGGTTCATTGGTGGGTTGGAAAGCGATCAAGCAAAGATGGAATTAATGAATCACTTTATCAAAAGTAAAGATAATGAACAACTCTAAGACAACTCGTATACCATCGGTGATGGTATATAACCATCGACAAATGTGGAATGAATGGCTGTTAGAATTCATTCATTGGAATGAATGTAGAATGAGTTTTCATATGGAATGAAAACTCGTATACCATCGACAAATGTGGAATCAATGGCTGTTAGAATTCATTCATTGGAATGAATGTAGAATGAGTTTTCATTCACATGGAATGAAAGCTCATATACCATCGACAAATTACATGACACACAGTCATCCTGATGACTACCACTCAATGCCTATGTGTGAGTGCAGTGATGTACAAAACAAGCCAATATAAAACCATGATCGGACTTCGACACAAAGCTCGATCGATCCTTTACTCCTTCGCCAGAGACTGCATTGCGCAGCCTGTCTACCTCTTCAGATGCATGTGGGATTTTTTTTTTTTTTTTTTTTTTTTTTTTTTTTTTTGTATACCTTGGTCGAGGCTCGTATGAGAGCTAACACACAACTCACAGCAAGGAGGCATGAGACAAGAGGGGCGGGAGTGGAAGGGACAAAACATTGGGGAACAGACACAGGTGAACTGTGGAAGGGAGAGGGATGGGGATGGGACGGGGAACATGGCGAGGGGAAGATGGACATTAAAGGGACTTTCAGGAAGGAAAGCAGGAGAATTGAAGGAAGTGGGCTTGGGTGGATTATCGGGGGTAGAAAAGATCGAGGATTTGGATGGGGGAAGATAAGAGGTGGTGGTGAACAGCTGTTTTGAAAGCCTGAAGGGAAGAATGGGAAAGAATAGAGTGAGGAAGTTTATTCCAAAGGCGGGAAAAAAGAGGAATGAAAGAGTGAAGATGAGCAGTGATTCGTGATTTTGGTAGTTTTACCAGAAGGGGTTGTTGGCGGACCTTGAGCGCCCTGTGGAAATGTGGTTGGGACAAATCGCAGAGAGAGCAGGGGGGCAAGGCTGGAGAGGAGTCGGTAGAAGACAGAAAGACCACCGACCAACCTGCGGTGATTGAGTGAGAGGCCCAAAGACTCAGCTTCATTGCGGGAGATGCCAATGATCTTAAAAGCCCTGGTTTCGACAGCGTGAAGTCGAGAAAGGTGGGAGGCAGGAGCACCAGCCCAGAGGGGAGAGCAGTACTCCATCAGGCTACGGACAAAAGCTTTGTAAGTGGTCAGGAGCTCAAGAGGGCCGAGGAAGGACTTTGCACGACGGAGGATTCCCATTCGGCGACTGGCTTTTGAGGCAAGGTTGGAAATGTGACTTTCCCAGGAAAGGTCATGGCAGATAGTGAGACCCAGAAGCTTGAAAGAAAAGACTTCTTCCAGAGGATTGTTGAGAAAGTGGATGGGGGGGTTTGTAAACGGTCCTTTCGAAGAGACATAGTGAGAGTGTGAGATTTGTCTGGATTGAAAGACATGTTCCACGTGTTGGACCAGTTTGTGATTTTATCCAGATCTGCAGTGAGCGAAGAAGCTGCTGCTTGCCGGTCTGAGGGATGACAGATGGTACAGCAGAGGGTTGAGTCATCGGCAAAGAGAAATAGAGGATTTTCCAGAGAGTCCGAGAGATCATTGATGAAAACCAGAAAAAGAACAGGGCCCAGAACGCTACCTTGAGGAACTCCAGCCTGCACAGGAAGAGGGGATGAAAGAACTCCATTTAGGGCCACACGTTGACTGCGACAGGAGAGGAAGTCTGCGAGCCATGAGTGGAGATGGCCTTGAATACCATGGGCAGAGAGTTTGGTGAGTAGGGCAGGGTGCCAGACTGTGTCAAAAGCACGTGATATGTCCAGGGATACGGCTCGGATTTCCTGTCTGGCATTGAGGACCTCCATCCATTGATGGGAGAGCAGTAGCAGCATATCTAGGGTAGAGTGACCTGGTCTGAAACCAAATTGATGATTGGAAATCAAGCCATTGGAGAAGAGGAAGGATTTCATGTCTGAAGCGATGATGGATTCCATAACCTTGCTGATGATTGGGAGAAGGCTGATTGGTCTATAGTTACAGGGATCTGTTTTTGCACCTTTTTTATGCAGGGCAGTGATGTTAGCAGATTTCCAAGCAGATGGCAGATGACCTTGGGAAAATGAGAGGGTGAATAGAACAGAGAGAGGGTGAGCAAGAGCAGAAGAGCAGGCTTTGAGGACACGTGGGCTGATGCCGTCTGGACCGGTTGCAGAATCTGACTCGAGGTTTGAAAGCAAGCTCTCCACCTTGTCAGGAGAAAAGGATACAGAGTCCAGGGACAGTTGGGTGCGACTGGGTAAAGTGGGTAGAGATAGTGATGGGTTTGGGACACAAGATTTAGCTGCAAACACCGAGTTTAGACATTCAGCTTTATCACGTGTGGAATCAGCAGTGCGGCCATTTGAGGTAAGGGAGGGGATGGAGGGGGAACATACACCAGAAACAGATTTGATTAAACGCCACCAGGATTTTGAGGAGGGAGAGAGGTTTGAGAGTTCAGACTTGAGATGAGAAAGATGTTGTTTTCTGGCTCTCCTGAGGGTAGATACACACTTGTTCCGAGCTTTGTGGAAAGAACTGAGATTGCCCTCAGTTGGGTTTGCTTTCCATGAGGCAAAGGCAAGTTGTTTCAGGACAACTGCCTCGCCACAAGCTTCAGTAAACCAAGGGCGGGAGGAAGGGTAAGACAACTGAACACGAGAGGGGATAAATCTGTGCATGAGGGAGAGCAAGTTTCTTTGAAAGAATTCCCAGGATGAGTTGATGTTTGAGAAAGTAGTGATAGGAGACCAGTCTGTCAGTTTGATGGCTGCTCGGAGACCCTGCCAGTCGGCTTGAGTGAAATGCCAGACTCGACGGCGGTGAGGTGGTTCTCTGATAACAGCCAGAGAGATGTCCACTTTAATAAGGACGTGGTCAGAAGAACCAATTGGAGCGAAGGAAGAGCAGCAGATATTGTCAGGGAAATTTGTCAAAATCAGATCCAGAAGAGATGGAGTACCATTGGTTGAGATCCGGGTCGGGAAGTTGACCGATTGAGTCAGTCCCAATGAGTCACAGAAAGCTTTTGCTGATGTCCCATGGCAGGTGAGAGAGGTACCCACACCTAGCCAACTGGCGTGATGACAATTGAAGTCGCCACATAAGTCGCCACACAATTGAAGTCGGATGGATGGCGCGCTGACTGAGCTGAACGCAGCACAGTTATAAATAGCCCACGCATCACGATTCCATGAAATCGGGCTTCTCACGAGGCAGCAGTTCCGTGTGACGAGTTAGGCGTGGTAATTTACTTGAGTTTCCATTACCCGGAACGGACAACATCTGACGACTTAGATGAAGTGACGACTTAGAGATGACGAGTTACAGACTTTATTCAAAGTCTGTAAGTCGATTTAACATTAGATAAATTCGGGACTTTTTGACGCTGCCGACTTAGGCGAAGTGACGAGTTACACGCTGCCGACTTACGCCTAGTCTACTGTATATCAATCATACCTAGTTGATGACTCATTGTCAGGTGCACCGACTACATCATTAACATCAGGTGTTCCTCTCTTCAAATCCATAAAGCTAAAAGCCCACTGTTTGTACTTCATAAGACAGATCTATCAGGATCAACTGTTAGCTTCAAACAAAATGGCTAAAATTTCAGAAGAATAGCACCGTATAATTGTTTCCGCATGAAGAAGGAAAAACATTGAGTGAAACTGGAGGGGGAGCACTCAGTAGAGTGCAAAACCTCCGCCGCCAATACTGCTCGGTCACTCAAGTGAACCTGATATCCTATTCATTCACTTTGACGTCAACAGTGCTCACAGAGTTATAGTTTGCAACTTTCCCTTTTACTTTTAACTTTTACATACTCAATTCATTCGTCATAACTAGATTCCTTGAGACAGAAATTGATTTTACGTGGGTATATCCAGCTGAATTTCCAAAATCAGCCGCAATTATAATTTTGGCATGTTTTTTTTTGGAAATTACTTATAACATGTAGAAATGCAAAAAAAAAAATCGAAATTTTGTTGAAAAAAAAAGTTGCAAAAATTTTTTTTTCTCTAACAATTTTTTTTTTGGGGGGGGGGTTGGAAGTCACTTAAAACATGAAGAAATGCAAAAAAAAAAAAAATCAAATATCTTTTCACAATTGCCACCATAGCAGCCATATTGGATTTTGGACCAAGTCCCAAATCTAATGGCATGATCCTTGGACCATACCTAATCCCTCCACCAAGTTTCGTCGAAATCCGTCAAGGAGTTTTTCCGTAATACTGTTCACAAACAAACAAACAAACAAACAAGCTGTCATAGACTGGTACTTACGAAATCGTCAACTTGACCTCTGACCTTGTCTAATAAAAGCTGTCTCTCGAGAAGGTAGCGATGCAAACCAGAAGTTTCTACGATGATTCTGTACCAAACCATCAAAAATCGAATGTTTTGGATGTTTGCCCTCACTGTGACCTTGACCTTTGACCGATTTTGAGCAAAATCTAATCAGCACTAGCCATCACGCTCCTGAATCACATGGTGTAATTTGACATTGGTCGCTTCTTCCGTTCTCGAGTTATCATTTTTAGGATGTTTGACCTCACTGTGACCTTGACCTTTGACCGATTTTGACCAAAATCTAATCAGCACGAGCCATCACCCTCCTGAATCATGTGGTGTAATTTGACATTGGTAGCTTCTTCTGTTCTTGAGTTATCTGTACCAAATCATCAAAAATCGAATATTTGACCTCACTGTGACCTTGACCTTTGACCGATTTTGAGCAAAATCTAATCAGCACGAGCCATCACCCTCCTGAATCACGTGGTGTAATTTGACATTGGTAGCTTCTTCCGTTCTCGAGTTATCGTGCCTACAAACAAACAAACAAACAAACAAACAAACAGAAACGGAAGTCATCAATATACTTAAGAAATCTTTAGATTTCGTAAGTAACAAACAGAAAGGGGTGAAAACAGTAAACTCCGATCTTCGATGGTGGAGGTTAATAACGCACGTCACTCAATTTTTCAATGTGTGGTATCTGAAGCACAATCAACAAGCAAAGAGAAACATAATCTACAATGGACAAATCCAGGACTGGAAGACCCAAAAAGCTGTCGAACAAAGGATGAGAAATACTTGAAGATAATATCCTTAAAGAATAGAAAGAAAACAAGTGTTGAATTGACAACATAACTGCAGAAGTCTCAAGTGTCGTCCATCCATCAACGTTATGAAAGTGACTTTTGAATTAGGATTTAAAGGATATGTTACAGAAAGAAAACCTCTGTTAAGAAAGGGGAACAAGGCAAAAAGGATAAATATGCACAATAACACAGACATTGGACTATGGAACAATGTTCAAAGATGCTTTAGACAGAAGAATCAAAGTTTCAGTTGTTGGATCTAGTCAAAGACTATGTATGATGGCAAAAAAACTAAACCTTGTACAGAACCTTGCTTGAAGTGAACAATTAAGCATGGAGGATGTTCAATTCATGTTTGAGGGTGCATATCCTCAAGTGATGTTGGAGAATTGCAGAAAATGTATGGTACATTGACTGCAGCACAGTACAAACAAATTTTAATCTACCATGTTATCAACAATTTTAATCCATCCTTCCCAGTAGTGCAAGACTTATTGGCTGAAACTTAATCTTTCAGCAAGATAATGATCCAAAGCACTCAGCTACAATAATTAAAACTTGTTTGCAAAATGGAGAGGAAGCTGGAATCCTTTAACACATGGAATGCCCCCCTCAAAGCCCAGATTTCAATATAATTGAAGCTGGATTGGACTATTTGTACAAAAAACAAGTAAAAAGGAATTCCAGCAACTGAGATGAACTTTTAGATTCTTCTTGTTCTTCTTTGAAGAAACTATTTCCAATAAACTCCCTCATCCTATTTTTAAAAACTGCATGGGTTAAGTTGTTCTTTGAACTCATTTGAAAAAGTTTTTTTTGATCTTTATAAACATGTATTTGCATTAAACACAAAATTTTTGTTTCCTTACACATGGTCGAAAATTGCAAAATGTCTCAGACTTTTCACAAGTGTGTGTGTGTGTGTGTGTGTGTGTGTGTGTGTGTGTGTGTGTGTGTGTGTGTGTGTGTGTGTGTGTGTGTGTGTGTGTGTGTGTGTGTGTGTGTGTGTGATATGGATTAATCCTATTACTGTAAATCCTCGTTTAACATTGTAGTTATGTTCTTGAAAAGGAGGAGATTGAGACCATACTCTGTGCAGAGCGTTGGTGCTGCATTAAGCCAACACCAGGCATATGTAGGTCCTTGAAAAGTGTGACTTTAACTGAAACGACTTTAAGCTAATCCAATTTCCCCATAAGAATTAATATAAATAGGGAGGTTAGGTTCCAGGAATTTTTTTAATGGTCAGACAAAAGACATTCTTTACATTTGGAGGATCAGTTTAAAATAATTTTAAAGAAACAATTGAATATCATCATCTCTAGTTGCTTCAGATCTTCATTGGTTAGCTCTTCTCCATGTGATTGCAGAAGTTGTGGAGTGTCGGCTTCCTCCACCTCATCAAAACCCGCTTCATTGGCCAAGCCAAGGATAACTTTCTTCATAGCAGGAACAATATCTTTAAATCCTTTCACGTCATTGACACTCAGGCCACAGCTTCCACCACACACCATTCATGCACATCTGAGTAACTTCAGTCCAGGACCCATCATTGTTATCAATACACATGAGGATATTTCCATCAGTTTAACATATAAACATGTAGCAGCTATTCAGCTGAATCAGTACTTGTCAAACACCTGAGATTGGAGAGGGTGACACACCACCAATGTTATCGATGTTATCAATGCACAGCTCGGTGTATATAAGGCCTACATAGTACATACTCTGGGTGGGCTTATACACCAGTATTTATGGTATGGTTTTTACTGTTGCATTATTAAAATGAGGAAAACCATTAGTTTGGTACTAAATTGGAATTTTTAAGGCATTTTGATGCAGATGAGCTTGCACCAGTTATCTACTGTACACGATGTTATAACGGAATGGTGAACGACTTTAAACTCATATTTTCTCGAATAGATCGATGCAACAATGAAACGACGTTAACCTGGACGATGTTAAATAAGGATCTACTGTACTATTAATCCGCATGACCAGCGAAATGGTGTACTGAATCCATTGTGGGGACGGGAGTGCGGTGCTCTCTCGATTACTACTGAAAATTGCACTCTTTTATTTTTGTATACATAGTCGAGGCTCGTGGAAGAGCTAGTACGAGTACACTGAATGGATCAGGGCACAGCAGGCCAAAAGGAACAGTAGTGAGGGGGGGGGCACCAGTAGCAGAGTTGAAGGCCAAGATAGAGGGAGACTTGGACAAACAATGGCTATGCAGAGAAAACAAACTTTAGTACATCATGGGTGGTGAATGTTGTGGTAAAGTTTCATCAAAATCGTACGTGTAGTTTCAGAGAATCAGTTGCAAGTATTTGTGCACAGACAGACTAATGGACAGATGACGTGCCATCCCATAAGCTCCCCGGAACTATGTTCCAGGTGAGCTAAAAATACAGTGACAGGGTGTATATATGAATTTATATTCAGCTAGTTCGATTTCTCAATTTTATACATAATATTTTCTTTATTCCATGCAAGATATAGGGTTCGTTTTGCAGGGCGAAGTCTTAAAGTTATGGTTTGAAATTTACCTACATACTCGAGAAACATTAATTTATAAATCAGGGTTAGGCTTACGAATTTACGTGCATACCCGATAAACATTAAGTTATAAATCAGGGCTTGGGTTAGTTTGGGTAAGGGTTTATTAAAAGATTTATAAAGTTATGAAATTAAATGACAATTGAAATTAAATGACATGGATGGATAATTATTTTTATTAGGATTAGGGTTTCATCATTTTGGTGATATATATATATATATATATATATATATATATATATATATATATATATATATATATATATATATATATATATATATATATATATATATATATATATATATATATATATATATATATATATATATGTGCTGTCACACCTTGACGTTTTAGCCAGCAATGGTAACGTATAAAAATGTATGTAAAACGTTGGCGTACGCTGAAGTTTTGAGTTTTTTTTTTTAAGTTTTGGTCGTATTCATAACGTGTTGGTCATATGCATAACGCATTAGTAACGGGCACAGAACGTTTCGTTGTCTTATAGATGACTTATACCAACGAATGCTTAGCCTGTTGTCGGCGTTCAAAACCTATGCCCAACGATATTTTAACTTCGGCATAGCACGCTGCACGTATCGCCGACGAACTCGTGGCGTTCTCTGTTAAAAAGCTGCCGCACGCTGATTTAAATCATAACCGCCTGAAAATTGGAAGTGTCAACATCGCAGACCTTGACGATTTAGCCAGCGTATGCCGACCTATGAAAAATGTGTCTTAAACGCTGGCATACGTCGAATACAGTATGGTTAAGTTGTGTATACGTAAGGAGCACGCTGAAAAACAATGAAGTACGCTGTCATATTCCTTGGTACGTCTAGTACGTCGTGAAATTTCAAGCATGCTGAAAATTTTACGACGTACTCGACGTATGGCTCACAAGTTCCGCATACGCTGGCATAAGTTCTCGGCACGCTCCGCGATCGTTGACACACGTCGGACACACGTTACTTGTAAGTTACTCATAAGTCGAAACACGTCGAGGTAATGTTTTGCATACCCGAAACTAAATTTTTAACCTCCGAGTAACGTGCTTTGAACCTTTGAGTAGCGTGCTTTGAACCTATGTGGAACGTATCTCAAACGCACATTGTTGTATGTAGAGAATTTAAATTTGATTGACGTCTTCCGGATGACCACAGAACTTACTGAACGTGTTTCTAACTTACATCTACCGTATAATGGCGATTTGGCAGCGTTTTGGGGAATTGGTATACACAAATGGGCTTCACAAGAGGAATTAATCAGTGTTCCAGACTCCATGTTGAGTAGATGTCAATGTCAGTAGTATCAGTAGTTGTAGTATTAGGTGAGAGTGTCAGTAGTAGTAGTAGTAGTAGTAGTAGAAGTGGTAGTAGTAGTAGTAGGTCCATGTCAGTAGTAGTAGGTGAGCGTGATGGGGAGGGTGTGGGTGATGATGGATCCTCGTTGCGTCCACGAATAGGAGACTACTTTGCACCATTGTTCGATGTTCTTTTCGGCGAATTTTTTTTTCTTCTCATTCCCACGATGAACTATTTTTTTGTTTCAGTTTTTAAAGTATTCAAAACGACTTGGATAAATGCATAATGTACTAGTAATGAACACAGAACGCTTCGATAACTTATAGATAAGTTATACCAACGATTGATTAGCGTGTTTTAGGCGTCCACAACCTATGCCCAACGATAGTCTAACGTATGCATAGCGTGGCAGCGTATCGTCGACGATTACGTGAGGTTTTCTATTCATATGCTGCAACTTCACTTTTAATAAATGCCTGTCACTCGCCTATTGTTTTTGGACGCTGGTGCTCGGCAATTGAAATCGTTTCCATTGAACGAGTTAAATTGCTTCCACTCGACTATTGAAATGATTTACACTGAACGATTTAAATAAATGGCTGTCACTCGCCTATTGTTTTTGGACGCTGGTGCTCGGCAATTGAAATAGTTTTCATTGAACGAGTTAAATCGCTTCCACAGCACTGCAGTCACGGCACCAACAGCAGCAGGCTCAGTGCCAGCCTCATGCCAGGCTCAAGTGGATCCCTGTAGAAGGTATACTGCTTGGTTATCCTTGGACCCACTCTTGCTAGCAGCTCGTCGAACATCGCTGGGGGCATTCGCAGGAAGTTGATGAAGGATGCATGGTCCTTGTTCCGGAGTTCCACCATGAGCTGGTCATATATGACGTAATGGCGTCGCCTCCCGATCCATGATCTGACCCAGGTCCTTCTCCTCCGTTCACGTCTTCTTCTCCCGGCTCTATTGGCACGCAACTGGTGCAGTGTCAACTCGATGAGGTCATGTTGATGCTCGAGGACAGGTAGGTATTGTCGTCTCAGCCTTGCCGTATCCTCCATCTCTCAGAATGACATGGACATGTACTCACCACGAAGTCTAAAAAAAAGATGGGTTCCTCCTGCGAAGCCCCTTTTTATATATCAATTCCCCGGATCACTGCAAATACGCCATTATACGGTATCTGAAAGTTAGGAACGCGTTCAGTAAGTTCTGTGGTCGTCCTGAAGACGTCACATACGTCTACATACGTATTTTGCGTAGGACATGCTTTACAAATAATTCCCAAGCACGTTACTCATAGGTTATAAATAAGTCACGGGTACCCTAAACATTACTTTGACGTGTTTCGACGTATGAGGAACTTTCAAGTAATCTGTTGTGAAGGGTGAACAACGTTCGTGTGGCGTGCTTACAAAACGTTACTCATAGGTTAGAAATAAGTTTTGGGTACGCTAAACATTACCTCGACGTGTTTCGACTTATGAGTAACTTACAAGTAACGTGTGTCAACGATCGCATCACGTGCCTACAACTTATGGCCAGCATAGCGGAACGTGTGAGTCATACGCCGGCATATGTCGTAAAATTTCAAGCATGCAAAAATTTGAGGACAACCCAAAAGTACAACGTTTAAAGCCAGCGTACTACGACGTGTGGCAGTGTTTTTCAGCGTGCTCTTAATGTATACAAAACGTACCCATAACGTATTCGACGTGTGCCAGCGTTTTAGACAAATTTTTCATAAATCGGCATACGCTGGCTAAATCGTCAAGGTGTGACAGCGGCTTAAGCCTGGTGTTAGTGCAGTGGTTAGGGCAGTGGCTTGGGACCCAAAAGGTCCTGAGTTCAAGCCCCGTTGGGCCACTGAATATATATATATATATATATATATATATATATACCAAGTCGTATAACACCAGGGGGTTGACTCTGCCTGTCATCCTTCCGAGGTCGGTGAAGTGAATACCAGTGTACTAGGCCGGTGTATACCCCGGTTAGAATAGGTGTACCAGATCCCTGTGTCATAAGAGGCGACCACGGTTGCGTCAGGAAGGGCATCCGGCGTAAAACCTGTGCCAAATCAGTATGCGGATCATAATGGATGATCCGCTGTGGCGACCCCCTAACGGGAGCAGCGGAAAGGAGAAGATATATATATATATATATATATATATATATATATATATATATATATATATATATATATATATATATATATATATATATATATATATATATATATATATATATATACATATATATATATATATATATACATATATATACATATATATATATATATATACATATATATATACATATATATATACATATATATATATATATATATATATATATATATATACATATGTGTATATATATATATATATATATATATATATATATATATATATATATATATATATATATATATATATATATATGTATATATATATATGCATATATATATATATATATACATATATATATATATATGTATATATATATATATATATATATATATATATATGTATATATATATATATATATATATATATATATATTTTTTTTTTTTTTTACGGTTGAGGAAATTCGCAAACCACCATTCAGGTCCCGTAAGTGAGATATCTCTGTAAGTACATGTGTAGTTAGCCCCAAACCCGTTGTTTCGAGGGAATAAATGCGATTCATTCGGGCTGCGACCCTTTGAGATAGTCGTTTTTCTGTTCTATCTTTATTTTGAACCAACCACGTCTCAACTGCCATCACACAACCACCAACCACAACGCCGCTTCACAACAACAACAACGCCAACAGCCACGACCTTTACTTTCACAACTCGCTCCCGCAAACATCGCATCACCGCCATTCCAAACCTCGCCATGGCCATAAACCACCACAATAAACCCTCCACCACCTTCACCTCTCCTTCTGCGGCCATTCCCGCACCACTTTTGAACGCCGAGCGTCAGGCTGTCCTGACCTCGTACGGGACGCGGGCAGAACCGTGAGTGCAAAGTGCGGCCTTTCCGAGGAGAATTCGGATCTGGAATGATACACGCCCACTTCTGATCTGTCCAATCAGCAAGAGCGGGGCAGTTTGGCCCCGCCTCCAGGCGCGTCGGAGTAGAATCGCGATATGCAAATTCTAGGATCAGGGGAGACTCACGCCCCTTTCCCTCCGTCCAATGGGCGAGCGTGGCTCCACCCCCGAGCTCGTTCTGATCCAGAAATTTGCATATGGGTTCTCCTGCCAGCCTATAAAGCGCTGAGCGCGGTGCGAATCTGGCAGTCAGTTTTGGAGAGCAGAGTGTGGCAGCGGCAGTCAGTTTGTGAAGAGTCAGTCTGGAGAGGTCGGAGAGCCGAGTGGAGCTCACAGTCTGCCGGGGTTCGGAGTCTGTCGCGGAGTTGCAGAGAGAGGAAGCCTGGAGCACGGTCGAGTCGGTTTGAGCGCGGAGTCGGCCTTGGAGGAGCGGGGAGTGAGTTGGGAGGCGAGGGCGTACAGGTGGTTTGCTGCAGTCGGCTGAGGAGAATTGGGGAAGAGGCCGAATAGCTCGGGTCCGAGGCAAGGAAGACGGCGGTCGGCGACGAGCTCGCAGTGGAGTCGCTCGTCGCGGGACCCAAGCAAGCCAGCTATCCTCTTTCCCCAGAGCATCAACAATTCCCCCCTTCCCCCCCCCCTGCGCTGAGATAGTGCAAAAAGGGGGGCCCGTTCCCACCCCACTCCAAGCAGTGCCAACAAAACCCGCGAAGGAGCGCGGAGTCGGGGCGCCGCCGCGCCACCACATTGGCGGCTCATCACAAAGACACGGGTAGGATCCACCCGGTCTCGAGGACCTGACCGCTCTTTCAGGCCCTGCGCAAATATTGGCCCACAGGCCCCGTCTGCCCCCTTGTCTTTGAGGGTGGCCCTTTTCTTTTGCTTTTGAGTAAATGTGTGGTTGGCGCCATCTGTAAAGTAAAACTGTGTAAGTGTTGCCGTGTGCACGCGTAGTCGGTTGTAGATCTGCATTGTTGTGTTTCTTTTGTAGCATTTGCTGTAGGTGCATAATTGTTGTAATTGTATATGTGTGCTCTCCGTGTGCCGCGGAATAAATGTGCATTATGTTGAACTGTTTTTCCCGTTTGGCTTCGTCTTTTCTTTAATTGAAGCTCTATCTTGCTTCACGTAAAGGGTTGGTAGTGGGCTTAATACGCCCGATAATTAATCGGAACCGTCGAGGTTGACGATAACACCGCTCGGTTATCCCGATAGTACGGAACGGGTCGCGTAAAGTGGCCCGTGTCCGAAGTCGACCTGCAGCGAGGTGCGATCGCCCGGTCTGCCCTCCGTGTGGGTACTTAGGTACCCGAACCCTATCCCACGGTTATGTGGCGAACAACCCTATCCCACGCGGGGGGGGGCGATTGGCACGATCATGGTGAGGCCGAAAGACCCACCCATGACTAGTTCCCGGCGTTAGTCCGAGAGGGTCACGACGGAATTGTCCGTCCGGTGGGCGACGTGCCGCGATTCGAGTTACGTGGCTGTTCGCACGCCGGCGGGCGTGAATTCGCAACAATATATTCAATTCAAATAACTATGAGACTCTGGAAGGGACACCACATGCTTTCACTGCTTCACCTCGTAACCTGTCCTCCTGAGGGATTGCTTATTCGTAGTGTATGTGAGATTACTGTTTATATTTAAGATGGTTTGGGGATGTGCTCTACAAGTATCTGAAAGAATTCCGGTGAAAAACGGACGTTTTAAGATTTTGTTAGGTCATTTCATCCGACGGCGAGCTGGCTGGTCACGTGATGCTACGCAGACGTGAAGGCAGCGAGTGATTGAGCTTCTCGGTGGCCCGAGCGGTCCTTTTTAGTTGGGGGTCCAGCTCTGTCCTGGATACAGCCATTAAATACACACTTAGAGTATTTATTTCACGTCCATAAACACGGGTTTGAAAATTGTATAACGATGTTGGAAATGATTCCTAGAATTTGAAGATTTTTGCTTCGAGCGGCCTTACGCGTTTATTTTAAAATCAATTTGAAATCTGTTTTCATTTACCGTAGTTGCTAAAGGCCCGGTCACACCTTGACGTTTTAGCCAGCGATGGCAACGTATTAAAATGTATCTAAAACGCTGGCTTACGTTGAACTTTTGATGTTTTTTTTTAAAGATTCGGACGTATTCATAGCGACTTGGTCTTATGTATAACGCATTGGTACCGGACACAGAACATTTCGTTGTGTTATAGATAACTTATACCAACGAATGCTGAACCTGTTGTCGGCCTACACAACCGATGCCCAACGATAGTCTAACTTAGGCATAGCGCGTTGCACGCATCGCCGACGATGTCGTGACGTAGCCTATTAAAAGGCTGACGCACAACGATTCGAATCATAACTGCCGTATAAATGGAAGTGACAACATCGCGGTCACACCTTGGCGATCTTGCCAGCGTATGCCGACCTAAGAAAAATGTGTCTAAAACGTTGGGGCACGTCAAATACGGTATGAGTAAGTTTGGTATACGTGAGTACAACGCTAAAGTACGCTATCATACGTCGTAGTAAGTAGAGTACGTCAAGAAATTTTAAACATGTTCAAAATTTTATGACGTACTCGGCGTATGACACACGTTCCGCATGCGATGGGGATAGGTTGTACACACGATATGTGGACGCTTCCACACGTCCACAAACGCTACTTATAAGCTACTCATAAGTCGAAACACGTCGCGGTAATGTCTTTTTTTACGCGAAACTTATTTCTAACTTATGTTTGACGTGCTTTGAACCAATTCTTTACGTAGTCCCAACACACATCGACGTATGTAGACGTATTCCAATGACGTCTTCCGGTCGACAAAAAAAATAAATTAACGTGTTTCTAGCTTACAACTGCCATATAAAGACGTGTTCCCAGCGGTTTTGGGAATTGGTATATAAAAATGGTGTTCATAAAAGGGGAACCCAACAGTGTTTTCGAGTCCTTTTTGAGTCGATGTCCATGTCAGCAGTAACAGTATCAGTATCAGTATTAGTAGTAGTTTGTTCATGTTGGCAGTAGTAGGTGAGTGTGAGGGGGAGGGTGTGGGTTATGATGGATCGTCCTTGCGTTTAACGACTTAACGATTTAAATGATAAACTCAACGATTTAAATGGCTGCATCTCCACTATTGAAAGTAGATGCTTGCGCTCAACAATTGGATTTTTTTTACACTCAACGACTTTTAAACGGTACCACTCACCTATTTTCATTGTTTACAATGAACGATTTAAATTGCTGTCACTCGCCTTTGTTTTTTGACGCTGGGGTTTGGAAATTTGAAGCGTTTCTTCTGAACGTGTTAAAACGCTCAAACTCGACTATTTTAAATAGACGCTGCCGTTGGACAATTGGAATCATAGCCAAGCTAGACATCGAAGTGTGAACATTCTCGTCATGCCGAAGAAAAGTTTGAAGAATGCTGCAAATAAGTGTCCTGGCCGTGGCCGTGGACGCTGACGCAAGGACGATCCATTATACCGACGTCTTTCAGCCTATGAGTAACTTAAAAGTAACGTCTGTCGATGTGTGGCAACGATCGCGTAACGTGCCAACAACACGTTAATCATAGGTTAGAAATAAGTTTCGGGTACGCTAAACATTACCTCGGCGTGTCTCAACTTATGATTAACTTACAAGTAGCATGTGTTGACGTCTGTCAACGATCGCAGACCGTGCATACAACCTGTGGCCAGCGTAGCGGAACGTGTGAGTCATACGCCGGCATACGTCGTGAAATTTCAAGCATGAAAAAATTTGAGGACAACCAAAAAGTACAACGTTTAAAGCCAACGTACAACGACGTATGGCAGTGTTTTTCAGCGTGCTCTCAATGTTATCAAAACTTACCCATAACGTATTCAACGTGTGCCAGCGTTTTAGAAAAAAAATTCAAAAATCGGCATACGTTGGCTCAAACGTCAAGGTGTGACCGGGCCTTAAGGTTGATTAACACTCAGTTGCATCAAGTTTTGTATCCGAGCTGACCGTCAAACCCGTTTGGGTGTAAGCCGATTATTTTGTGATGTAGTACTTCCTAGTCAAACATCTTAATCTAAACCCTTAGAAAGTTGACATGTAAGATCGCATTTATCTCCTCTTGCCGAAAATATTATAATTTTTCCCTTTCTTGTTTGATCTCTGGATGTTTTAAAAAAAAATCCTTTTCTTTTAAAGTGGTATGCAATATTGGATAACTTGATTAAATGTTTTCAATTTTTTTTAAGCTCTTGAAAGCACTGAAATGTCATTTTTTAATTAAGTGTTACGGTTAATATAGAAGTTTCCCCATCTCTCCTATTACCAAAAATGTAAGGTTTGTTGACTATAAAGTACTTAAAATGTTGTTTGTTTGTTTTTTTCCAATAAAATGCAACCTAATTTCTCTTATTTCTCAATAAAGTTTCATTTTTAATTCAACATTTAACCTCGAGACATGTGCGTTTAATATATACATGTCAAAATTGTCTGTAGCCAAACATTTATATGTTTAATTAAAACAATTTGTTGATTTGAAAAGGCCTAACAAGGCCTTGAATGATATCAAGGTGTCAGGAATCGAACTCTTACCATTTAAATTTTTTATCGTTATTTGTTATTATGTAGGTTTTTGAGCAAGCTTCTGCAAAAGGGCTACAGCAAAAATGAGAAAAACTGCAGCAAGAATGAGCTAACTACAGCAAGAATGAGCTACAGAAAGAATGAGCAAAATACAGCAAGAGGGCCATAATATGCAATAAAATATTGATGTAAGTAAAAAGTTACACTGTAAGTCAGTTTTGATATTTTATTGTTTTCATTTACATAATACATAGGCACAAATATATTCGCTATTTTTTGCCACTTTACAATACTCAGGACTACTAGACTCAAACTCAGACTGTAGGACTCCGAATTGGACAGCTTGGACTCAGACTCGGACCAGGTGAACTCGACTACAACATTGGTTCAGGTGTGCCAAAGAAGGACTTTGTATGATGGAGGATGCCCAGTCGGCAGCTGCTTTGGAGGCCAACTTTGAAATGTGGTTAGCCCAAGAAAGATAATGGCTGAGAGTGAGACCCAGGAGTTTCAATGACTGAACTTCCTCAAAAGCATTGTTAATTAAGTAGATGGGGGAGGGGGTTGCCAGGCGGTCCTTACGGAGAGAGATCGTGAGAGTGTGAGATTTGTCAGGATTGAAAGACATATTCCAAGTGCTTGACCAGCTTGTGATTTTGTCAAGGTCTGAAGAGAGGGAAAAGGCTGCAGCCTGCCTGTCTGACGGATAAGGGATATCACGGCAGAGGGTAGAGTCATCAGCAAATAGATGAAGAGGATTTTCCACAGAGTCAGTGAGATCATTGATGAAGATTAGGAATAATGTGGGGCCGAGAACACTGCCTTGGGGCACTCAAGCCTTGACAGGGAGAAGTGATGAAAGGATTCTCCTGAGAGCCACACTTTGGTTACGAGAGTAGAGGAAGTCAGTAAGCCATGTGCACAGTTGGCCTTGGATGCCGTTGGCAGAGAGTTTGGAATCGCACCAAAAATAAAAAATCAAAACAAAAACCAAACTACTCAGTACGATTCAATTTTGTTTTTTCAAAAACACAACAAAAACCAAACTACAGTATTCGGGGCAAGAACTACATTAAAAAGTTTGTCACAAAAGAGTGAGAATTTTCATTTGACACGCTTTTCCAGGACCCACAATTGACATTGTTAGCAAGGTATTCTCTCATATGGATGACATTTTTCAGTGTTGAAAGTAGGGGTTATACATCTCATTATGGTATTGGCAGATTGGTGAAGGAGAGGTGAGAAACTATGGGTGTGGTCTCCACAGAGCATTACCATGGGTCACTATCCGAAAGGGGTTTTGTGTAATAGTCACTTGTTGTTTTTACAATTCGATATCAATGGTGAAGAGGGAAGAGTGACTCGAGAATAAGTGAATGATAATGTACACCGGAAGACAAAAATTCCACATGCTTGTTTTGGTAATGTTTGTGATACTGTATTGTGTTTGTACAGTAGTTTACCAAAGTGCAGGAATGATGTCCCACTCCTTGGACATTTTACTTCTTAACTAAAGTGCTCCTTTTGATTGTGCATTCACAAAAATCATTTAAATGTAGAGTTTCAGTCTGAAGAGATGAGAATCTGAAAACAGTGAAAAGTTTGGTCTGCAGGCCTTGGTGAACTTCAATGGGTGGCTGATGGACACTTACTTGCTGTGGCGACACAGCGTGGTGCATTGCACGTCTTCTTGGCACGTCTCCCACAATTAGGGGCAGCTTGTGGAACGCGGATCGCGCACCTCACTTCATTACGTGAGGTCACCATATGTAGCCCTGTGGAAGAGGTATGCTATGACCACAAAGCTCGTAGTTACTCATTCATAGTTGTAAAATGGGAGTCATTTGTCAACCATGTGATGACACCATTCAATGTTACCTCCTGACTGATTGAAGAAAAGGTTTACACTAATAATGGCTAAAGAGCATTCAGCCTTTTGGGGATAGATAATAAAACACATTTTGATGATTGCACATTTAATTGCCCAACAAAGCACATTTTGATAGCAAAGCACGTCAATGAGAGGCCAACTGAATTGTTTAATGCTTTTCATGCTTTATTTCATTTGTTTGGGCCTTGGCTTGCACAAGACAATTTGGCAGTAATGATTTTCATGGTTTTTGCTGCTTATGGTGTATTATAAATTCTTTTACCATCCAGAATGTTATTGTAAAAATAGATCATCTCACCAACACCCCCTAATCCATGTAATTTGGTGGAAAGGTGCAGCAATGTATTGTTTGCTGGCTATTCTCTTGTTTGCATGTTTTCTCCTGGGCCTGAAAGCATTCTGACAAGGTCTGTCCATCATTCTGCAGCATGTCATGTCGCAGTTGTGTTGATGGCATTTATACTGCTTGGTTTTTGAAAGTGGCAAAATAACAAATTAAGTAATTGGTGGTGGTTTACAACTTACATTTGGCTTGTGTGTAAATGCCAATCTCGTGTTCCTTGAACATCGTATCTTTCACTTTGATGTTGGCCTTGGAAATAAAAAAATTGGATAGGTCATTGATAATTATAATTCACAAAAAGAAATTTCACAATTTACAAATGATACCTTTTGCTATGAAGCAATACTTTACATTTGAGGTGCACACTGTCATGCATACACATGTCCGCTTTGCCACAAAATATTTTCCTTCAGGAACCCTCTTTGACATTGGAGATCGACATTGAACCCAGCATCATCGGTGCTGGGCCGGATCACGTGGCCGTATGCTTGAACAATCGTGTTTGGTTTTACGCTATCTTAGAAAACGGTACGCTCAACAGTCAGCTTGCATGCTGACTGCATGGAACTTATGTATTTAAGATGGCTTAAATGGCTGACCAATCAGACATGTGAAACATGTTTGGACAGGAAATGTGCAGCCTCTGAAAGAGCAGGAGTACAATGGAACAGTGAAAGCTGTGAGTTTGAATGACAAGTATGCTGCCGTTGCCTTTGAAGGAAAAGTTCAGCTGCATACGGTCAGTGGGTTATCTGTGTTATTAGATTGCAGCCAATCACCAGCTTGTTCAGCATTATGAGGTCAGAGTAAGAGGAGTGGGATTTTCTGTTGCTTGATATTATTGATATTGATGCTTCATCTTGAATTTGCATGTGACAAGAAGACAACTAGGCTCAGTGTTAATAGACAACCATTAATAATATTAATAGACAATGAGGCTCAGTGCAAAAAAAATAAAAAATAGACAAACAGGCTTTGTTGCACCTAATGGCCTCCTCCTGCATTGAAGTTCCTTGAAAGGGAACTCATTGTATTATCATTATTAACTACTTTGAATAAATTTGTGAAAACGGCACTTATCACCACAGTGTTGCTGTTGTAATTGTCAAATTACAAGTACAGTACTGTAATTGTTTGCTTTAAAGCATTCAGTAATTTGGCTAGGTAAATATATTGTGCCTTTTATAAACAGGCCAAAGGGACACAGGTGGATAATGGACATGCAGACAAATGACATTAGTGTAAGTGGAGAATGCTGAAGGCAAGCAAAGGCAGTGCAGAATTAACCGGAATACAAAAGTCCCTGGGTAAGGGACAGTGCAAAATGTTTACTGGCTGCCCTCTTGACAGTTTGGAGGGAAGAGCTCAATATCACAGACTCAGGAAATTGATTTGATAATGGAAAGGACTTTTTCTTATTTTGAAGAGGAAGAGAAAAAACAATTAACATAATTTCAAGCCTTGTCTGAGCAAAGCCTAAAGTACCATAAATGTATAATTAATGTTGTGTGTGTAAACACTCAATAAATGAAATGACTTGGAGTTAATCCAGGTTCAGATTTCCATGCATTTTCTTGAAGCTTCATCTTTTACATACTATTATGGCTTCTTTAGGATTCTTAATTCTGTGTTTTTGGAAACGTTACTTCTGAAAATGACATAGTCCTTGTGACCTTTTTGCAGTCACCTGCCATGACCCGCCTTCCCTGCCCCCTCCCCCCCACCACACTGCAATTCCAATCCTTTCTCCTCTCCGATTATCCATCACCCACATCCTTTTCCTCATTTGAATAGCATATATTAAGGTTTGGTGAATGTGACATAAATCATCCCAGTTGAAGACAACTCTATGGTCAAAATATTTGCACTGATCTCTTGTCCATGTGAAAAATGCATTGGCTTGGATGTTCCTTATGTTTCCTTAGTAGTTGTATCAAACCATTGCCATACCCCAAATTTTTTTTTGACTTTTCCATCTGCAAGTTGTGCCAACACGAGGCAAATTCCATTGCATAAGCAAGGAAGTTAGACCTTCACTTACACATGTGAACTTGTTTATCTGTTGCCATGAAAATATCATTATGCAATCTTTCACATGGGCACGTCGATAAGTGGATAATCTGTATGTGCTCGGTAAGAAATGTGACATTGACATAATGGTGATGTTTTTTGAAGTTTGACTTCTTTGCTTAAATACTGCACTTTTGTCATGTGAATATGAAACTGCACTGCTTATGGCAGGCTCAGTAAATACACCCAACCTGAACCATCCTGTGAGCTCCAATCCATCTTGTACAGATTGAAACTTTATTGCATTTAGGTTAAAAGTAGAGCATCATGTGGTATTCACTTAGCATTTGAGAGGTTTTCCAAAAAAAATTTGAATTCTGACGAAACACTATGACTTACATTGTGATTATTAAAACGTGGGTATTGAGGAAAGTTTAGTGGGAATCAAAATGGAGGAATTTGGCTGAGAACATATTGACTATGTGGTTTTTTTAAATCCTTGTTGTAAATGCCTTTTCTCTTGAATGGTTTCTAGCAGTGCTAAACAATTTTCGTTGATGGCATAACATTTTGCTTCTTTTTTGTTGACAATGGATGAATACCTACATTGGTCATTATTATAATACTATGGACAGATCGAAGACAGCATTATCAGTGCCTCTTGGGAGCACAAAACTCTCCTTCTACCAGTGCGGGAAAATGTCGGACTCATCACCAGCCATGCTCTAACCCCTGAGTTCCTGATCTACGCCACTGATGTAATTCACCTCTCTCTCTCTCTCTCTCTCTCTCTCTCTCTCTCTCTCTCTCTCTCTCTCTCTCTCTCTCTCTCTCTCTCTCTCTCTCTCTCTCTCTCTCTCTCTCTCTCTGTCTCTGTCTCTGTCTCTGTCTCTGTCTCTGTCTCTGTCTCTGTCTCTGTCTCTGTCTCTGTCTCTGTCTCTGTCTCTGTCTCTGTCTCTGTCTCTCTCTCTATATCTTTATCTTGTGTCTATGGCTCTGTCTCTGTGTTTTGTACTCATACATACCTAAAGTGCATACCTAAAACAATAACTTGATTTGACCTGGCTATAGAAAGGCATTCTCTTGTTTAAGGAAACTCAGCATGGAACAGGAAAAGGGACATTTTTACTTTCAATTCAGTCCATCACATTGTGGACAACATGTCAGAAGATATCATTACAGAGATGATTCAGAGATGGTGCTTTTTCGAATCATCGAGAAACAGTACTATTGGGCTGTAGAAATGCTTCATGTTGCCTTTTACAATGGTAAACAAGCTTTGAGAATGAACTCAATTTTTGGGGAACTTTTAGAACTTCAGAAAAATAAATGCAACCTGCATTTGGAGAGTTTATTATCATTCTGTAAATGACAGAAAATGACACTTACCATCTTGCCTTTACACAGGCTGGATTTATCTGTTACTTTATTCTGGAAGACTGGCAGCTATTAACTGACTTCCAGCACGAAGTGGGTATACAGTGGCTTTTTCCAGACCCTCTGGGTACTCAGCTTGCTTTCATGGATGCCAGTGGTAATGGCTATATATACAGCCCTGTAAGTTGTTGTTGATATTATATTTTAATGTTTGTGCACATGTATAAATACTTAATTATTTTTCAATGGTTTTCTTTTTCATTATTGCCCACTGCTATGCTTACAAGTAGCTTGAGATTATGCTGGGTCACCGATAAGGAAACATGGTAAAAAAAACAGCCAGACTTAGTGTGTGAGAATCTATAGTACAAATGTAAATGGAGGTAAACTTGTTAAAGATGCTGCGATTCAGAGGACAATAATATGGCAGCATTGTAAGTGATGCACAGGTGCAGTGTGAAAGGCATCATTGTTTAATTTTAAGCAGTACTAGAGAGAATTAGACAATGAAAGGAGCAATTTTCAACTCCAACAGAAGTTTTTAATACTCGTGTATGAAAAAGTGAAAAAAAGCATGAGGCATCGTAAACATAAATGATATGTAATACTTCAAACTGCTATAGTTTTTGTGATCATGAGCTCTACGTAGGTAAAGAAGACCAAGGTGGAAATCCCAAATGTCTCCTCAATGCATGGCATTCTGTGGGATATTGCATTGTCCAGTCGCACCATCTTTGTGGCATTTAACAAAGAAAATGTCTTCACGTACGCCTTCCACAAAAATGCAATTATGGGTGAGACAATCACCACTTGTGGTCTTGCATATATGGTTGGATGTTAGTAGTCAAGTTCAAAAGGTGAAATAACAAGTAAAGAAGACATAAAATGTCATAGCCCCCATTCTTTTAGTAATTTTTCTGTATGGAGTTAAAGGGCTAGGCCATATTTATGTACAACTGAAATGGCCGTCGGTCTACCAATCGGCCATCTTTGATCAAATCACAAAATAAAGTGAAGGGCATGTATATGCCATCATGTACTGTGCTTTTGCCAAGTTTGAACAAAATCGGACAATGCATATCTGGGAAATGGTTTGGGACACATTTAAGTTACAAAATGGCCACCATTCGGCCATCTTGGATCTGATCTAAAAAAAAAAAAAAGAATGACATGCTTATATAAGCCATCATTCGTTATCTGGGTGCCAAGTTCGAACAATGTCGGTAAATGCATGTCCGAGAAATGGTTGAGGACATGTTCAACATGTTTTTTTTTACAACTAAAATGGCCTCCAGTCGACCATCTTGGAACTGGTATGGAAAAAATAATGACGTGCATATGTAAGCCATTCATTCACTATCTGTGTGCCAAGTTTGAACAACATCGGTAAATGCATATTTGAGAAATGGTTATGGATGTGTTCGACACTGGGGTTTTTTAAATAACATAAATGGCCGCCAGTCGACAATCTTGGATTGGATCTCGAAAAATTATGTCGTGCTTATGTAAGCCATCATTCCTTATATGTGTGTCAAGTTTGAACAACATCAGTATAGGGGGCTTACATCATCACTTTTGGTCACTCATCACGCACGTACCTTTTGACAAGGAAGGAAAGATGCCGAGTGCTCTCCATGATAGCTTGCAGTGCCATTCTTCAGAACCATCTCATGTTCTGGCCCAAGTCAAGCCATGGTCTGACGACTCTGTGCAGCATCAATTACAATTGAGTAGTTTAATGAATCAGTATACAGGCCACCCTCCAATATCGTAGGAGGCAACCCTCCCTCCAATATGTATGTATGAATACTGTATATGTATATATATATATATATATATATATATATATATATATATATATATATATATATATATATATATATATATATATATATATATCCTGGTGTTGGCGTAGTGGTTAGGGTAGCGGCTTGGGATCCAAAAGGTCCTGAGTTCAAGCCCCGTTGGCCGCTTGAATTAATACACACCAGGAGGTTGACTCAGCCTGTCATCCTTCCGAGGTCGGCGAAGTGAGTACCAGTGTACTGGGCCAGGTGTATGCCCCGGTTAGAATAGGTGTACCATGTCCCTGTCTCGTAAGAGGTGACCAGGGTTGTGTCAGGAAGGACATCCGGCATAAAACCTGTGCCAAATCATTATGCGGATCATAACGGATGATCCACTGTGGCGACCCTTAACGGGAGCAGCCGAAAGAAGAAGAAGATATATGTATATATATATATATATATATATATATATATATATATATATATATATATATATATATATATATATGTGTATATATATATATATGTATACGAGGTGTGTTCAAAAAGTATCCAACCTTAATTTTTCGTGCGTAAACAAATGAAGCTCGGGAGGCGTGGTTTGGTGCACGTATGCAGGCGATCCTAATTTGTATGCGTGAATATTTTCCTGCCTGCAGAAGCTGTTAGTCGCCGACAGACCGCCGATGAGTGAGGAAGTGTAAGTGAGTGCCGTCAGGTTTTCGTTTTTGACAAAATGATGGATCACTGTGGTCTCATCGCCAGTGATCACTGTGTTGAAGAAGTTGGGATCGCTGTTCACAGTCTCCAGTATGTCCTGTACAATCTCCAAACGGAGTTGCTTCTGCTCGATCTTTAGCAGCTTTGGCATGAACTTCGCTGAGATTCTCCTTAAGCCCAAATCCTCAGTCACAATGGAATGAACGGATCCAATGCTGATGCCCGCCTCGTCTGCAAGTTCTCTGATCTTGATTCGACGATCCTGCATCAGCAGGGTCCTCACTTAGTCAATGAGGATCTTATTTTGGGATGTTAAGGGCCTACCAGAACGTGCTTCACTTTCCACTGATGTGCGACCATCTTTGAAGCAGTTGTACCACTCTTTTATCTGTGTGGTGCCCATTGCTTCGTTCCCGAAGGCCTGTTGAATCTTGCAGATCGTTTCCACTTGGGAATCGCCAAGCTTTACACAAAATTTGATGCAGTAGCGTTGTTCAAGTTTTTCCATCATTTTGTCAAAAACGAAAATCCGACGGCGCTCACTTACACTTCCTCACTCATCGGTGGTCTGTCGGCGACTGACAGATTCTGCATGCTGGAAAATATTCACGCATACGAATTAGAATCGCCTACATACATGCACCAAACCACGCCTCCCTAGCTTCATTTGTTTACGCATGAAAAATTAAGGTTGGATACTTTTTGAACACACCTCGTGTATATATATATATATATATATATATATATATATATATATATATATATATATATATATATATATATATTTATTTATTTCTTTATGTATGTATGTATGTATGTATATATGTATATGTATATATATGTATATATATATATATATATATATATATATATATATATATATATACATATATATCATGTTAATATTGAAATAAACACATAAATATAATCAATACAGTGTATCTTAAACAAAAACATGACTTTTACCTTTTAAATTTATTCCAACACAGTGAGGTGGGTAATTGTAAACATATTACGTACCCCATTGTACTCTGCCGTAAATAGAAAATCAAAAGGCTTAGCTCGGGGGCTCGGGAGAATGTGTGTTCGAGAACGGGTGTACAAATCTAGTTCTCGGAAATGAAGTATTTTGCAATAAGGTTCGAATACGGAATCGGAAAATGAATGTTTGGGAATTAAGTTTTGAAGGATTATGAAGGTATGAAGGAAAATAAAGGTTTGGGAATGAGATTTGAGGGAAAATGAAGGTTTAACTAGGAATAACAAAGCATTATATTCGGGAAGGTTCTACTGACAATCATTGACCCCATAATGGCAGACTGTTGTACAAATGCAGCATTTTCTCGTCGAACCAATCATTTCGCCAAACATCGTAACCTTTCTCTGCCTTTTGGTACAACTAACTTTGTCCATCACTTTACATTTGGGCTCACTAAAAATGGTGCACCAGAAACACCACAAAGCTCGTAATGGCAGGTAATTGTTCATGCATGGGATGCAAGCGATGACTCATCTCAGCTCAAAAACTGCGATTGGTCGAAATGAAATTCCACGATAACGGCCCTTGTCAAGCCATAGTCAACCAGACAACAGGTTGCCCATAATTGGTATAAATCCACGATATAACCCGTGATATTGGAGTGTTTACTGTATTTCAAGCTGTCTTATGAATTGAAATTGCCTGGAAAAATCAATTGGCAGTTCAAGCCAGTGAGAAGCTAAAAACACTGAAACAAGAATACAAAACACTATTCAGAAATTCCCAATCAATGGAGTAGGACTGATCGGAAGGATAATTTGTTTCAAAACAAGTTCTTTTTTATTTAATATATTTTAACATATAAAATCAAGGGTCATAAAAGAGCAAAGTGACAGACTGTATAAATTCACCAAATTGACAGTGGCACAATAGGTGGATGCAACAAGCAAGTGGAGGGACTTGGGAGACAAGTGATAATGAGACTTTTTAATTCAAACGGGCCTTTCAGCATCTGGCAATATTCAGAAATATGACGTGTGTGTGTGTGTGTGTGTGTGTGTGTGTGTGTGTGTGTGTGTGTGTGTGTGTGTGTGTGTGTGTGTGTGTGTGTGTGTGTGTGTGTGTGTGTGTGTGTGTGTGTGTGTGTGTGTGTGTGTGTGTGTGTGTGCATTAACTGGTAGTACCATGCACTTTAATTCTTCTTCATGTACACATGTGAAGTATCATCCATACATACATAATGCCAGTCCTCAGACCAAATTACAATAATTTATCCATTCACTACACAAATGCTAACCAAGCATTCTCTGCTGACCTCATCATCTCATTTGGCCTGGTTCCATTCAGAAGATTAAAACAATATATGCACTCCTTGTGTGGCTGAGTCACAGTGTTACAGATTATATTTTAAATCATTTTACAGTTATCTGCCCCTTAAATACCTTTCAACAAATCCACTTGGCATAATAACTATATTCGTATTTATCCATTACAAAGCTAACTTGTTAATGTTAGGTCATAGGCATAGTCTGACTTTTCCATTTGGGGTGGGATCAAGCTTAATATATATAATGGGTTGCTTGGTCTGACTTCCAAAATTTCCGTTTGTTAGTGTAGTTCCAGTGTATGTGAAATCACAAATGCAGTTTACATTCATTATTTAATCACCGTTGTTTTTTTTGTTTTAGCCTATTTATTTGACATTTTTAGCAGCTACCACCAATACTGCATTAGCATAACAACAAATTATTGAATAAAAAAAAAACTTAAGGAGCACTTTATGAATCATATCTCCCATACATAAACATGTCTTATTATAAATACTGTTCAAATACTATCCCAAATACTGTTCTTCCCTTAAAGACTAATGTAGGTGCAATCATCTCCCTTCGTTTCGCGTAATCATGCGCCATGTCCTCTGGAATCGGCTTCGCAGTTAAATCACCTTCTATGTGAAGAAGAGCCAGTGAAGAAAATGGTTGAGCGCAACCAGTTTCAAATCCGTCTCACTGCAGAAAAGCTTCGTTCCAAAGTGGCCTTCCCGACTGCCAATGTGAGAGCTAACTGAATGAGTTTGTAATAGTTTGGGTACATTGTCTGAGTCTATTCTTTTGAAGTCTCTGAAGGGTAACAACAGATTCCGTCCTGGTAAAAACACCCGTTTCTGCAGCTGTAAGCTGTGGATTTATTTTGAGTGGGTCTGCATATTTCTGCAAGAGTGGATGTTGATGAATGCCATTTTTGTGACATCTTATCAATGAGACATGCTTCAGAAATTTCCATTGATTCTTTTGAGAATCGTCTCTCTAACTCTGCAGTTACAGCATCCAAAACAGGAATGTACAACTGCTGATACTACATTTTTTTTGAGGTTGGGTTACAGTTATGAGTGTTTCATGCGCATTTATTGCCTCTTCTACACGCTTTCTTTGACCCAAAGTTGTTGGGACAAAGAAGTCCGTAATAGCTGCCGAGAGTTTCCCTGCTCTCTTTCTTTTTGGCAACTGCACTGCAATGTCATGGTCTTTACAGAATGATGTAATTTCTTCCCACATATCATTCCAGCTTTCATCACTTCTGAGTTTTTCAAAGTACACTTTCAGGTTATCTATGATAGAGACAGCGTTTACAACTGTGGTGTCAATGCTTTGAAGTCCTTTGCGAGAAACATGAATAACTTTCAAAATGTCGTGAAAGATAATCAAGGAGGCATTGAATGAAACTCCAGTCATAAGATGAAAAAGGCCATTTGCTTCCATTGACCACTTTTCGCCTTGTTCATTGAGATCTCTTAAGACACCACATGATGGCAGTGTAATGTGTTTTTATTGCAAACACACTTCTCCACTTACATGCCCAACATGTATCACTGGGCTGCACAATCTATTTTTGCTTTAGACCCAAAGCTGTCTGCATGGCGATAAAAATATGATGATTGGTTGGCTCCACAAGCACTGAATATAATTTCTCTACTACATTTAGAAAGCCCATATCATTACGACTCACTTTACAGCACTCCACAAGGACGAGGTTGACTTTGTGTGCCACCCAATGTACATACATTGCAAACAGATTGTCATCTTTCATTTAATTCGCTGCTGAACCATAGTTACGTGTCCTGACATAACCGTAGCACCATCATAAGACTGGGCAACTATCAGCACATTCTGCAATCCATTTGTCTCCAAAGCTTTCTTCATGGCAGTACAAATGCCTTCTGCATTTCAGGACGATGAGCAATTGCCAAAGCACAGGAACCTTTCACTGATCTCGAGGTTTTCTGCATATGTGATGCAAACTGAAAGCTGCTCTGTCTTAAACGGTCTGGCCTCATCTGCTATTATAGCAAAAAAACCCGGTGTTATTCACCGCCTATACAAATTCTTTGAGAACCAAACCACACCGTGTCTGCACACATCTGTAGCACTTCATTTTGAAATTCAGGACTTGTGCAATTAAAATAACTCGCCTGCCTTTTATTAAAAGTTTCATCATACTTTGAAAAGAAATCACAAAATTTAAGGAAATTCCCTTTCTATTTCGATTCCTTTCCCTCATTGTGCCCAGGAAATGGTAAGCCAGGCTTTGAAAGTCACTGGACAATGTCACAAACCTTTGCTCGGTAATCCCTGTTTTTTCAATGGTGCTTTATGACTCCAAAAGCTTCACTGCTACCGATCCTGTTTCTTCGCCATGTTTGAAGCTTTGCCACTTTTCCATACATTTCAAATGAACCTGGGAGATGGCATGTTTAGACAATTTTTCCATAATTTCCTTCCAATCCTGCATGCCTTTTTTGATAAATGAATGCTCAGCACAGGCTTTTTCTGAGTAGACGTGATGGCAGGGAAAGCAGAACACAGCATCTTGTTGAACAGAATATTCAACCCAAGGGAATTTGTTGTAGTAGAAAACTGAAAAAGAACGACTTTTTTTTCCAAATATTCTCTTTGAAAAATCAACCAAATGTGGCTGATTAGGCCCAATGATTTTTTTTCTCCGAGATCTGTAATATTTACGTTTTTCACGTCATCTTCTATAGAATCCATGCTGAGAGAACCTGTACTCACTGCTTCCAAAGGTTTGAGGTCATCTTGCTGTACTTGCATTGATACGGCGTCAAGAGGCGAGCTAAGCGGCAGTGGCTGGGCCCGACCTGGGGCAGTTATAATATCCTGTTGTGAATCATCCACCGGCGGCTCAACAGTCGCTTTTACAAAAAACTTCCTAATGTCCATTTTAGCTTTTCTTTAGATGAGGTCCATCAAATCGTTATACTCGAAGTAAAAACTTGAATTACAGGGTCCCCACACTAACGGGAAAATGGGGAAAACCCAGGAAATACAAAATGTGTTTTCTTGGTTGTATAAACTGATGAAAATGGCTGAAATGGCGGATATAATGATCGACAGGTGGATGCGGAAATTGCACAGTGAGTTTGTGTTTTAAATATCATTTTCATTATCTTCCATTCACCATGCATAAAAAAACAGGAATTTTTTCAAAATAAATTGCTGGGGACCTGTGAAAGCTTAAGTTTTATATTAGGGTTCGACATTCTGTTCCATCTCTTGTAATGTATGGGCATTATTATAGTCTGCAGGCAACTGTTAATCTGATTTGAAAAATAATGCAGCCAATCTCATCACTCTATTCAAATACCACGATATCTGTCGTGGCTGGAAGAAGATTTCCACGGACTTGGGTTCCATTTCGCTTTGTTACTCACGTTTAAATACGGGATATTTTTTATCTTAATTGAAAAACAAATAAAGGAGGGGGCATTGCCCCCCCCCCCCAAATCTGCCGGTGTGTTAGGTGGTTCCTTCAAGTTAGTTTCCAGCCCAATGCTCTCTTCCATTGGTGAGATGAGCCAATAAAGATCAGAAAAGATAACGTTACAAATGTAACATGATTGTTTTTTTCTTGTAACTGCCTTGGCAGGGCCACGAGTTATCTTGGCGGGTTCCAGCAAGCTGCAGTTTAACCACAATCCTTTGCTGCTTTACAATGGGGAGTTGACATGTCAAGCAGAAAGTACTCATCTTGATTCTGTCATCCTGAAATCACACCCTTTCCTGGAAGTCCAAAAGGTGAACAGTGCCAGCAAAGTGGAGCTGTCACACATGTTCACACAGAGCCTCATGCTTCTAAGGTGAGTCATGACCATGCAGTCAGGAAAAAAAAAACTTAAATCCAATACAAATGCCGATTTCTCATGCAAAATACTGGTGAGAATCGTCGAGTCGAGAATGAAACCCGACTAGATGGTTCAAGTGGTGAGTACACGACCTCTGAGCTATTCTGTCACCCCACAGGAAAATATATGGTCCTTTTAATATTGAACACTATTTACCTTCGTCAGCAAAGTTGGGTGGAGGCTATGTTTTCACCCTTGTCTGTTCTCTGTGAGCAGGATATCACAAAACGTTGTGGACAGATTCAGACAAAATTTGGTGGACAGGTTGGGTGTGTGACAAGGACAAATTGATTAGATGTTGGTTCTTGTCCGAATCCAGATGTGGCCAATCAGTGGGATGCAGAATGTAAACTGTTCAGCCTGGTGAAGGTATGCACTTTACCGAGTGCTGTTATAGTTTCTTCATGCTATACTTTTGAAAAGGAATGGCAGGTCGGCGGTGGAGATATTGGTAACCATCATATAATATGATTTGCACTGTATTCTGTAAAATACTGTTGCGGTCGCCAGATTCGGAACAGTGTCCGGATCCCAATCCTGACAAACCAATGTTATGGTAGATCTGTCCTAGCCATGCTCTAAGACCAGCCATGTAGATCATAACAGCCATGTCGGGGGGGGGGGGTTAGGGGGGCGAGATGGGAGGGCAGTTGGGGGTGGTTCGATGTCAATTCCTCCACTTGCACGATCACCAATTTAGTGACGGATCGTCGGAAGTGACCGCGGAAGTGACCGTATCGCATCCGCCAGGAAAGCCGAATGGACCTTTACTTCAGTTTTCGGCATACAGATAGCATTAACGAGAATGTATTGCTTTATCTGGATTGTCCTATAAATAGAACGAGCCTGAGCAATGGCATTGAGGATCCAGTAGTGGTTTTATAAAGCCTGCTGTGAGGTAATGGCACCAATTTCCCACAGTTGTGCTTTTTTAATCACACCGGGGTTAATAGCTCAATGAGGAACCATGAACCAGCTGACACAAGTTCATGAAATTAATGAAATTTAATAAAAGGGCGAGGGGAAATAGGAGGAGAGAAAAGCATCTCATTACAGCAACTTCAGAAACGATGCTAAGTTCTGTACTATAACAATTTGATACAATTATATTTCCCCCATAACCAGGATAACTCGTTCAGCTTAACCGTTACCTTAACCATTCACTTGACAATTACTGGGACAGGCTAGGGTCTTCACAAACCAAACGATTGGCATACCTGGAGGTAGAGCCTGGCAACGAGTCTGGTGGCAGTTTGGTTCCAGTCTTGGCAAGGTGGGGTGCGTGGGGGTGCGGGGGGGGGAGGTGGTGGTAGACTGATCGTTCTGCATGCTGACCGAGGAAGGAAGAAGGGATGCAGCTTGTTTGGCGAGGCCCGACACAGCAGGCCTCTCTTTAGGCTTGGCACAGCAGCACCAAGTGGAGAACAATTCCGATTCCAGGGAGCAATTCGATCTGCATCTGCCTTTTAAAATGACTTCTCTCGGTGGCTCCTGCAGGTGTTGTCAGCTCTTTACCATCTTTACCAGTGTTGCAAGGGCAATTTGTGTTCTACAGTGTTTAAGTATATAATTCATTCCAAACAAAATAAAGATTTTAAACATCGTCGAAAAAAAATTGTTCAGAACTAGGCATTTTAACGTTGACTCAGATTTGAGGCCTTATGGTTTGGATTTGGGCTACTGCCAGGACTCTGCAATATCATTTGCGTTTTTAATGTTGAGATGATGTTTCTTGTGGTGATTGCAGCAAAATATAACATATTTTTGGGTGCAACATATTCAAATCACAAAAGGAGAGATATACAATTGTTAGGATGTGTTCTAATTACTATGATACCTTCATGTTTTTAATCATCCATTTTTCTCCAGGTTCGCAGACACTTGGCCAATCTGTGAGAGGCTTCAATTGCAGTCAAATTGGAATCATTTTGCTCAAGCAGCAATTTATCATGGAGAGTTGGACATTGCAAGTCAAGTGTACCGCAGAATGGGAGATGCTGCCATGGTGCTTGCTCTTCAAGATGCCAAGGTGTGGGGTCAAGACAATGATGTCCGGAATTTCTAAAAACTCTTCATGCATTCTGTTAAAGCTTGTATAACAAACATTTTATTCTGGATTATTTGTTAATTAGAAATGATAAATAGTAATGAATGATAAATGCACACATTTGTTGAAAATTAAGTCAAGAAACAACTCTCCCTGGGGATATAATAATATCACCATTCCTGTCATGCCATAAAGGCACATCAGGCTGCTCAGGCAGTTTCTTTGGCTGGGAGTACAGTCCTGGATGGGTCATCACTCTCACACAGGTTATTCCAAATGATGATTGCCCCAATATACTGGAACTCATTTTGCCAACTTCAGAAGGATGACAGGCTGAGTCAACCCCACCTGGTATTAATTCAACACCTGAGCAGGATTTGAACTCAGGACCATAGGATCCCAAGCCTGCCACCCTAACCATTAAGCCAACACCAAGCTTCAATAGGAATATATTCTTGCTTCTTAAATATGTATAAGGAGAGATATCTTGTAGTTTATACACACACTCTTATCCATCTATCCATTGGGACCATACTCTGTACAGAGTGTTGGTGCTGCCTAAGCAATCTCCTGGGCTAGTGGGCACAATCCTGGATGGGTCACCACTCCAACACAGCAAGCTGGTACTCATTTTGCCGACCTCAGATGGATGACAGGCAGTCACACTCTTATACACATACATACACAATACACATACACACACCTTGCACTCATGTTCATCCATGTTTGGGGTCTGCCTAGGCAGGCATGGAAGTCATCAACCATTGCAGCCTTCAGTGTTAATGTGGGAAACTCCTCATTCTGCCCTCACAATCGATTCATTTGCTCAGGGTTGAGTTTTTATCTTGTTCGTTGTCGGCACTGAGGTTGAGTTGCACGTTTGGTCATGAGTTTTTCACATCAAGTGTGTGTTGGAGTACATGTATCTACACTAATATAAGGGTGTGTGTGTGTGTGTGTGTGTGTGTGTGTGTGTGTGTGTGTGTGTGTGTGTGTGTGTGTGTGTGTGTGTGTCTGTGTGTGTGTGTGTGTGTGTCCTCCATAACTGCAAAACTATAAATGAAAAATGAATAAATGATAATTTATAAAAAAAAATAAATGATAATGAAAAATCTAGCAGCCTGAAACTCTGCATGTATACTAAGAAAACTCCAAGGAAGTGCACGAGTGAAAATTGGGTGTTTGGTTTAATTAAAACACTCCTTTTGAAGATAATTAACGGCCTTTTTTAAATCATATCCTTCAACAGGCGACCCTCGGCCACCTCACTGTCTGGGGTATAAAGGCGTTTCCTGGGTAACCTCGCTGGGGTCTGAAGCCGCCATGTTTTTAGACCTGCTCAACCTTACCTTGACTTGCAACAGGCCGCAACTTGGAACAAGCTGTTCATCATAGCTCCGAATTGCTGGATACATTGCAATGCTTATAAACGCTAGGAGACGTCAGCGTTGGGTGTTTTATTTCATTTCCGCATATGTGTTCGCCATGAGTATCTCTTAAACTAAAACAAATTACAAAATTCAAGCTTCAGAATTGAACTTGTAAGCCATTCCAACTCCGAGAAAAGTGTTCATTTGTCAATTTCGGACATCTGTGACATTCCGGGCGTCTCCGGGAGGTGTAAGTTTAATATGACGGTTCGGTAATTGTTAATTGTGTGCCAAGGGAACCGTTTCATATTGACCATTTTGTTAGACTGCTTGCTTAAATGCTTAAGCCACTTGGTGAGCACTCTCCAAGCTGCTTGGTTGTTTGCTTTGGGAAAAATTACACGTTTTCAATCTCACATCGATTAGACGTACGTTTCCGCCTTTGTTGGGTCCCCCGGTGCCGTGCAGTGGGTGGATCCCGTGTCTTATCCACTGAAAATGTGCAATTTTATTTTTACAGGACATGGCTTTGTTTAACCTTTTTGTGCGATCTCCATTTGTAATCCACCTCTCACTTCGACATCGATGCATATTTTTAAAAAACAATAAGGTCCATCCGACCAGGTGTTCACCATGTTTGTTCTCGCTGTGAAGGCATGAAGTATGAATCGACATTTTGTGTTCTGTGGCTTGGTACATTTTTGAATTGAATTTCACGAATTACCCACTTTAAATCTTCTTTCAAAGAATGCTGTTTCAAGGTAAATAATTGTGTTTATTGTTTTTATTTACTTGATGAGTGTGTACATTTGCACATATGTGTGTGTACATAAACTGTATTACCACAATGGCATTTGGTGTGTGTGTGTGTGTGTGTGTGTGTGTGTGTGTGTGTGTGTGTGTGTGTGTGTGTGTGTGCGTGTGCGTGCGTGTGCAGGCTCTTAGGGTTAGGGGTTGCACACATACATATGCACACATACATATGCATATTGGTATGGTTTCCACCACGCCGGCGTGGTGGAAACTGATTTTAACTAATCGCAGCCGCGCGCCCACCAGACGTGGCAAACCTAGTCGCAGCTTTCGGATCAACGCCGAAATCCAGCTACGGGTGTGTTTTTAATCACACCGTAAATCAGCCAACTCCTCTGTCCACGCGCGGCACCGATCGCCGAATTGTCGATTTACCCAAGTATGCGCGCAGACAGAAATGCCGGGGATTTACACCTCAACGGGACCTGCTTGGAAACGAGCCGCTTAAGCAGCTCGCTCCGTTTGCGATTTGCCGAGCGGTGTATTATCGCGAGGCCCCGTTGGACCCGATTATCTTATCGGCTATTAAAAGCCAGCTTATATTCCGTACGTAATATTGGCAGTCAATAACAGGAAAGGACGCAACGAACAGGTGAACATGTAAACAATGACATTTATTTCACACCCGACACGTATGCATTGAATAGGGGAATGGGGACAGGACACGAGTAAACAAAGACCTACAGCCGTTTGTCTATTTATTATTTACATGTACTTAACAGTTTCTACTTCGCGGACATGGTGCCACAACTTTCATACAAAGAAAACCTCAGGAAAGGAAAGGGCAGAACAGGACCCATAGGCCTTTAATGTTTGTGGAGCTGTGGAGACCGCAAGAGCTCCGAGAGGCCGTGCTGGTTACCTGCCACCCTCGTGGTGACTCGCTGGGCCCTGGTTCGGCGACCCTCGGTGGCTCTGCCCTCCCTCCGCGGGACTCCACCAGCTCCTGCCTCCGTCAATCAAGGAGAGAGAGAGAGAGAGAGAGAGAGAGAGAGAGAGAGAGAGAGAGAGAGAGAGAGAGAGAGAGAGAGAGAGAGAGAGAGAGAGAGAGAGAGAGAGAGAGAGAGAGAGAGAGAGAGAGCAGGGAGAAAGACCCTCTCACTCCTCACTGCTTCCTCCGACTCCAGACTCAAGACTCCAGACAAAACTGCTGGTTGGCGTCTCCTCTCCCCAACTCTACTCAACTTGGCGTCAACCCGCGCTTCCTTTTTATAGCCACGGAGACTCGCCCCCCCCTCCCTTCCCGGCACGCGAGGGAATCTTCCAGAAAGGGCGTTTTCCCTTGGTGAATCAGGCCCTTTTCACTACCGTTGGCTTTGCCATAGCTTTCGTTCTTATCCACTTTTGGAGGGTTGAGATTCACAGCGTTGGTTGGCGGAGATGTTATTCGTTGGGGGGGGGCGGGGGCCATTGTCTGTGGGGATGTTGTCGGCTGTGGAGAAGGTGGTTGTGGTGAAGGCGGTTGTGGTTGTTGTTTTGGAGGAGGTGGTGAGGAGATGCGATTGTGGTGAAGGTGGTGGTGGTTGTCGTTTTGGAGGAGGTGGTGAGGAGATGTGGTTGTGGTGAAGGTGGTTGTTGTGAAGGCGGTGGTGGTTGTCGTTTTGGAGGAGGTTGTTATTCCAAAATAAAGACAGCAAAAGAATAACGGCTGACTCAAAGATCACAGCCCAGTTAAACGAATAATTTCCCATTAAACATCGGTGGGGAAATCTATTCTGAACACACACTTATCGACATAACTGATCTCTGGGAAGCCTGAATGGTGTTCTGTGAATTTCCACAACCGTAACAACATATATACACATATATATGTATACAGTATATGTATGTGTGTGTAATATATATATATATATATATATATATATATATATATATATATATATATATATATATATATATATATATATAGATATATATTCACATACACACACACAGATACACATATATATATATACACATATACACATATATATGTATACAGTATATGTATGTGTGTGTAATATATATATATATATATATATATATATATATATATATATATATATATATATATATATTGTTGTGGTTGACGAAATTCGCAAACCACCATTCAGGTCCCTTAGGTGAGATATCTCTAAGCATATGTGTAGTTAGGCCCAAACCCGTTGTTTAGGGGGAATAAATGTCATTCATTCGGGCTGCGACCCTCCTAGATAGCCGTTTTTCTTTTACTATCTTTATTTTGGACCAGCCACCATTACTACCACCACCAACCACATCTCAACAGCCATCACACAACAACCACCAACCGCAACGCCGCTTCACAACAACAGCCACGACCTTTACCGTCACAACTCGCCCTCGCAACCATCGCATCACCGTCATTCCCACGCCGCTTGTGGGCACCGATACTGGACTCGTGCAGGGCGCGCACCGAGCAGCGGGTGCAGAGGCACAGCCTTTCCGAAGAAAACGGATCAAAAACGACTCACGCCCACTTCTGTTCCGTCCTATCGGCGAGCGTGGGGCGATTTGGCCCCGCCTCCAGGTGCGTTGGAGTAATATCGCTATATGCAAATTCATGGATCAAAAAGCATTCACGCCCACTTTTCCTCGGTCCAATGGGGAGCCAGTTCGAGGTGAAGGGTCGGAGGTAAAGGGTCGAAGGTGAAGGAGCGAGGCCACGGGGCATATAAGGGGCTGCGTTCGTCAGTCAAGGCAGTTAAGAGTTCGGAGTCAGTGAAGAGTTGGGACGAGTCAAGAGAGGAGTCGGAGAAGGCGGTTGGACGGAGCTGTGGAGAGGTGGCGGCGGCGAAGGCGGTCGAGGGGGTGCTCGTGTCGGAGTCGGGGAGCTGCGGAAGGGAGAGGCCGGCAACGCGACCGAGGTCGTGGTGGAGACGCTCACCACGGGACCCGAGACAGGGAGATATCCTCCTTCCCCCGAGCATCAACAACCCCCTCCTGTTTCCCCCCGCGCTGAGATAGTGCGAGAAAGGGGCCCCGTTCCCACCCCCTACCAGACACTGTCCGCGAGGCCCGCGGAGTCGGGGCGCCACCGCCATCTTGCGGCTCATCATCAGACGGGTAGGCCCGACGCGGTCTCGGCCCCAGGCCCGCCTACCCCCCTCATCCTTGAGGGTGGTCCTTTTCTTTTGCTTTGAGTGTATGTGTTGGCGGCGCCGTCTGTGAAGTAAAACTGTATAAGTGTTGCCGTGTGCTCGGTAGTCGGTTAGATCTGCATTGTTGCATTTGCTTTTTGTGTATTATTGTGTTTCATCTTCTTTTACATTTGCTTTTGGTGTAATTGTATATGTGTGCTTTCCGTTCATCGCGAAATAAATGTGCTTCATGTTGAACTGTTTTCCCGTTTCGCTTCGTCTTTTCCTTTATTGAATCTCCATCTTACTTCACGTAAAGGGTTGGTCGTGGGCTAAAACGCCCGATAATTAATCGAACCGTCGAGGCCGACGATAACACCGCTCGGTTATCCCGATAGTACGGAACGGGTCGCTTAAAGTGGCCCGTGTCCGAAGTCGACCTTCGCGAGGTGCGATCGCGAGGTGCGATCGCCCGGTCTACCCTCCGTGTGGGTACTTAGGTAGGTCGAATTTGGCGAGCAACCCTATCCCACGCGGGGGGCCGGTTGGCACGATCGTGGTGAGGCCGAAAGGTCCACCCGTGACTAGTTCCCGGCGTTAGTCCGAGAGGGTCACGACGGGATTGTCCGTCCGGTGGGCGACGTGCCGCGATTCGAGTTACGTGGCCGCTCGCACGCCGGCGGGCGCGAATCCGCAACACTGGTGTCAGGTCGTGCGATATAAATTCATCGCCCTCCTCGCGGCACTGGTATCGGAGAACGGGAAAACGGGCTCTCCTGTCTCCAGCTAAATTCACGGGAATCGGTCCAGGGTGAGAGATGCGACCCCCGATTCCCTCCAAATTACGAGCGAGCTAAATTAACCCTTTACGAGAAGCAAGATGGCGTCTCAAGGCGAGCGGGAGCCGGGGGTATTAGAAATGGATGTAGAATGGTAGAATCCATGGCTCAGGATGAAATCCCCGTGCAGGAAATGTTGGTTGTGCAGGAACACGAACTCGCCCAACTGAACCCAGAGCCCGAAATGGGTGCGGCGGCGGCCGCGGT
>NC_140966.1:10272213-10327213 GCF_056783735.1 Eptatretus burgeri
CGACGTATCGACCTGTGCTGAACTTTAAAATGCTCATGTAATGTCCAATCGTCTCTTTTGATGTGATATGTCGATCTGTGTGTTTGTGTAATGTGTAATGTGTATTACTTGTTCTTCTCACTGCCCCCCTAACAATTTTTTTTCTGGTTGAGTCACCAATCTATCAAGCATGGCAGCAGCGAACCGTTGCTATTTGATTGCTCCGTTGGAAATCATTGCCAGGTCTCAACCTCCCTCGGAAGAAGAAGTGCTGGAACTGTTGATATACCGAATCGAGGTAGACAGGAAGTCTGTGCGGAAGGCGGTCAACGATGTCATGAAAATTGTCATTGAGCTCTGGTTGAAAGCCAGGATCCCACTACAGCGACAGGACACCATCCTGGCAAAGATTGAAAAACTCCACAAGGAGTTTGGAAACGTCAAGGGGAACAAGGGATGAGCTGGCTCTCAAGCGGTGCGTGAGGAAGCTTTCAAGAAGCGGACACAGAATCTCTTCGATGTTGCTACTGCCAATGCCCTGGACGTCCTCACGAATGAGGATAAGGCATTTCTGCTTGCTCAGCGCGAACCTGGTTGCCATGGAAAGCTGGGATCTGTTGACACACGGTTAGCTGCTGTGGAGGCCTGCGCCGCTCAACGCTGTGAGGAGCAGGAGCGACAGAGGCAGTGCGCGGAGGATGAAGCCAGCACGTCCATGATCCAAGTGAAATTGGAATCGTCGTCCACCTCTGCAGATGAGACCAGTCAGGAGGGGAGCGGAGACAGAGAAGCGAGACCTCCAAAGCGCCCCAGGAGGGCTATGACAAATGTGATCACGCCAAGTGTGGCAGCGGCTCTGGACAGGACCAAGATTACCGACCGGGGAGCAGTCTATGTCCTGTCGGCGGCAGCCCACTCGTTCGGCCATGACATCTCCGAGATGAACATCAACCGCAGCTCAATCCGGCGGCATTGGCGGAAACACCGGACGGATGCTCGTGTGGCACTCAAGGAGGAGCTATGGGGGGGGGGGGCTGCATGCTCATTGTTCATTGGGATGGGAAATTGATGCAAGACCTTCCAACCAAGGAGACCGTCGATCGACTTCCCATTCTGGTCTCAGGCAATGGAACGGTGCAGCTCCTCAACGTCCCCAAGCTGCCGAACGGAACGGGCTCTGATGGCCAAAGCAGTTGTCGGGGCACTCGAAGACTGGGACTTTAATGAGCGCATCGGTGGGATGTCGTTTGACATGACATCCTCCAACACTGGCCTGAAGAACGGGGTTTGTGTCCTGATCGAACAGCAGCTCAAGAAAGATCTCCTGTGCTTCGCGTGCCGCAATCATGTCCTTGAGCTGCTCCTCGCTGCGGCTTTCATGACGGTCATCGGCCCCATGTCAGGTCCAACAGTGATCGTGTTCAAGCGCTTCCAAGGTCACTGGAAGTTCATCGACCGGAGTCAGTTCGAGTCCGGTGATTCCCACCCCCATGTACGTCCTCTGCTGGACCATGTGGACAAGGACTGGTTCCAGAGCACCATCAACCACAAGGGCCTTCGGGACGACTACCGGGAGCTGCTGGAATTGACTGTGATCTTCCTCGGCCAGGTCCCCCCATGAGGAGTAAGGTTCCTAGCTCCCGGACCCATGCACCACGCAAGGTGGATGTCCAAAGCCATCTCCGCACTGAAGGTGTGGATGTTCCAGAGCCAATTCAAGCTCACAGCGAGGGAGGAGAAGGGCCTGCGGGAAATCGCCGTCTTCGTCAGTCGCCTGTATGCGAAAGCCTGGACACTGGCTTCGGAGGCCGCAGCTGCCCCTCGACACGACCTGCAACTGCTGAAGGATTTGACGACCTACATGGACGTCAACCGGGACGTGGGCAAGGCAGCTCTGACCAAGCTGCAAGGGCACCTGTGGTACCTCTCGGAGGAGCTTGTCGCTCTGGTGCTCTTTGACCCCCTGGTCACGGTGGAGGAGAAGAGGCAAATACTCACCTCACTTCACACCACGGTGGGAGATGAATCTCCAGGGCGCCCAGGGCTGCCCAGCCGGGACGTCTCAGGACTCCAACTGCAAGACATGGCATCAACCAACACGCTACGGTTCTTCCAGAAGCTGCACCTGGAAGACAGCTTCCTCGACGCCGATCCCGCGACCTGGCTGTAGCGGGAAGACTTCTGGACAGCAGTGGCCTTCGTGCAGGGACAGCGGTCATTAACAACAACGCGGAGCGAGGAGTTGCCCTCATCCAGGAATACAACCGAATGCTTACTCAGGATGATGAGCAACTTTAATTTCTCCTCCAAGTTGTCTCTTGTCATCGCGCGGAGTTCCCGGACTCCACAAAGAAGACCGTGGCTGCTGGTGTGGCGGCCCTGCAGGAGCAGGAGCACTAAGTCTGATGGGCCTAGGAGCCTTGTGGGACATTTTGCTTAAGATTTTTGTTATAGTTTAATACATTTAACTGTGAAATGAGGTAACCATTTATAAAATACTGTATGTTGTGTGTTATAAGCTCACATTTTGGGAATAAATGGCACAAAAAATTTTTTTCAAGGATTGTTGTTTTTATTCCTCAGGGTGAAACTTCAAGGTCGATGAGGGAGGGGTAAATGTTGTCCGATTGGAAAAAAAAAAAAAAGTTCACCAGGAGAGTTTTCTCGACTATTCCAATGAATCCCGGGGTTGGAGCTGAGAAGATCCGAAGTTGAGGAATAAGGACCACCCTTACACACACACACACACACACACACACACACACACACACACACACACACACACACACACACACACACACACACACACACACACACACACACACACACACACGCTTGGTGTTGGCTTAATGGTTAGGGTGGTGGATCTTTGGATCCTGAGTTCAAATCCCACTTGGCTGTTGAATTAATACCAGGTCGGGTTGACTTTGCCTCTCACCCTGAGGTCGGCAAAATGAATACCAGCTTCCTGGTATACTGTGTCGGTGACAACCCTTCCAAGATTGTGTCCAACAGCCAAGGAGACTGCTGAGGCAGCACCAATGCTTTGCACAGAGTGTGCGAATACATGTGTGCGTATATATATATATATATATATATACATATATATATATATACATATATATATATATATATATATATATATATATATATATATATATATATATATATATATATATATATATATATATATATATATATATTATTGTGGATTTCCGCCGGTTTGGCGTGCGCACGACCTTTTCAGCCCAATCCAGGCTGCGCGTCCACCGAACGCGACAATCTAGTCGTAGCTTCAGAACAAACGCCGAAACCCAGCTACAGGTGTTTTTAAGACACCATAAACTAGCCAATCCCTCTGTCCACGTGCTGCAGGGTCGATCGCCGAATTGTCGATGTACCTAATTATTCGCGCGGACAGAGATACCGGGAGTTTATACCTCGACGGGACCTGCACGAAAACAAGCCGCTTAAGCTGCTCGTTCCGTATGCGAATGCCGAGCGGTTATATAACGCCGAATCCCGTCGGACCAGATCTACGTTTATTGGCTTTAATTAGCTAGTTAGTATCCCGAACACATCATGGCAGTCAATGTGAGGAAAGGGACGCAACGAGCAGATGACATTCAACAATGGGGGACATTTATTTGAACACAGGCATGCAAGCAATGAATGAATGGGGATAGGGGACAGGACATGAGCAAAAGCGGACAGCCGATGTCTATTATGCAATGTACATACAGGCACATAACAACGATTCTACTTAAGGACAAGGCGCCACAGACTTTCATGCAAAACCCAAGAAAGAAAGAACCGGGCTCATGAGCCTTTAATGTGCTCAGGACCAGGATGACCGGAACAGGCCCTGAGAGGCCGGGCCGGCTTCCTGACCACCCTCGTGGTGACTCGATGGGTCCTTTTATGGCGACCCCTGGTGTCTCCGTTCGGCCGGTTGCATCGCGAACGCGCCAGTCATGTGGGTGGCTTGACGAGCAGCTTGTACAGTTCTCCTCGGTCTTCTGGCCTTCACTGCTGGCAACCCTTCCACTCCGAACTCCAACGGTTCAACATCTGCCGGTGGCTCGGCATTTCTCCAATGGCTCTCGACTGACCGCTCTCCAACCCAGCCAACAACACCCCCGCTCAAGCGCTCCATTCCTTGGCGGCGAGCAAACGCGGCTTTTTAAAGCCCCAAGGGGAGGGCTGCTGTGGGCTTCGCCACCCGAAATCAGCGCCCTCCCCCTTTTTACCTTTGAACCTTCACCCAGGCTGGATCCGCCCCTCTCACTTCCGATTGGCCAGCTTCTTCAGAGGGTAAGGCCTTTCTGATCCTTTTTGCAAGTCATGCTTGCACGCGGACGTGGTTGAAATCACCGGCTTCACGTGAACGTGGTTGAAATCACCGGCTTCACGCGGACGTGGTTGAAATCACTGGCTTCACGCGGACGTGGTTGAAATCATCAGCTTCACGCAGACATGGTTGAAATCAGTCCGCGTTGTCGTTGTTGTTATTGTTAAAATAAAAGATAGAGAAAGAATAACGGCTAACTCAAAGATGCACAGCCCTTTACACATTGGTGGGGAATTCTAACCTAGAACACACACTTACCGAAATAACTGACCTCTGGGGAACCTGACTGGTGTTCTGTGAATTTCCACAACTGCAACAATATATATATATATATATATATATATATATATATATATATATATATATATATATATATACATATCTTCTTCTTCTTCTTTCGGCTGCTCCCGTTAGGGGTCGCCAGAGCGGATCATCTGTATGATGCGCATAGTGATTTGGCACACGTTTTACGCCGGATGCCCTTCCTGACGCAACCCTGGTCGCCTCTTACGACACAGGGATATGGTACACCTATTTTAACCGGGGTATACACCGGCCCAGTACACTGGTACTCATTTCCCCGACCTCGGAAGGATGACAGGCTGAGTCAACCCCCTGGTGTATTAATTCAGTGGCCCAACGGGGCTTGAACTCAGGACCTTTTGGATCCCAAGCCGCTGCCCAAACCACTGCGCCAACACCAGGCTTGATCATATTGTTACGGATTCGCGCCCGCCGGCGTGCTGACGGCCACGTAACTCGAATCGCGGCACGTCGCCCACCGGACGGACAATCCAGTCGTGACCCTCTCGGACTAACGCCGGGAACCAGTCACGGGTGGACCTTTCGGTCTCACCGCGATCGAGCCAATCGGCCCCCGCGTGGGATAGGGTTGCTCGCCAAATTCGACCTACCTAAGTGCCCACACGGAGGGTCGACCGGGCGATCGCACCTCGCCGCAGGTCGACTTCGGACACGGGCCACTTAAGCGACCCGTTCCGTACTATCGGGATAACCGAGCGGTGTTATTCGTCGACCTCGACGGTTCGATTAATTATCGGGCGTATTCAGCCCACTACCAACCCTTTACGTGAAGCAAGATGAGGATTCAATGAAAGAAATGACGAAGCGAAGCGGGAAACAGTTCAACAATAAAGCACATTTATTCGCGATGAACGGAAAGCACACATATTCAATTCCACCAAAAGCACATAGAAAAGAAGAAGAAACAATGCAATTTTACACAAAAAGCAAATGCGACAATGCAGATCTAATACCGATTACGCGAGCACACGGCAACACTTATACAATTTTACTTCACAGACGGCGCCGACAACACATACCCAAAACCAAGGAAAAGAACACCCTCAAAGATGAGGCGGGCCTGAGGCCGAGACCGGGTCGGGCCTACCCGTCTGGTGATGAGACGCGGAGCGGCGATGGTGCCTCAACTCCGCGGGCCTCGCGGACAGTGTCTGGTAGGGGGTGGGAAAGGGGCCCCTTTCCCACCCCATCTCAGCGCGGGGGGAAACAGGAGGGGGTTGCTGATGCTCGGGGGAAAGGAGGATTTCTACTCTGCCTCGAGTCCCACGACGAGCGTCTCCACCTCGACCAGGTCGCGCCGTCGGCCTCCCTGGTGTGCAGCTCCCGGCACGACGCGAGCACCCCCTCGTCTGCCCTCGCCGCCTCTCCACAGCTCCGTCCTCTTCGCTCCGACTCCAACGCACACGACGACGACGACCAACTCCTTCTTGCTTCTTCTTCCCAACTCCACCGGCTGCGAAGTCTTAACTCTTTGACTGACGAACGCGGTCGCTTATATAAGCCCCGTGGCTTCGCTCTCTCATCTTTGACCCCCTGCCTTCGACCTTTCACCTCACTCCCCATTGGCCCGAGAAAAAGTGGGCGTGAATGCTTTTTGATCCATAAATTTGCATATAGCGACCGCCCTCCAACGCCCTGGAGGCGGGGCCAAATCGCCCCTCGCTCACCGATTGGACGGAACAAAAGTGGGCGTGTGTCGTTTTTGATCCGTTTTTGGAGCTGAAAATCTGTGGTTTTGTACACGCTGTTCGGCGCGCGCCCTGCACGAGTCCAACACCGGTACCCACAGGCGGCGCAAGAACGGTGGCGATGCGACGGTTGCGAGGTGTGACGTGAAGCGGCGCCGCGGTGGGTGGTTGATGTTGTGGTGGTAACAATGGCGGTTGGTCCAAAATAAAGATAGTAAAAGAAAAACGGCTATCCTGAAGAGTCGCAGCACGCATAAATGACATGTATTCCCACTAGACAATGGGTTTGGGCCTAACTACACATATACTTACCGAGATACCTCACCTAAGGGACCTGAATGGTGGTTTGCGAATTTGGTAACCACAACAATATATATATATATATATATATATATATATATATATATATATATATATATATATATATATATAATATAATATATATATATATATATATTTTTTTTTTTTTTTCTACATTGTGGAATGGGATTTACACACTGACAAAATTTCTTTCAATCTGAAATATGTTTTTATTTTTCAATGAGGAAGTTATATAGTAAGTAAAAATATATCTTATGAGTCATATATGCTTCTAAATATAAAATAACAAAACAGTACTTCTTGGATGACATTGTACATCGTTCCGAGTACATTTTGAATTTCCTTCATATAAGTGTAAACCTTCCTCGTTTGGTACTGTCCCATGTTCTCCACCTCAGTACTATATCCTATTCAACACTGTATTCTCCTCGTTTAGACACAACATTCTCAACATTTGGTACTGCACTCCCCACCCCCTCTATTGTTCGGCACTGTTCGGTGTTGTATTCACCTCATTTAGACACAACATCGTCATCGTCCGGTACTGCACCTCGCTTGCCCTCCTTGTTTGGTACTGCACCCCCCTCCCCTGTTCCTCATTCGGTACTGCACCCCCCCTCCCCTGTTTCTCATTCGGTACTGCACCCCCCCTGTTTCTCATTTGGTACTGCACCCCCCCTCCCCTGTTCATCATTCGGTACTGCACCCCCCCTCCCATGTTCTTCATGCGGTACTGCACCCCTCCCCATTCCTCATTCAGTACTGCACCCCTCCCCTGTTCCTCATTCTGTACTGCACCCTCCTCCCCCGTTCCTCATTCTGTACTGCACCCTCCTCCCCCGTTCCTCATTCGGTACTGCACCCTCTCCCCCATTCCTCATTTGGTACTGCACCCCCTCCCCATTCCTCATTTGATACTGCACCCCCTCCCCTGTTCCTCATTCGGTACTGCACCCCCCCCCCGCCTCGCCCCGCCCCTCGTTCGGTATTGCACCTCTCCCCACCCTCAACGTTCGGTACTGTTCAATACCCTACACCTCGGTGTACTGTATACTGTTAGATACTGTATTCTCCTCGTTTAGAAACAGCACCTCAGTGTTTGGTACTGCCTTTCCTGTTCCCCCTCCCTACTCCTGTTAGTTACTGCATCCTCCTTGTTCAATACCATATCCTTGTTCAGCACTGCACTCGACGGTTCATTGCTCCATCCCCCCCCCCCACCCCCTTTCGTTTGTTTCAGCATTTCCCTTTCCCAGTTCTCAATGTTATCATGGATTATACTAGTAATACATATGTCGGGATGGCATTGGAAAAAAATGGCCACCCCATCAAATGTGTACAAAATTATATGCTGAAAAGCTATGATAACGTGAAGTCATCGAGTGAAGTTGTAAGCCTCTAAAAGCCATACCTTTAATTCTCGAGCATTTTCAGAACTAACAAGAGTGATAAAGATGTCAGAATACATCATTCGAGTGCCAAATCAGGAGATCACAAAATGGCCGAATTGTACTTCTTTTCTCATCAATTTAAGCAGCCAACCTAGCACAATTAGGGGTGGTCGGATGACCTAGATGTATGCACACTCGTCTCTAAGCTGTCTCGCCTGGGTTTTAATCTCTACCGAGCTAAAAACTGTCATGCTGGTGTTTCACAGACAGGGTGATTAATCAATGTGTGTGCCATCCCTCAGATGGACATTAAATGGGAATCCCGTCTGGTGGCATTAATCGGTGAACGTCAAATATCTCATGGTGTCTTTCGCAAAGAGTCAGTGAGCTATCCCCGATACACTGAAAATAAATACAAATTCCTGCCCTGACTTCCCGTGTGGAAGTGGTGACCCATCCAGGATTGCAACCTTTGCCAAATAAACTGCTTCAGCATCAACTACCTTCTGTGGAGAGCATGGCTAATTATCTGATCTAACATTTACATTATTCTGCAAGAGTTTGTGTTAGTTTCACTTTTGTGGTGCTATTCCCCATTCAATATTTGTGGGAAGTTAGAAGTGTGCAAAAAAGGTGGATGATAATTCCAATTTCTGTGAAAGTCAATTTAATATCACAGTTACCTTACTGCACATATAAAATAAATCCGGAAATTGAAAAAGTTTTATTTTTGATCTCTATATTATGTTATCATGTGCGAGTAATATCCACTTACATACAAATCATACATGTGGGAAATACTTTGTGGATTTTTGTGCAGTAAATAATAATAAATTATTGAAGTAATTAACACCACAAGGGCATGTTCTTTGCTAATTTAATTCATTAACAAACAAGCTTAGTTATACTTTGCAAAAATCCAGATAAATTCGAACCACCTTTCGAGGAAAGTAATTATGCAAAATAACCCTGGCAAGTTTGGAAAATACTAACCATGTCGACCAATTCAAGACGTTATCGTGCATTTCCTATTTTTGCCAATTCTTAAATTTTTGCTGCAGCTCAACTAAAACTATCTGTTTTACAAGTGCAAAACAATTTGGACACTGATGCATTTAATACCACCAAAGATATTCAGGTGATGCAGATTTGCGTGTTAGAGTTGTCCTCTGCTGTCGATACTTTTCAAATGATTTTAGTACTTGTGAAATGTTTTTGGTTTTGGTTCTGTGCTTCCCATCCATATTTGTGTTGTGTGGACCCATTTTCTGGGGGTGTTGTCTTAGGGCATCGAAGAAAAGAATCTACAAGCTGGCCACATAGCGGCTTTACTGTCAGATTTCGACCTTGCACAAACCCTTTACCTATCCTCCTCAGACCCCTTGGCGGCACTAATGGTACGCTCCATCTTCCTCGCCTCTGTAGTTCTTGTTTCTCTACAAAGTTATTGAATTGGCGTCTCAGACCGATGACTTTCATTTAATTTATCTTTCATAGTTCTCCTCCTTCTCACTTTCAATTATCTTCTTATGAAATGAAATTCACGTAACGTATGCCCTCCTGCTGCTCTGTTTGCTCACGTTCATATATACATATTAAAGCAATAACTCTGCCATGGTCACTTCATATGATTGATTTCACCTTTGGACATACATTTCTCATGATTTGGGCTTTGTTTCTTTTTGGGAAGGATTCAATTTGCACAACTACAGTGGGAGCCATAACAGACAACCACATTAGGATAAGCATATTCTGCATCTTCCTTCACCGTTTCAAAACAAAACAAAGATTATGCTGAAGAAGATGTATGAAGTCATGTGGCAACACATCATATTGTAGTCTTATCTTATTGACTGCAATTATTTTTTGGAATGCAAACTGTGACACCTCTCCATTGCCACAAACAACTCATTTCTGCAATAAAATTTCAGTCTCGAGATTTTTCATTCCCATGCACGAAAGAGAATTCTCAGCTCTTGATTTACATTGAGTGTATTTGATAATCATACTTGATAACCGTTTAATTTTTTTGGGATTAAATAACCATGGCTGTGGTTTGCATTCACTATTTGATTAATTTTATGCTTGATCAATTGGCATTCATTATTGTGATTGAAACACTGATGTTCTGTATTTGATTCTTCTTGTTTTGTGGCAGCTGCGTTGTGACTTACAGCACTGGGAAAATGCAATACAGCTTGCAAAGCACCTCGCTCCACAGCAGATTCCTTTAATTTCCAAGGAATATGCATCACAGCTTGAGTTCACGTATGCTCATCATGTCTCAATTGTGCCAACATTACCATATTTATGAGAAGTAGGTTGTTGCAATATGTCTGTGCCATGAAGTGTGTAGCATCTTTTTGTGCAAGATCTGAAGACTATTCACTGATGGAAATTTCTGAGTAGAAATAGTTTTAATTGATTTGTTGGTCTGCTTTACTCTTGTGTTTACTCTTATTAAATGATACGAATAGATAAATAGGATGCATGCACCTTTTTCACCTCATATAAATATATATATATATATATATATATATATATATATATATATATATATATATATATATATATTTGTATTAACTATACATCTTCTTCTTTCGGCTGCTCCCGTGAGGGGTCGCCACAGCGGATCATCCTCCGTATGATCCGCATAGTGATTTGGCATATGTTTTTTATGCCGGATGCCCTTCCTGACGCAACCCTGGTCGCCTTTTACGACACACAGGGATATGGTACACCTATTCTAACCGGGGGCATACACCGGGCCCAGTATACTGGTACTCATTTCGCCGACCTCAGAAGGATGACAGGCTGAGTCAACCCCCCTGGTGTTTTCGACTTGGTATATATATATATATATATATATATATATATATATATATATATATATATATATATATATATATATATATATATATATATATATATATATATATATATATATATATATATATATATATATACATATATTAATTCAGTGTCCCAATGGGGCTTGAACTCAGGACCTTTTGGGTCCCAAGCCACTGCCCTAACCACTGCGCCAACACCAGGATATATATATATATATATATATATATATATATATATATATATATATATATATATATATATATATATATATATATATATATATATATATATATATATATATATATATATATATATATATATATATATATCTCTCTCATATATATATATATATATATATATATATATATATATATATATATCTCATATATATATATATATATATATATATATATATATATATATATATATCTCATATATATATATATATATCTCATATATATATATATATATATATATATATATATATATATATATATATATATATATATATATATATACATACATACATACATATACTGACAGATGCATTGCAGGTTGGGTGGTGTTGTATGCTAGAGAACATCCTTTCAAATGGATCAGCCAGCTGTCTTGTGTACGGCAACATCTCATGCCTTGCTTCAAACATTCTGTCCATGGCCCATAAGCCTGTAAATATTTTATTATGCTATTTACCTTCCAGGTTTTCATTAATTAAATCGTTTTTAATCATACTTACAATTACACCTACTTACGGGCACTCCCACCCACAACCACGGATGGCCGCCTCGTGTCCAAAGAGTCAAAAAATTGTAAAATTGTCAAGGATAGCACCGCGATCAATATAGTAATCACCACGATGAATCACGAGTTGAGGAAAGCATGGGATAAAGATGCCGCACCATAATCACCGATATTGTAATCACCACTGTGAAAGGTGAGGAAAGCGTGTAATTTGCCATACCACATCGACATAATAATAATAGCCAACATGAAGATGCTGGGAAAAGCGGTCACACAAAATTGTTCAGTGCCACGACCAAGTGATGAGTGAAGGTAAAAACAGGTACATCTAATTGGTCAGTACCACAACCAATTGATGAGTGAAGGGAAAAACAGGCACACCCATTTGATCAGTGCCACGATCAATCGACGAGTGAAGGGAAAAATGGGCACACCCAATTGGTCAGTACCACAACCAATTGACAAGTGAATATTGGTGACATAGCTACAGCCACACAAGCTGTATTTATTATCATCGACAGTCAACTACATATCACAAACTTATTTTAACACTTCAGCTTGTAAAATACACCCTCTGCTCTTGTATGTTTCCTTTTCACGAAGGAACAGCCTATCTGTATCTACTTTTGATGTGGATATGCACGAGCCATGCTGGTTGTCAAATAGGCCCACTTTGTTGGTGTTGACTTGTAAACTTGCATGTCAGCACATTTCCCTTCACAGGCTATTTCTTGACATGGACTGCAATTCCTATTGCATTACTTAAGTTTGGTACCTTTTACAAAACACTCTTCAGCAAAATGCACATAGCAGAGCACTGAATGGGGAGTAGCCTTTGGAAATCCCTTTGAGTTCATTGTATGGTTCTTCACCACTCTGAAAGAGCAATGCAGTGCTATTTTCATTGGTAAAAAAAAAGGGAGACCCCTCAGTCGACTGAGTTATTTCACTCTCTGACTGCTCAATAACTAGTAACCATGCATTATTGAGGTCGAAAACACCCTTCAGCAATATTGCAATACCCATGCATGATGGAACCTGTGCTAATTCCCAGAACAGACCTCTCCACATTACCACCCTTGAAGTGAAAACTTGCTTTGGGGCAGGGGATGTGGCTCAATAATAACCAAAATATCTAATTAATAGAATAGTTAAAAAAAAAAAATTTTACATTTATGTTCTACCTACTCACGCTGTCATCATATGAGAAGTATCAAGATGGTATCACTAATGCTTTATGGTAAACTATCAGCCTTTTCTTTGTTCTCCCCCAGGGGTGATTACGTGAATGCAATAAAGTATTATAAGGAAGGAATGAAGGAAGAAAAGGCAAGTGATGATCAAATTGTTTTTCTGCTTTTTTCTTTCCCCATATTCTTCATATCCGAACAAATATCCTTCTTATTTGCCTTAAAATAATGCAAAGCTTGAGTGTTTCAGGTTTTGGATTTAGCAACTTTACATTCTTCACTTCTGTGATTCCAGCTGATCTATGCATACTTGTTTCCTTGGCAGCATGAAGATCACATTAATGCATGCAATGCAGGCTTGGCACGTTCATCTCTGCATGTTGGGAATGTGAGGCACGGTGTGGACCTGGCATTGACGCATCCCAGCCAAATCGTGCAAAGAGATTGCGCAGCTATACTGAAGGATATGAAAGTATGTTTGGAAAAATGTGAATTCTGTTAGCAGCTGTATTGTGCAAAGACCAAAGACCAGTACAAAAAGGGTGCTCTGAAGGCATTTCGATTGAGAGTGCATGTTAAAAAGCCAGAAATCCAGCCCAAGATTTTTATTGAAAATGGATGGATGATGCTTTCTTTTTCTTTGATCGATATTTTTATTGAGAAAGGAAATCAAGAAATTTGTGTGCAATTGATTACGTTTTGTTTGGATGTTGAAGCATTGTTTGCCAGGGAGTGTTCTTATAAAATTATATGAGATCGTTCTATGCCCACTTCGTTCAAGTTATCTCTGTAGGATCAGGAAAATGTCAAGTCCTTGAGCAAAGTTTAAAAAAAAAGTAAAAAAAAAAAATTTTTTTTCAAGTTATTTGAATGGGATGCTCACAATGGTCCAAGACATGCTAAAAAGAGTACAACCAGGTGTATGTCAAAATTAAGATACATTTATATATCTTCATACTAATCATATATGCTTTTATATTGAAAGCTTGAAATGTTGGTGTGTCTTAGATTATTTTGAGTCTCTTATTTGTACAACTTTTTGAATGCCCCTCTTATTATGGGCGATAGCTCAGGAACTTCATTTTTTGGAAATCATTTTTCACTTTTTGGAAATCATTGTTGACCAGAAATATCTCTGGTGTTCTGCTCAAAGATAAGTTAAGTGAAATGGATAATGGGATGTTTACTACGACTACTACTACTACTACTACTACTACTACTACTACTACTACTACTACTACTACTACTACTACTACTACTACTACTACTACTACTACTACTACTACTACTACTACTACTACTACACCTTTAACATGTCCAATTATTCCCACCTTCTTGTGGGTCGGCCAGGGAAGGTTTTTGGCCCAAGTCTTTCACGAACTGGCTGGTCAGGTCCAATATTCAAATGAAGGTGGCATTTGGATTTGAGCCAGAGTGCCAACGAACACTCGCTTGCTCTTCACAAAGGACACTGTGGAATTTATAACATCCAAAACCAATGCTAACAGGTCTTACACCCAGTTTCAACGTCCATCCGATGGACGGTACACACATTGATGCCTCGCCCTGATTGCGAAACACGAGGATGACAGTTTATAGGCATATCGGAGCCGAGATTCGAACACAGCTCAGAGATGAGTGTGTATAAGTCTAGCCTATCCTGTGAAAATAATGAGATTTTGACTTGTAGGCTAAAAGGGGTTGTTCACGTTTTTTAATATCCACCCCCTGCTTTTTACTTCAAATATTAAGGTCGATTGGTATTTTTATGTATTTTATTTAGAATGAATTATGAAGTGGCATTTGTCATGCATTTTACTTATTGTACTTCCCACCATGCTTTCGTCCTGACCAAAGCTAACCCTGTTCTCACAGCAATTTTTTGATGCTGGGTTGCTGTATGAAATGAGCCAGAATTTTGACAAGGCTGCCTCCATGTACATCCGCTGTAAAAATTGGTGAGAGATAAATAGAGAGGCCAGGGGGCAAGAGTTGAAGGTCACCACAGCAGGAAAAAAATGAACACTTGTGCAACAAATGCAATTATGATGGCGCAAGTAAAAGTACAGTATTATTTGTTTTTGTTTTTCCTAAATACACCTGACAAATCTATGTACTGCCCTTTGTTCAATTTATTTGTTCTGGTCAATGGGTGAGAATTGTGGTTTCTTTTCAAGGAACTCTTCTTTCATATGCTGGTTTCTAGTACCATATGCACTTCTTTTTGTCATTCTCCAGGGACAAGGTTGGTGACATATTGCGACAAATATCTTCTCCCAAAATTCTGCTCCAGTATGCGAAAGCCAAGGAAGCTGACCACAGGTGAAGTTTTCTCTCTGTGAGGAAATTATTTTTATTTTATATTGTGGCCTGGCAGAAAAATGCACTTTTCCTTCCCCCACATGTGAGAGGTCATGTTCGATCTGTGACCTGCTACAGGTACCATGTAAACCTGCACTAACCTGTTCCATGGTCGGGTTGTCGGCGACTAAACCGTCTCCCCCACCAGGTTTTCTGGTGAGGAGGGTGTTTGGATATGTACACCCAGCAGGATTAAAAACAAAACCTGTCAAAGGGCAGAGGAGCTCATTGTGAGCCAACGGCCATCCATATCTAGTTCCCAACTGTGTCTGCGGACTTCCTCCTGCAGTTGGGTTACTTTTTATGAGGAGGTTGGTGGCAGGATTTGCACTCCGGCCACCGTAAAACCCTTCATTCCGCAAAACGCAAAAACGCAAAAAAATCTGAAAGCCCACTCCGTGGGAGTACCTCCTGTGCAGCTTCCCTTCGCAGGACAGCTCACCGGATGACGGGATTGGGGCAAAGCCTTCGGGACCCCCAATCTTTGATGATAGGAGGGAAACCACGGGGTAACATCCCTGGGTCAGATTGCGGGAGAGTGTGTCGGAGTGGTGCTGAGGTGTCGTCCACCAGACGGCGGTCTCCTTGGGTTAACCTGAGGCGGTCCCTTCGGGTGGGTGCCTGGAATGTCCTATCCCTAAGAGAGGATGATCACCTGTCTCTGTTATCATCTGAGCTCAAGCATTTGGACATCGGGATTGCAGCTCTCTCTGAGGTTCGGAGACCGGATTGCGGCGAGATAATGGTGGGTGGTTACACCTACTATTGGTCTGGTCGCTCTGATGGTTACCATACCCAAGGAGTTGCTGTAGCTGTGTCCAATAAGCTGACCCCAATGATAATTGAGGTAACACCGGTCAACGAGCGTATTATGAGATTAAGGATTCGTCACTCCTCAGGTGTCATTTCCCTGGTCTCTGTTTATGCTCCGACTGAGGCGAGTGATCTCACCGTGAAGGATGCATTCTACGCCACGTTCGAGTCTGTGGTTGATCAGTGCCCCAGACGAGATACACTTCTTGTCTTGGGGGATTTCAATGCATCGACTGGAACTGATAGGGATGGTTATGAGACATGTGTTGGTCCTCATGGGTCAGGAACTATTAACCAGAATAGCACTAAGTTCCTTGACTTTGCAAGAAGTCATGGACTTAGGGTGGCTGGTTCATGGTTTCAGCGCCCACAAGCTCATCGCTGGACTTGGTATTCCAACGCTGGCGGTGTGGCAAAGGAGATTGACCATGTCCTCATTGACGGTCGTTGGAGGATGATCAAGAACTGCAGGGTCTACCGGAGTGCTCAGTTCCTCAATACTGACCACAGGCTTGTTGTAGCAACTCTAAAGCTGCACCTTAAATCATGGAGAATGGTACCATCCCAGCCTAGGCTGGATGTTAGCAAGCTCAGGGATGAGAGAGTAGCTGAGGAGTTTGCGAACAGGCTGAGTGGACACTTGGGGGGTCTGGGTGCTTTGGGGGGTCCTGAAGAGTTGTGGAGTGCCTTCAAGACCACCGTCCTTGATGTTGCCGGTGGATGTCTTGGAGCTCACCACAGGGCAAAGAAGAATTTTGTCTCTCAAGGGACACTGGATACCATTGACCAGAGTCGCAGGGCCAGGCTGAATGGCAGAGCTGAGCTGTTCAGGGAGCTGAGGCGTAAAACTGTACGTGCACTGAGGGTGAACAAGGAGGCCTATGTGCGAGGAATCTGTGAGGGGGTAGAGCATCACCTGTGGACAGGTGATTCTCGTCCCGCTTACAGGGGAATTCGCGCATTGCGTTCATCCAAGCCCATCCCTCAGAGCACTGCAGTTCGAGCAGAGAGTGGTAAGCTCTTGAGAGAGGAGTCTGAAGTGAAGGCCCGCTGGGCCGGTTACTTTGAGCGGTTGTACCAGGCTGATCCCCCAGCTGTCGAGTTGGACGTCAAGGGTGTTACAATCCCTGTTGCTGACCCTCGAATCAACTGTGGTCCACCTTCGCTTGTGGAAACACGGGCTGCGGTGAACCAGTTGAAACGGGGCAAAGCTCCAGGGATCTGTGGCATCCATGCTGAACTTCTCAAGGCTGGTGGAAATGTTGCACTCGTGTCGTTGCATGCAGTTTTGTGCTCTGTCTGGAACACAGGCATCATCCCAACTGACTGGAAGAGGGGCCTTGTTGTCCCTCTCTGGAAAGGGAAGGGTGATCGCCAAGACTGCAACAACTACCGAGGGGTGACGCTGCTCTCAGTGCCCGGCAAGGTCTTTGCTCGGATAATTCTTGATAGGGTTCGCCACCATCTGCTTGAGCACCAGCGTCCAGAGCAGTCAGGCTTTACACCAAAGAGGTCAACGATTGACCGTATCCTTGCCCTTCGTGTCCTCACCGAACGCAGACGAGAGTTTCGGCAGGGGCTGCTTGCAGCCTATGTTGATCTCTGTAAAGCGTTCGATTCAGTGAATCGGGATGTCCTCTGGAGGATTCTTGGTCTTAGTGGGGTGCGACCAAAACTCATCGATCTGATGTCTGAACTCTACTCTGGTACTGAGAGTGCTGTGAAGTGTGGTGGTACCATCTCTGACTTATTTCCAGTTGTTACTGGAGTTCGTCAGGGGTGTGTACTGGCCCCCACACTTTTCAGCACTTGTATGGACTGGATTTTAGGGAGGATGTCGGAGAGATCAAGCTGCGGTGCATCGTTTGGGAATGTCAAGATCTCGGACCTTGATTTTGCAGATGATGCAGTCATCTTTGCGGAGACTTTAGACATCCTTTTGGGGGCCCTCGAGGTGCTGAAAGAGGAGTCGGAGCCGCTAGGATTACGGGTTTCTTGAGTTAAAACTAAGATCCAGGCTTTCGGTGACATCTTGGATGCTGCTGTCCTGTCTGTTTCTGTTTGTGGTGAGGATGTTGAGGTCATGGAGAGATTCACTTACCTTGGCAGTATTATTCATGTCTCTGCTGGCTGTGAGTCAGAGGTCAATCGACGTCTGGGTCGGGCCTGGGGAGTCATGGATTCACTGGATCATGGGGTGTGGCGCTGCCGGTACCTGTGCGGGAGGACGAAAGTCCGAGTCTTCAGGTCCTTGGTACTTCCAGTCTTGCTCTATGGATGCGAGACTTGGACTCTGACCAAGGATCTGAGACGGAGACTTAATTCCTTTGGTCCCAGGTCTCTTCGGAGAATCATTGGCTATCGCTGGTCGGATTTTGTGTCCAACGAGCGGTTGCTGAGAGAGACTCGGATGAGATTTGTTACCTGCATAGTCCGTGAGCGTCAGTTGCGGCTGTATGGACATGTGGCTCTTTTTCCTGACGCTGATCCTGCTCACCAGATTCTCTCAGCGAGGGAGTCTCATGAGTGGAGGAGGCCAGTGGGCCGACCACATGCCTCGTGGTTGCAGCAGGTTGACCATCATCTCAAGGAGATGGGGATGGGCCTGGCATCTGCCTGGGGGATGGCCAGACGGAGGCCCCTGGAGTACCGGCGGAAAGTGGACGCAGCGACGCGCTGTTCTGGCACATGCTCCCATACCTGACCCTGACATGTGAGAGAGGGAAAAGCTATTTCCTGAGAGTGACGAGAGTGGGAAAGATATGTAATCGAGGTGACCTTTTGTAATACATTGTAACAGCTGCTGGTAAAACAAGCCTGTGTTTTCTGTTTCTGGTATGTTGCAATTAACAATCTGTTGGCCGATTTGATGGGGTTTCTCACCCCTGCAAAGTCTGTTTCAGTGAATATAATGCAATTATATTTTGAGTATGTAAAATTGATATGGTGAATTATTTATGGAAATAATTTTTGTTTTGTTTTATATATAATGCAGATGGACAGACGTAAGTAGCAAGAAATGTAGACTTTGCATTAAATGGGTTTGTCTTTTCAAATAGTAGAACCACAACAGAATATTTAAGGTTATTCACCGGCCAAAAGGTTATTGAATGCACTTTTTCATCGGTTGCACTACCTCTGGCTTAATCAGCAGTAGCAACTTGATGGTCATCAATTCTTAAAAGTGGTAAAGGCATCTATTTGAGATCATTATCTATCTATAAGTCCAGCAATGTGTGTGTGTGTGTGTGTGTGTGTGTGTGTGTGTGTGTGTGTGTGTGTGTGTGTGTGTGTGTGTGTGTGTGTGTGTGTGTGTGTGTGTGTGTGTGTGTGTGTGTGTGTGTGTGTGTGTGTGTGTGTGTGTGTGTGTGTGTGACCGCTGTTTCTCGACAACCACTGGTCCGATCTAATTGAAACTTGCCAGGTATATTGCTGGGGACCTGAGGATGTGCCTTTTCAAGGTTTGATATTAATCGGACAAGTGCCTCCCAAGTTATGGCCATTTATTTACCAAACCAATGACAAGACACGTTGTTGCGTGGGCGTGGCCGATGGGGAAGGGAAGCTCAGTCGCGTTCCCCATTACGGGTTACAACGTACGGGCTTCTGGAGAGTGATGACTTCGTGTATTCGAATAATTTCTAGATTTCTTATGCGCATTTATAGATAAACACAATGCCCCAAGTTATGATCGTTTTCATATTAGACGGTGCATACATTTCGGTAACATCAGAGTGAGCTGGTGTGCTCCGAACCAGGAAGTAATTTTTTTTCTCTTCTCTTCTCTTTTTGTTTTTCCTTGCGATGACATTGCGAAAAGGCAAAATACGTTGGCGCTAATTGAATATTTGGGCATTAAAACTAAATTGCAAATAATCGTAACTGCGAATAATATGCGAACTTCTGGGCCACGCACGTGCGGGCACGCGAGAGCGAAGAAACGGCCTGTGTGGTTGTTGTTTCTTGCTCGAGGTTTGAATATTTATTTATAATTTTTTTTTTTTTTACGGGCACGTACTAGTTATGATAAATAAGAAAAAACTGAGACGTTTCTGAGCATAAACTTTGCTGTGGGCAAGACATCGATGAGGTTTATCTTCACCCGCTTGGAGTACACGAAAAACAGTCATATATATATATATATATATATATATATATATATATATACTGTATATATATACTGTATATATATGTACTGTATATATATACTGTATATATACTGTATATATATATGTACTGTATATATATACTGTATATATATATACTGTATATATATATATACTGTATATATATATATATATATACTGTATATATATATATATATACTGTATATATATATACTGTATATATATATATATATATATATATATATATGCATACTGATTGAGCAATAAACTGATTTTATCATCCTTGTTATCATTTTATTTTTTTTCTCAATTGAAGCCAAAGATCATGGAAGAGTTATTCCAGTTATTCCAAGACTAAAATGGACTAAATTAAAAAAAAAATTGTCACATCTACACAAAATACCACATTATGACAAAGTGAAAACATGTTTTTGGAAACGTTTCAGAAAACATGTCAAAGGCACTTCTACAAAGTATTGTAGAACCCATCATTCCGCACTTCTACAAAAAGTACAAAATAGGGTTGAATACTAATTGACACGACATTTCAGCTTTTAATTTTTAATTAATTTGAAAAAATTTCTACAAACATGTTTTCACGTTATCATTATGGGGTATTTTCTGTAGATCGGTGACAAGAAATTTAAATTCAATCTATTTTAAATTCAGGCTGTAACACCACAAAATGTGCCAACAGTCGAGGGGTGTGAATACTTTCTGAAGGCACTGTACTTACAGATAATTTGCTTGTGGGGGGGGGGGCATCATCCTCCAATATAGCAGGTGTTGCTATCGTAGGTTTCTACCAATCGTGGGCAACCAATTGTGTCGTGGAATTTTTTTTTTTTTTTTTTTTTTTTTTTTTTGTATACCTTGGTCGAGGCTCGTATGAGAGCTAACACACAACTCACAGCAAGGAGGCATGAGACAAGAGGGGCGGGAGTGGAAGGGACAAAACATTGGGGAACAGACACAGGTGAACTGTGGAAGGGAGAGGGATGGGGATGGGACGGGGAACATGGCGAGGGGAAGATGGACATTAAAGGGACTTTCAGGAAGGAAAGCAGGAGAATTGAAGGAAGTGGGCTTGGGTGGATTATCGGAGGTAGAAAAGATCGAGGATTTGGATGGGGGAAGATAAGAGGTGGTGGTGAACAGCTGTTTTGAAAGCCTGAAGGGAAGAATGGGAAAGAATAGAGTGAGGAAGTTTATTCCAAAGGCGGGAAAAAAGAGGAATGAAAGAGTGAAGATGAGCAGTGATTCGTGATTTTGGTAGTTTTACCAGAAGGGGGTTGTTGGCGGACCTTGAGCGCCCTGTGGAAATGTGGTTGGGACAAATCGCAGAGAGAGCAGGGGGGCAAGGCTGGAGAGAGTCGGTAGAAGACAGAAAGACCACCGACCAACCTGCGGTGATTGAGTGAGAGGCCCAAAGACTCAGCTTCATTGCGGGAGATGCCAATGATCTTAAAAGCCCTGGTTTCGACAGCGTGAAGTCGAGAAAGGTGGGAGGCAGGAGCACCAGCCCAGAGGGGAGAGCAGTACTCCATCAGGCTACGGACAAAAGCTTTGTAAGTGGTCAGGAGCTCAAGAGGGCCGAGGAAGGACTTTGCACGACGGAGGATTCCCAGTCGGCGACTGGCTTTTTGGAGGCAAGGTTGGAAATGTGACTTTCCCAGGAAAGGTCATGGCAGATAGTGAGACCCAGAAGCTTGAAAGAAAAGACTTCTTCCAGAGGATTGTTGAGAAAGTGGATGGGGGAGTTTTGTAAACGGTCCTTTCGAAGAGACATAGTGAGAGTGTGAGATTTGTCTGGATTGAAAGACATGTTCCACGTGTTGGACCAGTTTGTGATTTTATCCAGATCTGCAGTGAGTGAAGAAGCTGCTGCTTGCCGGGCTGAGGGATGACAGATGGTACGGCAGAGGGTTGAGTCATCGGCAAAGAGAAATAGAGGATTTTCCAGAGAGTCCGAGAGATCATTGATGAAAACCAGAAAAAGAACAGGGCCCAGAACGCTACCTTGAGGAACTCCAGCCTGCACAGGAAGAGGAGATGAAAGAACTCCATTTAGGGCCACACGTTGACTGCGACAGGAGAGGAAGTCTGCGAGCCATGAGTGGAGATGGCCTTGAATACCATGGGCAGAGAGTTTGGTGAGTAGGGCAGGGTGCCAGACTGTGTCAAAAGCACGTGATATGTCCAGGGATACGGCTCGGATTTCCTGTCTGGCATTGAGGACCTCCATCCATTGATGGGAGAGCAGTAGCAGCATATCTAGGGTAGAGTGACCTGGTCTGAAACCAAATTGATGATTGGAAATCAAGCCATTGGAGAAGAGGAAGGATTTCATGTCTGAAGCGATGATGGATTCCATAACCTTGCTGATGATTGGGAGAAGGCTGATTGGTCTATAGTTACAGGGATCTGTTTTTGCACCTTTTTATGCAGGGCAGTGATGTTAGCAGATTTCCAAGCAGATGGCAGATGACCTTGGGAAAATGAGAGGGTGAATAGAACAGAGAGAGGGTGAGCAAGAGCAGAAGAGCAGGCTTTGAGGACACGTGGGCTGATGCCGTCTGGACCGGTTGCAGAATCTGACTTGAGGTTTGAAAGCAAGCTCTCCACCTTGTCAGGAGAAAAGGATACAGAGTCCAGGGACAGTTGGGTGCGACTGGGTAAAGTGGGTAGAGATAGTGATGGGTTTGGGACACAAGATTTAGCTGCAAACACCGAGTTTAGACATTCAGCTTTATCACGTGTGGAATCAGCAGTGCGGCCATTTGAGGTAAGGGAGGGGATGGAGGGGGAACATACACCAGAAACAGATTTGATTAAACGCCACCAGGATTTTGAGGAGGGAGAGAGGTTTGAGAGTTCAGACTTGAGATGAGAAAGATGTTGTTTTCTGGCTCTCCTGAGGGTAGCTACACACTTGTTCCGAGCTTTGTGGAAAGAACTGAGATTGCCCTCAGTTGGGTTTGCTTTCCATGAGGCAAAGGCAAGTTGTTTCAGGACAACTGCCTCGCCACAAGCTTCAGTAAACCAAGGGCGGGAGGAAGGGTAAGACAACTGAACACGAGAGGGGATAAATCTGTGCATGAGGGAGAGCAAGTTTCTTTGAAAGAATTCCCAGGATGAGTTGATGTTTGAGAAAGTAGTGATAGGAGACCCGTCTGTAAGTTTGATGGCTGCTCGAGACCCTGCCAGTCGGCTTGAGTGAAATGCCAGACTCGACGGCGGTGAGGTGGTTCTCTGATAACAGCCAGAGAGATGTCCACTTTAATAAGGACGTGGTCAGAAGAACCAATTGGAGCGAAGGAAGAGCAGCAGATATTGTCAGGGAAATTTGTCAAAATCAGATCCAGAAGAGATGGAGTACCATTGGTTGAGATCCCGGTCGGGAAGTTGACCGATTGAGTCAGTCCCAATGAGTCACAGAAAGCTTTTGCTGATGTCCCATGGCAGGTGAGAGAGGTACCCACACCTAGCCAACTGGCGTGATGACAATTGAAGTCGCCACATAAGAGGAAGAGAGAGTTTGGATGAGAAGATAGAAGATGGTCCATGTTTTCGGAGAGTGAGGTGTAGATGGAGTCATCACTGTTCGGTGGACGGTACAGTACACATATAAACATGAGGTGGGAGTGGAGGGGAAGCCGAAGCCAGAGGTATTCCTGGGGGTGTGGGGGAGTGAGAGCAGTGCAGGGAGAGTGAGGAATAGAGTCTTTGATGAAGAGAGCAACACCTCCACCAGGACGAGGCTCAGGTCTGTCATACCGTAAGAGGGAGTAACCAGGGAGAGATACTTGGGAGTCAGACACGTCTTGGGAGAGGAAAGTTTCTGTTAGGCAGATAATGTCTGGTTTGTCAGTGGCAACCTGCATGGAAAGATCTGAAAGGTTTGAGCGAAGGCCCCGGATATTTGAGGTCCACACTTTTAATGAAGAGGTAGGGGAGGAGGCTTTTGGTGCAGGAGGTGGAGGGGGCGGGGGAGGGTCGGACGAGGGACGAGGGGGGAGGTAAGGAGGGTTGCTGAAGGAGTGTGGGGTATTGCAGAATAGCGAGGGGAGGGGGCCGAATGAGGAGGAGAAAAGGCTCTGTGGTGCTGTGAGAGAGGGGGACAAGAGACAAGGAAGATGGCAGTTGAGGATTTGAGAAGGTGGAGTGAAGAGATGGAGGTGAGAGGGCAGTGGAGGGAGGCAGGTTGGTGGATGAGAGGGGGGCAACTTAGAGAAGGAAGAGTGAGGGGGATGAAAGGTGGGGAGAAAGGTGAGGGGGAATTTTTGAAAGAGGTGAGAGGGAGGCTTGGAGGGAGAAGAGTGGGATGGTTGCTTTGAGAGTGAGAGTGAGGGGTGAGGGGGTGAGTTGGCACTGAAGTTGGAAAAAAAGAATGGTTGATGGAAAGCGAGCATCCATGGCAAACTGTGGTTTTTAAAAGTTTTAGGTCAGAGATGCGATTTAACACAATTCTTGATGGATGCAATGAAGGCGAATTCAGAGCATGGAGAGAAGAAGGGCTGTAATAGTTGGATTTTTAGGCAAGGAATGAAGGAGAGAGGTCGAAATGAGAGCAGTCTGTTAAAATAGCAGAAGAGTAGTGCATTGTGAAACAGTAAAGAGTACCACATGTGTGAGAGAGGAAGATGAAGCATTATAAGATCGTTTTTGTTGTTAATATTAATGTATGAGAGTTCAACAGATTAGGTCATGGAAGTGTAAAAAAAAAAAAAGAGAAATCGAGGAAGAGGAGGAGGAAGTTGAGAGGAAGAAGAAGTAGCAGAATCGGGAGAAGGTTGTTGTTTTTGTTGTTGGGTTTTTTATTTTTTTTTTTTTTTTTTTGAGATAAGAAAGAGATTAGTTGGGAGAATGGGGGATGTTTGGAAAGTGGGGAGGATGAAAATTGAAGGTAATGGGGGAGGATAGAAATTGAAGGTAATGGGGAGAAAAAAACAAACAAACAAAAAAAAACGATCGAACACCAAGTGGAACCGGTAGGCCTCAAGCCTAGGACTAGGCCTCAAACACCAGGTGAGAACGTCGACATAAATACTCACAAAATAGCACGATTTTTGAAACAAAACCGAACTAGGAACACACATTAACATGTAGGTGAGAAAATTAAACAGTTAAAACGGGACAAATAACAACCGGAACTTAACTTTGAGAATGTCAGCAGGGAGCCCCGAAGGAGACCTCTTGCCGCTCAAAACCGGGATTTAACAACCTGTTGGAATTTCATAATGTCTGCATGTGTGCAAGGGACGATAATAATTCCATTATCGTGGAATTTAATTTTTTCCAATCATGATATTTGAGCTTAGATGTGTTATCGTTTGCGGCCCGTGCGTGAACGATTACCTCCCATTATGAGCCTTGTGGTGTTTCTCACGCACCGTTATTAATGAGCCCAAGTGTGAAGTGATGGACAAAGTTAGTTGTACCAAAAAGCAGAGAAAGGTTATGATGTTGGGCGAAAAGATCGAGTTGTTACATTGGTTGGTTCAAGGAGAAAATGTGGCATCTGTACGGTCCGCAATTACGGGGTCAATGATTGTCGATAGAATCTTCCCCATTGTACTCTTCCTCATTTGTAAACCTTCGTTATCCTTCAAAACTAATTCCCAAACCTTCATTTCCCAACTCAGTATTTGAACCTTATTGTCAAAACACTTAATTTCCAACACCCGGATTTGAACTCCCATTCTCAAACACATTCTCATGCACAGCTCATGAAACAAATCGAGGCAAAGGGATTTATAATAGAACAGGTTTTTAACATCGACGAGACAGAAGATGATATAATTTCGTACCTTGGTCCCCAAGCAGGGAAGATCGTGGTTCAAGGAAAGGTGATTTAAGGATCGTGTTGCCCTTCTACTTTGTGGGTTGTGGAAATGCTTCAGGTGCCTTCGTCATAAAGCTAATGCTGCTTTTCTGTTCGCTGAATCACCTTCCCCACTCACCCCTTCCCCATTCAACTCCAACCTCTCCCCTCTAACAGCATCATTCCAACATAAATCTTTTGTTTTCTACATACGGCAAAGTACAGTGCGAGCATGTATTATGTTTACCATCACCCACCTTGCTGTTTTGTTATAGATATAAAAGGTAAAACTCTTGTTTTTGTTGAATTTACACTGTATTTATTGTATTTACATGTTTATTTCAATGGTAATGTGATTATTTTTGGCTACCGTCGATCTTCCTCGATATCTTCTCGAAGCCCAGGAACCGAACACTCCCATTCCCATTGGCCTTTGGTTTCCACGAATGCGGCTTCAACTATCGTGCCATTTTCCAGGAATCTAACCCATGTAATATTGGAGGGTTACCTGGAAAGACATTCTGCAAGGGACCAGAACTCATGGATCAGTTAGATAATATCCACTGTTTGCTGCAAGCCAAACTCTTCCATGTCACACTGATATGCACTACAATCCAACCATATCAGAATCTGAAGCTTGTTGGCTCAGGTAGAACTGTTTTCTGGACCGCTTTGATGAGGGTCTCACCACTATGTCAAGTGGATGTTTCCAAGATGTGCACCACATTGTGTGCAATGTTGTTGAAGTGACAGCATTGGCAGTGATTAAGTGTAGATTCAGCATTGTCTCCAGAACTTTGGCAGAATGAGCTGATGTGAGGCATCGGTGATCGGAGATTCGTACAATTCCTGGATATCAAACTCCACCCATTAATTACCCCCATTTTTTCTTAACATGATCTAGGACTCGTAGTGGAGCTGCCACACACACATGGACATGCAGACACAACCTACTTGACACAACACAAGACTGTTAGACGAGACCAACACAGCCACTGAGCGTTGGGGAAGTACCATCATTTCCCAGGGCATTCTGGTTACCAGCAATGTCAAAGCAATAGCATCACTTTTCTTACCGCTCTCAGTGGGGCATTTCCTAACGTGGAAATTCCTCCTCCCTTGTAGATGCCAACCTATGGGGATTGTCCATGCTCTTAACCTTTTAAATGCTGATTGTCAAACAAGGAAGCAGCACATACCATTTTTAAGTCGTTGGTATGACACTGCCAGGGTTTTGAACCACTGACCTCCCAGAGTCGAAGCAAACACTCTAACCATTACACCACCAAGTCTTCCAACACTGACATTGGGGGAAGTGACACCACTTCCCCCAATCTCAGCGTCTATGTGTAAAAACATTAAAGTCTGGTGTTGCCTCATGGATGTGTCTGCATGTGTGCATGATTTGTGCCACATCTTTCACAAACGACCTTTCCTCATTTCTTTGCACCCTTGATCTGATGTGATGTGACTTTGATGCAATGCAGCTATCGGGGAAGTTTCAATTTAATCGGCCTTCAGCCAGTTGAAATTCTATTCAAAGTGTGTAATTATCAAGTATGAAATATGGCAAATTTATGAATTTTATTCAGGGCACAAAGCCCATGTCTGTTAAATCGAAAGTCCGATAAATGATGGTGTATAAAATTGGATTTCTTCCGTTTTGTCATTGTGGGAGGGGTCCTGAATAATTTGCTGTTCGCTTTGAAAACAAAGCCAGGTACAAGACTATCAAAGGCATGAGAGATGGATGAAATCAATGAGACGTTGAATGAGATATGCTAACCGCTGTGGAAAGAAAGGAGACTCTGCATGACATTTCAGTCGTTAACCCTTCGTCAGAGTCAGAGGGGTTCTCTTTGTTCCGAAAGTGTAGTCCTCGTATGCTTCAATGAAGGATTAATGCTCGAAACATCAGCTTCTTCTTGCTTCCCATGGCCATTAGCACCCCTAAGTCAACATCTCGTTGACTTCATTGTTTTTCTGTCTGCCGATGCAGATCGACATTTGCCTTCACCAGTAAGACTAGTTCCTTATTCTGATAAAAGATGGTCCTGAGATTCAGGGCACCCTTACATTTTTGAGATATAAGAAACACAAAATGTTGTGGATAGAAACCAACTTGATTGTACAACTAATCTCCTCAATGTTAACTTTCCAATTTGTGCATTCAAGGTGCTTTGATAGTTGTGAAATTACTGTGGCATAATGACTACCATGGGCATTGTGCCTCTAATAAGTAAGTGCAGAAAATTATTTTCTTTGCAAAAGAATTGTACAAATCAACTCGGATTCTACTGCTTCTTGATCTAATCTGAAGGAGCTTTGCCTTTGTCATGTTTAAGAGTTAGAATGTCTTTTTTGGAAGTTCTTTGCCAAAAAAACAAACACAGCTTTTCCCCTTGCAGCTACAAGGAGGCTGCAGAGGCGTACGAGAAGGCGAAGGATCACGACAATCACATTCGCATGCTGCTGGAGCACCTGGGACAGCCTGAGGCTGCCATGCGTGTTGCACAACAAAATCATTCACTTACTGGTGCAAAGATGGTTGCCAGGTCTGTGGATGCAATGAGGCTGTTTTTGCACCATGCGTGAAAAGCAGGATTAAGCAATTGCTTCATGTCCGTCCTGTCCATCTGTCATATCAGTTTATGATCGAGGAACAGCTTATTTAAATCGAATGTTATATTTTGGACACAAATCGGACCATGAATAGGAAGACGAGTCTTTCATTTTACCGTGCTTTGTCTCTGAATTTGTTCTGATCACACACGCGCAGAGAGGAGTGAAATCATATTTTTGCTCTGTCTGCTTGCCTGGCACTCGAACAAAAATGAAAATCATTCCAAACGGGAAACTTACTGTTTTTGAGGAGGTCATTATGGACACATACAGCAGGCATGATGAACTAATGGTAATGTGTTAGATAAAGTGATGTAATTGGTGTGGAAAATGGCAGTAAATTCCTGAATTAATTTATTTGTACGACTTTTACAATTTTTGTTTTATTTAAATTTAATTATATGCTTCACAATTTTTGTACACAAATCATCTGTCATAATACTTCCAAAAACCTCCAGTTTTGCAGGACAGGATTGTACTTCAATTTAAATAAAGGTTCAATGGGGTGGTGTATAAGAGTGGTATTCAGGACTCATTTTGGAATTCAGGACAAGCCTGGTGTTGGCTCAGTGGTTAGGGTGGTGGCTTGGGATCCAATGGTCCTGAGTTCAAGCCTCGTTGCCCACTGAATTACTTGACCAAGGGGTTGATTCAGGCTGCCATCCTTCCGAGGTCGGCAAAATGAGTACCAGCTTGCTGGGATGATTGAGTCATTCGAGTATCCTGCGTCGGAGTGATGACCCGTCCAGGACTGTGCCCAATAGCCAAGGAAACTGCTTCGGCAACACCGGCGCTCTGTACAGAGTATAGTCCCAATGGATGGATGGATTCAGGACTGCTTCTGGACTAACTACTTCATTAGCACTAAACTTTCGGATTTTTTTTTAACAATCGTTAAAATCATTACTAAATAGAAATTGAAGTAAATTAAAGTAACACTGCGTGGGGGATGATGTTCTAGGAACTCTCTAGTTACCTCCGCCACCGAAGGTGAAGGAGGTTATGTTTTCACCCCTTTCTTTGCTGTTCTTGAGATGACATGGGAAATGACATAATCTCCCACAATCACTTATATGTCTGTTTTTTTGTGTACAGGACATCTCAAAAAAATTGTGGACGGATTTGGATGAAATTTTGTTAACAGTTTGGGTGTGTGACAAGGATGAACTGATTAGATTTTGGAGATGATCCAGATCCGGATCCAGCTACTATCATTTTTTTTAATGATTCTTCACCATTGAGAGATAGGGCCAAAAATTATATGTAGCATGATATCTCAAAAAGTTGTGGATGGATTTGGACAAAATTTGGTGGACAGGATGGGAGTGTGACATGGAGGAATTGATTCGATTTTGGTGAAGATCCAGATCCGGATCTGATAAATTTTTTCATGATTCTTCACCATTGAGAGATTGGGCGAAACCGATATATAACAGGATACCTCAAAAAGTTGTGGACGGATTCGGACAAAACTTGATGGACATGTTGAGTGTGTGACAAGGACGAATTGATTCGATTTTGGTGAAGACCCCAATCCAGATCTGGATATTTCATTATTTCATTTTTAAAGTTATTCTTCACCATTGAGAGATGGGGCCGAAAACTATATGTAGCATATTTCAAAAATGTATTGGGTCCGATATGTTCTTGTGGATCAGGCATTGCGTGGTGGAGGTATGCGCTGTACCGAGTGCCCTTCTAATTTCCAAATGTGATGGCTGAATTTTTTATTTTTCAGACTCGACTTCATTCTTCCTTTCATTCATAACTTCACACTTTGATGCAAATGAAAATGCTTCACTTTATTGTTTACTTAGGAATGCAAAACGAAAATGCCCATGTGTGGTGAGAGTGACATGAAAAAGATGTACTGGTGCTGTCAGTGAAGGGTTGAATGATGTAATATTGTGAGACAATTATATTTTGTCTATGCTGTATTATAATAAGCTTGTCTCTCTGTCACATATCGCGATTGATGGAATCTCGTGAGATTGTGAATTAAATGTTGTTTCGTCATTATTTAATTTATATGTGCAACATGAAGAAGATAATTATTAACAAAATTAGGCGACCCAAAATCACTTGAGAGTGGAAATTCCACAGAATTTCCATGGGGCATATCTCATGAGATTATGAATGTGGTGAAAGGAGAACTTGGGAAGGTGGGAATGCAGGTTATGAAGAAATAGGAGTACGTGAAGTTGTAATGACATAATATTAAAGTGGATAGCGTAGGGGAAAGAGTTAAATATTCCACCATTTTAATGAGGCAATGAAGAAATAATATGTAATGATGTAAGCATGCCCTCTTGCTCTGAAGAATGGGAATAAAGGGGGAGGGGAGGACAGAGTAGGGGTGGGTGGGGCAGAGAGGGAAAATAAGAGTTTTGAGAGTGGGCTTGACATGTAGAGGTGGATTGAGGATTTGAAGTAAGGAGGGGGATTGTGGGAAGGTGATTGAAACCTTGAGGTTGGGGGAGGACTTGGCTGTTGATGAGGGGAGGTGGGGGGGGGCGGGTTGGTTGAGGACTTGGGAGGAGGGATTGATATCATCAAGCAACATGTTTAAGGAGCACATAGCTCGACAATATTAAATTTTGTTGATGTTTAACTGTTCTTTGCATCATCCATCATATTAACTACTTCAGAAGCTGGGCAGCAGATGTTAAAGAAGCATATTGGAGCTCAACCCACTTTGTTTAGCTGAGTTTACACATTTGTTCAAGCTATTCATGTCAGGCTGAGCTTTTTGGCTGTGTAAATGGAAGGTTGTTTGCCTATTGCCACCCAGTATGTGTGACCTCTACACAGGTTCCTCCTGAAGCTTGGTGACTACTCCACTGCTATTCACTTCTTAGCAATGTCTCAGTGTGGTGAAGAGGCCTTCCAGCTGGCTCAAAAGCATGGACAAATGGAAACCTACGCTGAAATTATTGGTTAGCCTTCCGAATCGTTCTGCCCCACTCGGATGTTTTGCGTGTCACCAATCTCTCCCCTTGTTTGGAACGAAATGCCCCAGATATTTTACTGCCTCTGAACATATGTTATACCAGGTGTTATGACTTGTAAATCTTGCTATCTGGCACAAAATTTCAACAACTATGATATGTTAATCTCAACTCTTGAGACCATTTAGAATAGCTTTGGGGAAATGAAGTTTGCCTTTGGAAAGTTTTCCAATGCATTTCTGCAGCAATGCCTTGCACTGTCTACTGCATGCAGGGCCTAATGCCACAGCCGAGGAGCTACAAAGTATTGCACTACACTTTGAGGAAGAAAATAAACATCATTTGGCTGGAAAGTTCTTCCTTCGTTCTGGGAAATATGCTAAGGTCAGTCATGATTTTCCATCAAAAAAACCTGAAATTCTCATTTATGTTTCATTAATGATTATATATATATATATATATATATATATATATATATATATATATATATATATATATATATATATATATATATATATATATATATATATATATATATATATATATATACATACACATATACAGTATTTAGGATTGTGGTATGTGTTGAGAAAAAAAAATGTAGAATTACAAAGGACATTTCCTCATTTCTTCACAATAAGAATAAATTCTAAATGCCTTTTGCTTTACATCAAAAGTACTGTACATGTTTGCTTTATGTACTGCTTTGTCAGTAATGCAGGTAAGTGGATGTTTGTCTCATCCATATTGTAATGGCATCGTAATATCAGGTTGTGTATTATTACATGGCTTGTTTGCCACTCTCCTTTGACATGCTATTGAACGGCTCTGAGTTTCAAAGAGAATCATGCTTGCACCTCAGTTGGCAAATTATTTTTTAGATGAGATGCTGTTCTAGGCGGTGTAGTTTTCGTTGTGAAGGTAATGTTGAGGATTTTTTTTTTCAGATGTGATCCTGTTCTAGGCAGTGTAGTTGTTGTTGTGAAGGTAATGTTAAGGTAATATTTATTTTTTCATAGCAAAAAGACTTTAATTTGATATATTTAAGAAGCGAATGTAAGAAAAATTCTACGTTCACTTCTCAGCTTTGCCTATTCCATATTATAATTAATAGGCTGCCGCTCAACGATTTAAATCATAACCGCACTAGAAATCGAAGTGTCAACATCACCGTCATAAAAAAAACCAGGGAGTCTGGAACACTGACGCAAACCATTACCTCGACGTGTTTCGACTTATGAGTAACTTACAAGTAACGTGTGTCGACGTGTGTCAACAATCGCGTAGCTTGCCTACAACTTATGGCCAGCGTATGCGGAACGTGTGTCATATGCCGAGTACGTCGAAAAATTTTCAACATGCTGAAAATTTGTCGACGTACTCGGCGTACTACGACGTATGCCAGCGTACTACGACGTATGCCAGCGTGCTCTTAACGTATACAAAACTTACCCATAACGTATTCGACGTGGCCAGCTTGGTTCTGCAAATTTTTCATACGTCGGCATACGCTGGCTAAAACGTCAAGGTGTGACAGCGGCTTCACACTTCGATGTCTAGTGCGGTTATGATTTGAATCATCGAGCCGCAGCCTATGAATAGCCTACACCACGTGATCGTCGGCGATACGCTGCCGCGCTATGCATAAGTTAGACTATCGTTGGGCATTGGTTGTGAACGCCGACAACACGCTCAGCATTCGTTGGTATAAGTTATCTATATGTGATTGAAACGTTCTGTGTACGTTACTAATACGTTATGCATACGTCTAACTCGTTATGAATACGTCCAAAACTGGGAAAAAAACATCAATAGTTCAGCGTACGCCAGCGTTTTGCATACATTTTGATACCTTGCCATACGCTGGCTAAAACGTCAAGGTGTGACAGCCCCTTTACATCTGGTCAAATGCCAATGTTCAGTGTCCATCAGCATATCCTGTCAAAAATCGATGGGAAGTGGATGAGAATGGTCACCTTGTTCCGAAGCTGATGACCCTCCCACCAGCTCCTGAAGCCCTTCTGATATTTTCCAAGTGTGGATTTTTTTGAAGGTTTTTCCGATTTTCCAAGCAAGAGCAGCTGCAGTAACAGAAGGTGCAAATGCCGGAAAGGTGATAATATCTGCTTTGATACATGTCTGTGACAGTGAAGCATGCGGCAACGCAGTGTTATTATACACCTCAGATAGATTCAGATGAATAGTTATGACACTTTTAGATTATTTGGATTGTACCTGAAAGCCTTTGTGACCATAATTAAGAGACAAAGTGTGGAATATTTAATTACCAGCAAGAAAGACCAGTTCTGAAAAACAAAAGATCACACATATGTATTAGAGGAATGATGCTTGCCAAGTTTGCATAACATTTACTTATCGCATGAACTTTAATGGTCAGTCCGAAAAGTCAAAGCAAGATACAGTATATGTATCAAGGTGAGTGGAAATGCCATTATTATTTGTTAACTCTGTATTAATTGTCATTTGCATGGTAGCTGCTTGATGAACATTGTAATTTACTTTTTATATGTATGACGATTTTAGCACTGATTTGCATCCTGTACTAACTCCATATTGTGCTAAGGTACAGGAGCATGGTTTAAACATGATATGATGTAATATGCCGACACACCTAATCATATCATGGTTTATCGGGAGGAATAGATAAACAGTTGCAATGATGTTTGTCACTTTTTAGAAATCAGTCATCGCTATTTGAATGGTGGAATCCACTTTCACAACAAAAATATTGAATTTGAACCGACTTTCATCTTTGAAATGACGGAATGCTTACAATGCTGCGACACATACAAGTGCTTATTTCATTAAAAAAAAAAAATTATATCTGTAAATTCTGAGTTTTCTTGATAAATTAAGCTTCAGTGAATGACACATTGCTTTGAAACCCTTCAAGTTAGAATGTGAGAGTGAACAAGATGAACAGAAATCAACATGTATTCAATAGCACACTGTTTCTGTTTGAAAAAGTAGTGCAAATGTCAAAGGTCATTTCAAAGAGAATAATAGAAAACTGCACCACTTATACAATTTACATCCACCATGGTGAAGTCCCCCACATGTACCCAATATCTTGTAGAAATGAAAATTTTCTTGCTGACCAAGTAGGATAACTCCTGACCTAAACTTATTTTTGCAGTTTGCTCCCCCCCCCCTACTATTGCTCATCTGTAATAATAAAAGAAAGTGTGTGTCAGTCAGTCAGTCAGTGTGTCTCCTCCATAACTCAAAAACTCAAAATTCATGAAATTTAGTGGCCTGAAATTTTGCATGCATACCTAAGGGAATTTCAAGTGAGTGCATGAATGAAAACTGGTTATTTGGGTAAAGTTAAACACCCCATTTAAATATAATTAACGGGCTTATAAAATTAAAACCAAAAACAGGCTTACCCTTGGTCAGCCCACGTTCACCTCACAGGGGTGTTAATCCACCATTTTGTTTTTGCCTAATCACAGTCGCATAGGCCTCTGGTGTACATTTGAAGACTGAACGTGTCTTATATCATTAAGTTAAGGTACCGTTTTGAGGAAACAAAGGTACATTTTGATTACAACTCATGCAGAGGAAACAAGGTAATGCATGTTTTGTTCCCAGTGATCACGGCAGCGGTCTAATGCCCAATGAATGTACGTCCTCATAATGCTGAGGAAAGAAAATAGTGAAATCTTTAATTTTAATAATAACAATAATAATAATAATAATTATAATAATAAACTTTTTGTGTACACCCGACTTTTCCAGGCTTATAAGCAAACTGATGGACATTTCATTCACATATTATGTGAAGTAAATAAACAGGAGAGGCAATGAAAATTGGCTTGGTCTTGAAATGCCTGTGTACGTAATTATTTAGTCGATAGGCCAAGGAAATTCCCGAGAGATGTTTTTTATGCTTCCGCTGACGAAGTCACTGGAGGCATTATATGTTCGTGTTGCCCATCTGTCGGTGCATCCGTCCGTGATAGGTTTTCATTACCGCGATAACTTAAGAGCGCTAATCGCTAATTATTCAAAAACCAAATATGAGGGAGGGAGATGTGGGATGAGGGAGGAGAAAGGGTGGGAGGAGGGACCCGGTGATGCCAGGTACCTTTGATAGTTATAAATAAACATCTAAAAAGGTAAAACTTATTTGATGCATCTGTTTCCCATGTGTGTGCTGTCAATTTGGCTAATTTAGGTGACCTTGGAGAACGGTAAAGATTCATTAATAACTGAACACAGTAGGTAGGTTAGAAACCGATCGGCCATTTCCTGGGACAAAAGATCACGGCGCAGAGGCACCATGTTAACGGAGCTTTTGACGTAACAGTATGATTAACAATACTAGAAACACACTGCAACAGTCAGACAGGTAGATCCAGTCTGGTATTCTTCATTTTTGAAGAGGTTTTCACATAGGTTGGGAAACCAAATACAATTGCAAATCTAAATTACATGAATGAAAGTCATGATTTGTGTATTGCTTAACCTCACTTTGAGATGCAGATTGTCTTTGACTGTTGGCTTGGTTTAAAGGATTCTACCATTGTGATTTACTTGTGTGCTCATTGACATTTTGAATATTATATGAGTTTAGAGGAAGGCATCAATGATACTCTTTCTAATTTAATTTTATCTGCAAATGCTTTCCATTGCTTTCCTGATTTGAGTTTTTGCCCAACATTTCAGGGTGTAACGGACAACTGGCCCATCTATCGGGTGCTAAATGGTTCACTAAGCACTGCATATCTGACTGCACTGAAGGAGAAAAGTCTAATTATTGGCCATATATCGTTTGTTAGCACTCAATATCACTTGGTACTGAGGGTAAGTCATTGCCATGTGACAATAGATCACTGTGTTTATTTTTATTTTTTTCCACTGTTCTGCACAGGCTCTGAAACATTTCCTGTCACACCATACTGGGGAAGACCATTCAAGCCTGGATTTGGCGATAGAAACTGTAAGGAGGAAAACCTTGAAGGAGGAATAGTTGCAGAGCAATAGGGGAAAAGGAAGGGAAGCAAAATCTCTTCTTTCAGTCCTTAATGTTACCTGTACACTTCAGATGCTAACACATAGTGCTCCTCTTTGTACTTGTGGCGAGGACAAGGAAATAGCACGATTTGTTTTCCTTCTTTGACCATTATAAAGAAGTCAGAATGTCTGAAATCCCGCTTGAGGAATAAGCAAATATTTGTCCCAATATTTACCGAAGCACTATCTCTTTAGATCAGCCTGGCCAAGGATGAGGTGCTGAAGAGCCAGCTCATTGACTACCTCATGGGAGAAACAGATGGCATTCCTAAGGTTGGTGATGCTGGTTGGTGGCACTAAATGTTTTTGCTGTCGCAATCCTATACAATGATGAAATAATCACAGTAAGCTTTTGCAGCTTTGCTTGTAGCAAGCGAAACGGATGAAAAAAATAGCTGAGAGCATAAGATGTAGATAATTCATGTGTTGCTTGAACATTAAAACGTTTTAACTCTTTTAATTGCCAAGTCCTGACAGTGGCATAAAAATGGATTCTTAGTATTTGCACAACTTGTAATCAAGCAATCATTTGACTTTGACAGTAGTTATTAGTTTCATTCCAAATAGCAACTAAAATATTTTGGCAACATACTGTTCGATACTAGTGTTTATTTACATGATTGATTATCCTTTTATCTCCTCTGACAGCTGCAAGATCACTGTTAGCACATTTTCCTGGCTTGTTTTGTCCTCACTTTGGTTCCTGACAAATTGGTCTGATGGAAAATTGACTTTTTAAGTAGTCCTGTCACAAGGCTTGACATTTTGGAGCATTCTGTCCTTTACAGTTAACTTTAAGCTAACTGTCTTGTCTGTAGTTGTGAAAGATTTTACAGTATCTTTTATAAATTCCGTGTATGGCTCGAGCCGAAGATTGACCACCTTGCCTCATTTGGGGCCTTCCTAGTCGATAACTCCTGAAATGGCTTCATTATTGGTTGCTTTCCAAAGCAACCAATACTGGGCCCAGTGTATGCCCCAGTTAGAATAGGTGTACCATATCCCTGTGTGTCGTAAGAGGCAACCAGGGTTGCGTCAGGAAGGGCATCCGGCGTAAAAACCTATGCCAAATCATTATGCGGACAACAAAACGAATTTCCATACCGGATCGGTCGAGGCCCGGGTTACCAACGACCGCCACCGGTATCGGTGGTCAGCAGGGTACCAGTGGAAATTGTGCTACTGCTGGGCGAAGGAGGAGAAGGAGACGGGGAAGGCGAGTCCGGAGGCAGTGGGAGAGGGGGAAGGGTAGAAATGTGCAGGTGAGAGTGGGAACTCTGAATGTTGGGACGATGACTGGCAAAGGGCGAGAGTTGGCTGATATGATGGAGAGAAGAAAGGTGGACATACGGTGTGTACAAGAGACCAAGTGGATTGGGAGTAAGGCTCGGAGCATTGGAGGTGGTTTCAAACAGTTCTACCATGGTGTGGATGGGAGGAGAAATGGTGTCGGAGTAATCCTGAAGGAAGTTTATGTCAAGAGGCTATTGGAGGTGAGGAGAGTGTCTGACCGAGTGATGAGTGTGAAGTTGGAAATTGAAGGAGTGATGATGAATGTCATCAGTGCATATGCCCCACATATAGGGTGTGAGATGGAGTATTAAGCAGATTTCTGGAGTGAGTTAGATGAAGTGGTGGAGAGTGTATCCAAGGATGAAAGAGTGGTGATTGGAGCAGATTTCGATGGGCATGTTGGGGAAGGGAATAAAGAGGATGAGGAGGTGATGGGTAGGTACGGTCTCAACAAGAGAAATGTGGAAGGGCAAATGGTGGTAGAGTTTACAAAAATAATGGAAATGGCAGTGGTAAATACTTATTTCAAGAAGAAGGAAGAACGCAGGGTGACATACAAGAGTGGAGGAAAGTGTACACAGGTGGATTACATCTTAAGCAGGAGATGCAACCTGAAAGAGATTAGTGACTGTAAGGTGGTGGCAGGGGAGAGTGTAGCTTGACAGCATCGATTGGTGGTCTGTAGGATGACTTTAGAGGTGAGGTTGAGGAAGAGAGTGAGGGCTGAACCAAGGACCTGATGGTGGAAGCTGAAGGAGGAAGACTGTTGCGTGAAATTTAGGGAGGAGGTGAGACAGGCGTTGGATGGTGGTAAAGATGGGTGGGACGATTGGGCAATGACAGCAGAAGTTGTGAGGGAGATAGCTAGGAAGGTACTTGGTGTGACATCTGGACAGAGGAAGGAAGATAAGGAGACTTGGTGGTGGAATGAGGAAGTACAGGAAAGTATAAGGAAGAAGGGGTTGGTGAAAAAGAAGTGGGATAGTCAGAGAGATGAAGAAAGTTGGCAGGAGTACAAGGAGTGGCGGCGAAAGGCAAAAAGAGAGGTGGCAAAGGCCAAGGAAAAGGCATATGACAAGCTGTATGAGAAGTTGGATACAAAAGAAGGGGAAAAGGATTTATACCGATTGGCAAGACAGAGGGACCGAGCTGGGAAGGATGTGCTGCAGGTTAGGGTGATAAAGGACGCAAATGGGAATGTGCTGACGAGCGAGGAGAGTGTGTTGAGAAGGTGGATGGAGTACTTTGAGGAGCTGATGAATGAAGAAAATGAGAGAGAGAGATGAGAGAGAGAGACAGAGACAGAGAGAGAGAGATATGAGAGAGAGACAGAGACAGAGACAGAGACAGAGACAGAGACAGAGAGAGAGACAGAGAGAGAGAGAGAGAGAGAGAGAGAGAGAGAGAGACAGAGACAGAGACAGAGACAGAGACAGAGACAGAGACAGAGACAGAGACAGAGACAGAGACAGAGACAGAGACAGAGACAGAGACAGAGACAGAGACAGGAGGTGGAGATAGTGAATCTGGAAGTGGGGTGGATCAGTAAGGATGAAGTGAGGACTGCAATGAAGAGGATGAAAAGTGGAAAGGCGGTTGGCCCAGATGGTATTCCAGTGGAGGCATGGAAGTGCTAAGGAGAGATGGCAGTGGGGTTGTTAACCAGATTGTTTAATAAAGTCTTGGAAAGTGAGAGGATGCCGGAGGAGTGGAGATTAAGTGTACTGGTTCCGATTTTCAAGAATAAGGGTGATGTGCAGAGCTGTGGAAATTACAGAGGGATAAAGTTGTTAAGCCACACCATGAAGTTGTGGGAAAAAGTAGTGGAAGCAAGGTTGAGAGGAGAGGTGACGATCTCTGAGCAGCAATATGGGTTTATGCCAGGAAAGAGCACCACTGATGCGATGTTTGCTTTGAGAATGTTGATGGAGAAGTATAGGGAAGGCCAGAAGGAGTTACATTGTGTGTTTGTGGATTTAGAGAAAGCTTATGATAGGGTGCCAAGAGAGGAGTTGTGGCATTGTATGAGGAAGTCGGGAGTGGTGGAGAAGTATGTGAGGATCGTGCAGGATATGTACGAGGACAGTGTGACAGCGGTGAGGTGTGCGGTAGGAATGACGGACCGGTTTAAGGTAAAAGTGGGATTGCACCAAGGATCGACTCTGAGCCCTTTCCTGTTTGCAATGGTGATGGACAGGTTGACAGACGAGATCAGACTGGAGTGTCCATGGACTATGATGTTCGCGGATGACATCATGATCTGTAGGGAGAGTAGGGAGCAGGCTGAGGCGAGCCTCGAGAGGTGGAGGTACGCACTGGAGAGAAGGGGAATGATAGTCAGTCGGAGTAAGACGGAATACATGTGCGTAAATGAGAGGGAGGGTGGTGGTATGGTGCGGTTGCAAGGAGTTGAGGTGGGGAAGGTGGATGGGTTTAAATACTTGGGATCAACTGTCCAAAGTAACGGGCAGTGTGGGAGAGAAGTGAAAAAGAGAGTGCAGGCAGGATGGAGTGGGTGGAGAAGAGTTACAGGAGTGATTTGTGACAGAAGGGTAGCTGCAAGAGTGAAGGGGAAAGTGTATAAGACGGTAGTGAGACCAGCTATGTTGTATGGTTTGGAGGCGGTGGCACTAACAAAAAGACAGGAAGCGGAGCTGGAGGTGGCAGAGTTCAAGATGCTGCGATTCTCGTTGGGAGTGACGAGGATGGACAGGATAAGGAATGAGTATATTAGAGGGACAGCGCAGGTAGGACGGTTTGGACACAAAGTGAGAGAGGCGAGATTGAGATGGTTTGGACATGTGCTCAGGAGGGAAGCGGAGTATATCGGGAGAAGGATGTTGAAGATGGAGCCGCCAGGCAGGAGGAGAAGAGGAAGGCCAAAGAAGAGGTTCATGGATGCGGTGAGGGCGGACATGCGGGTGGTTTGAGTGTCAATGGAAGATGTGGAGGATAGAGCGAAATGGAGACGGTTGGTCCGCTGTGGCGACCCCTAACCGGAGCAAGCCAAAAGAAGAAGAAGAAGAAGAAGAGAAGATTGGTTGCTTTCCAAAAGAAAATCCGATAATAATGTGAGCCCCTTCCAAACTCACAAAAAAACAAATGCAATCCCCTCTCCTTCGGCAGGGGTAATTATGAACATCTTCAGAGCACGTTACATATAAAAGTCGCTTCAAAGAAGTCATTTTTTTGCTTCGCAGGGATTGTCAGCAAACTTTGCAAATTCCCTTTGAAGCTGAACTCGCTAGTGACCATTGAATTCCTGCCATTCACATCAAGTGTCACTTCTGGTGAGATGTAAAAGGTTAATGTTTTGGCTTTCCCCCCTCATTCTCTTCTGACATCTTGCCAGGATGCTGCTGATCTTGTTTGAGAAACTCATCACAGTGTGTACATTGTACTAAAATTCTTCGTTTTGGGATTATTGATCAGATGTACAACAGAAATGATAACATCAATCTCAAATTCTTGTACCTCCTCCATAAACTGGGTGTACTCGTAGAAGTGCTTTTTATTACCCGACATTTCACAATAAAGAATGAAGAAACTTATTTGCTTACATGGTCAACAGTATGATTTACTTTTTTGTATTTTATGTTTATTAGCCCCCGTTGGACTTAGTCTGAAATGGGGGCTGATGTATTTGGTCTTGATTTTCATGTCTGTGCGTGCATGCGTCCGCAACCATATCTCGGACATGTATGGACCGATTTTATTTGTACTTGGCACAGACATCACATGATGGTATACATGTGCACATAGTTTTGTTTCGTGATGCAATTAAATATGGCCGACTGGCGGCCATTTTAGTTGTCAAAAAGCCCAGTGTCGAACACCTCCTCGACCATTTCTCTGACAAGCATTTACCGATCTTGTTTTCCCATGCTTTGTTTTGCATTTGTTGATTGCTTTTTCGTTCTTTGTTGTGAAATGTCTGGAAGAGAAGGACACTTCTTCACCTTGTCTGTGAAGGAGGTGATGGCTTTGGCCAAGCCAAATAGATCGGATAGATATTGTATTGATATATTTTGGACTTTAGAACAGAGATTATAATTATTGACTGACCTGTGGTTTATCTCATGAGCAACAAGAAGACAGAGGTGTTGTTTCATCAATCTGTATTTAAAATGTTTTAAAAAGATGTAATGACTCAAACAAGGAGCAGGCCCAATGCCTGCATATCAGGAGAATGATGCTGATGATGCAAGCAGATTAAACTTTACAGTGTCAGGAAAATCTTGTTGGAGCACTGATGTACAACTATAGTGGTTAGGTACAATATTGCACAACATGTGGAAAACCCTTAAAAGTTGTGAATGTGAACATTTGAGAACAGACTGTATAACAAGCATTTGAGACGATGATGATGATGGTGATGATGATGTTTGCTTCTCATAATTTTACAATAATGTACTCACAGTGAATTAAAAAAAAAAATGACACCAATACTCAACATCAAAAATCCTATAAACAAATCTTAGACATCTCTCCAGATGTGGTGGTCGATAACAGTGAGGAAAATGACAATGGTGACACAATGTCCCATTGGAATTGCAACACAAAGAGGGACAATGGTGATGGGATGAACAGGTTTTCAATGGCAGATAAAAAGTTATCAATAACATGACGCATACTGTGAGTGTGCATCCTTTTACGCGCCTGCACCCGTATGAAGGGGTTAAACGTGAAGGAGAGGATCCTCAGCCTTTCCAAATGCGTTTAAGTGCTCAAAAACTCAACTTCTTTGGAAGCCGTTTTGAAAAATCCAACTCGTGAGGAACATTTTTGTTCTACGCATTATTTTGTGCCGTTGAAACAAAACATAAATGTGCAGAATTCCTCTGGTGATTGTGGAATGTTCCAATATTTTGAAGTTTTAATGAAGCAATGTACATTTATATAGTGTAGCAGCATAGCAAACCTGTTGTGCATTTTGTGATACAAGCACCAAATTTGGCACAAATGTACATTAATATGTTGCGAACATTTTCAGATATTGGGCCACTTGAAATTCTCTCTTTATGTCCACCATATTGGATTTCAAAATGGCCGCCACTTGAAATCTACATTTCCTATTTTCTCTGGACGTAATGCAGCTATTGACTTGATTCTGGTATCTAAATGTATGTTTTTGGGGGCAAGGAATCCAATGGTACCATTTTCAACTTAATATTATCTATCACAGTCTGTTACATAATTTTATTTGGAAATTATCAAGGCAAATATTGGATTCAACACAATACTTTGAAATTAATGTCTTAGTTCTGTAAATGTCTTCGGTATAATACTGACATGCTACATGGTCTAGTATTTGAGGCTAGGTGTACTGGTATCTGAGGTTAGGTATATACTGGTACTGAAGATACGTGTACATAAACAGTGTCTTGTTAACAAGTTCAGCATTGCCACAAGTACATGTATGTTGTTGACTCATAGTCATGTGCAGTCCCCTTCACACACACAGAGGGCTATGCACTGAAGGGCAGCCTTTTTGCACTTGCAGCGCCTCACACACCCTTTCTTGCACTTGCAAGAAACCAGCTCAATGCAGCTGTGAGCTGCCTCAGTTAGCCTGGTCGAGTAAGGTGTGTACTGTCCTTCACCAGTCCTTGACCAACCCCAGTTGGTTGGTGGAGGGAGCTCTGGTGCTGGCAGCAGTATCTGACCCCACGCATGTCCACCTTGATACACTGCCCTCTTGACATGTTCCTTCAGAGCTGCCTTCGTTGGAGGGATGAGCTGCACATTGTTCTTCCTTGCGAAGAGTTTCTTCCTGGCCTTGTCAATGTCTGTGCATTTGCTGGTTCGATCATACAACAGGATCACGAACCTCTCGATGATGCGCATTTCATCGTCTGGTATGTCACGAGGTGCAGAGGAGAGCAGCAGCAGCGCCTCAGTGAGTTCTGGCAGTACCTTCCAGACTGCCCACGCAGTCTTCTTGCCATGTCTATGAAAACTAGACACAATGTCGCATCCAGTTAGAGCGTGGAGCATTGGCAGTGCACGAGCCTTCTCTCGTCCCAATCCAGCTGCTATTTCGTGTGCTGCTAGGTATCGGAAACTCTGGCCTGTTCCGAATGCCAGCCACAGTTTGTCTTCTGGCTGCAACTCCTGTGTCAGGGACACTGCCAGCACCACAACATCGGTGTCTACAGTCCGGATGAGTATTGCATGGTGTCCATGCTGGATTGCGTGAGATGCATGCAGCAACATCCGACTGTCAGCTTCTTCATGGTTACATGGGGCGAGTGAGGTCAGATCTGGCAGTAGTGGCTTGCTGAGCACTGCCTCTCCATCAGTAATGACGAGTTGCTTGTCCTCCTGGTCAAACCATTCCATGAGAGCTGCTGAGAGGAACCTGAACAGCTCGGTCTTGTTGCTGTCCACTCGTAGGACGTTCTGCCAGTTTCCTGGTATGGCTGCGGCAGCCACCACACGTCTCCGCACACCTTGTCCCCGCTTTGCACGTGTACTACCTTTCAGTGAATCAGCAAGGTAAGTATCCCAGACCAGATCCAGGCGTGACACTGTTTGCAGCTTCATGGACATATATGGGATGAAGATCTATTGTGCATACTCTTCAAAGGTCTTTGATGCAGCCGGCTTCAGCATCTGGACGATGGCTGCTCCATCAAGCACAATGCAGGTCGTGACAGGAGTCTCTGTCTTTGCGTTGAGACTTCTTCCAAGCATGTGAGGAGATCACTCTTGGTACCAGTGCAGAGGCTTCCACCATCAGAAAATGCAGGAGGACATGTATGATTCTCGTGACGAAAGAACTCCTCAAGGTTTCCATCCCTCGTCTGGCAGCCAATGTACAGGCGTGCGAAGAGTTCACGGTCATTCTTGATGGAGGCGAGCTGTTGCTGACCTATGCTCCGGCTTCTTGGAGTGGAAGTGCTGAACACCTTCAGCTTGTTACGAGGAATGGGTGCATCCACTGCCTTTGTTATGTCCAACAGACACTCTCTGGTGAAAGCCTCGAACTGCTCTTGGCCAATCCTCTTGGCATTCATCACGGTCTCCACAGCAGCAGGATCTGCGATATCCTTTGTGTCCAGTTTGACTGCATCTTGACTCTCTTCCTTGAATGGGTTTCCCATCTCCTCTATGACACCGACGAGAGAGCAAACATCTTTCACAAATGAGGCCTGTACATTTGGCGTCTGATCATGATGACGTGTGTCTGCTGTTTGCCGTCTCCAGTGCTGGTTCCCATCCTGGAATTCTTCGATCACCCTGGAAACTTCTGAGATAATATTACATCCAGAGATAATAGCAAATGTACATTTCAAGTGGCGGCCATTTTGAAATCCAATATGGCGGACATAAAGAGAGAATTTCAAGTGGCCCAATATCTGAAAATGTTCGCAACATATTAATGTACATTTGTGCCAAATTTGGTGCTTGTATCACAAAATGCACAACAGGTTTGCTATGCTGCTACACTATATAAATGTTCATTGCTTCATTAAAACTTCAAAATATTGGAACATTCCACAATCACCGGAGGAATTCTGCACATTTATGTTTTGTTTCAACGGCACAAAATAATGCGTAGAACAAAAATGTTCCTCACGAGTTGGATTTTTCAAAACGGCTTCCAAGGAAGTTGAGTTTTTGAGCACTTAAACGCATTTGGAAAGGCTGAGGATCCTCTCCTTCACGTTTAACCCCTTCATACGGGTGCAGGCGCGTAAAAGGATGCACACTCACAGTATGCGTCATGTTATTGATAACTTTTTATCTGCCATTGAAAACCTGTTCATCCCATCACCATTGTCCCTTCTTTGTGTTGCAATTCCAATGGGACATTGTGTCACCATTGTCATTTCCTCACTGTTATCGACCACCACATCTGGAGAGATGTCTAAGATTTGTTTATAGGATTTTTGATGTTGAGTATTGGTGTCATTTTTTTTTTAAATTCACTGTGAGTACATTATTGTAAAATTACGAGAAGCAAACATCATCATCACCATCATCATCGTCTCAAATGCTTGTTATACAGTCTGTTCTCAAATGTTCACATTCACAACCTTTAAGGGTTTTCCACATGTTGTGCAATATTGTACCTAACCACTATAGTTGTACATCAGTGCTCCAACAAGATTTTCCTGACACTGTAAAGTTTAATCTGCTTGCATCATCAGCATCATTCTCCTGATATGCAGGCATTGGGCCTGCTCCTTGTTTGAGTCATTACATCTTTTTAAAACATTTTAAATACAGATTGATGAAACTAAACCTCTGTCTTCTTGTTGCTCATGAGATAAACCACAGGTCAGTCAATAATTATCAGAGGTAGCTTATTTACCTTTTGAGCTTGAGCTGTCTCGCCTGGATTCAATTCCTGACCTGACGACAGATTGTTTGATTGGTGCTTTTACAGGCAACAGGGTGTTGCATCACAACGCATTCTCCCTCATGTGGACACAATCTCTTTACTTAGTCTATGTCACCAAATTAGCTGTTCATCGGCATTGTGAAATATCCCACAGTGTCTTTGAACAAGGATTCGGCGATTTACTTGCAGCGCCCAGGCCGAATTCTAAAAATTTCCTCACTAACCTACAGGGGGCACTGTTAGTCGGTGGCACTGCATATTTATTGGTCTGCACTGCATCAGTGGCACAGCCACGTTCACTGTCAGTGGTGTTACCAGAAGCCACATTATGCATACGAGAAGAAGCGGAGGACTTTCATCTGTGCCACTTTGTAATCCTTGTGTAAATGAAGGCAGTTATCTAATATTTTTGGTTTCCCTTTTGTGTTGCTTTGTAGTTGCAGCAGATCGAGTGTGTTCATTTGGTCTGCATTTGACATCTGTTCAAATGTGATTAGTAATGATAGATATAATGTGGAATATCCTGTATCAGACATTTGAATCTCTGATCGTTTCCTAATTTGTGAACAATGTCTGGTGGAATTGGTATGCTTGCATTTTGGCAGATTGAGGATTTAGACTAAGTCGGACACACACAAAATGGCAGATGTTTGACTTGGTACTCTTTCCCCTATTCTTCTTTTTCCTGCAGGTAACCACCCCCGCCCCCCACCCCAACCAGCACCTGCATATAAGTATTGTTGTGAATTCGTGCCCGCCGGCGTGCGAACGGCCACGTGACTCGAATCGCGGCACGTCGCCCACCGGACGGACAATTCTGTCGTGACCCTCTCGGACTAACGCCGGGAGCTAGTCACGGGTGGGCCTTTCGGCCTCACCACGATCATGCCAATCGGCCACCCGCGTGGGATAGGGTTGTTCGCCAAACTCGACCTACCTAAGTACCCACGCGGATGGTAGACCGGGCGATCGCACCTCGCCGCAGGTCGACTCCGGACACGGGCCGCTTAAGCGATCCGTTCCGTGCTATCGGGATAACCGAGCGGTGTTATCGTCGGCCTCGACGGTTCCGATTAATTATCGGGTGTATTAAGCCCACAACGAACCCGTTACGTGAAGCAAGATGGAGATTCAATCAAAGAAAAGACGAAGCGAAACGGGAAAACAGTTCAACATAATGCATATTTATTCCGCGACACACGGAGAGCACACATATAGCAAATGCAACAAAAGAAACAATGACGCAGAGATACTACCGACTAAGACCGACACACGGCAACACTTAAACAGTTTTACTTCACCAGACTGGCGCCACACACCCACACGTTTACACCAAACCCCAAAAGAAAATGGAAGTGCGACTTCCCTGATCGCGTCGAGTCCTCCTTCGGCGACCGCAACTCCGAGCCCCTCCAGCGTGCTCCGCGAGCTCGTGCCGCGTGTCGCTCGTGTGGTCCACTCGACTGTACGGACGGGGTTTCGGGGAACCGGACGGGGTTTGTTCGGCGCTGTTTTCCGCGCTCGCGCACGGGTCACAAAAGCAAGGCAGGAACCACAAGCTCGCAACTCGAGCCATAAGACGACCATGAAGACCAACCCTCGACCAACCAACTCTTGACCAACCAACCCAACCAACGACTCTTGACCAACCACACCAACAACCCTCAAGGTCCGTCCTGTCCGCCTTTTGTAGTGTGGGGCTCCGCCCTTCGCTCTGCCCCGTTTTCGGCCCCGCCTCCCTTCGAGCTTCTTGGAGAAGCCTCTCGAAGGGGGCGTGACCTCTCGCTTTCCCTCCACCCCGTGCCGTGCGGGGGCCGGGGGAGCCAGTCTTGGCTCAGAGCCAGGGAATTATTCCCCCAAAAAGAGGCCCCCACCCTTTCTCACCTTTGACCCCTGCATCGCCCCTCCTCCACACAGAGCGCGGAGAACCTCGACGGGAAAAACAGGCAGGAAAACCCACGAGCATAGTTGTTGGTTTTTGTTTGTTCCTGGAGATCGTAACCGCACAGGGCCTACTGAATGGCGAGTGGCAAAGATGTGGTAGCGTTGATGGTGGAGGTGGCGTGATTGTAGTGTGGTTGGCGCTGTGGTGGGAATAGCGTGGTTGTTGAGATGCTGTTTGTTTGAAATATAAGATAGAACAGAAAAAATAGCTAACTCAAAGCGTCGCAGCCCGGATGGATCACATAAATTCCCTCTATACAACGGGTTTGGGCTAACTACACATGTACTTACAGAGATATCTCACCTACGGGACCTGAATGGTGGTTTGCGAATTTCCACAACCATAACAGTATTATAACTACTGTTTCTTTCCTTTATATTATTCCTCTTCTCCTTTCCCTTTCTCAATTCACCCCTTTTTCAAACACCATAATTTTCCTCATCCCCTGATTTATAAAATGTTGATGAGCCCTTGAAGTTTTTGTTTTTATCCCTTTATCTATTATTGATTATTGCTTAGAAATAAACACTTCAAAACCTTGAATTGCTGTGATCCACATAACCCATATCCCTATTTTCTCCTCTCCATCCAGTCTTTGTCGGTGAGTACTCCAACATGCATCCAAGCTATGCCATGTTTTTCTTGGGTTATCGTCATCCCTACAACCTTACCTAGAACTCCTTGGACTTTTTCTGTACCTACCTATTGCTGACTTGAGCCCAATTCATCCTAAACTTTGGAATGGCTGTTTTGTTTTTTTCCTGTGAAAGTATGATGCAGAGTAAGTTTGTCTGACTTTAGAGGATGCAGTGTAGTGTTTGAAACATTGTACTTTCTTGTAGTGATCTCTTTGTGTGTTGCATACAGGATGCCCACTATCTCTTCCGCCTCTATATGGCACTGGATCAGCATGAAGAGGCTGCACGCACAGCCATCATAATCACAAGGGAAGAGCAGGCTCAAGGTATGCGTGGCTGGCACCCTTTTTCCTTGTACAATATTCACCCTTGTTCCTGCATTATCATTACAAGTGCGTTCACACTTTCTTTTAAAAATTCTTTCTTCACCATATTCATTTTTTTATTCTTCTTCCTGGATGTGTGATTCACATGTTTTCTCTGTCTCTGTTTTCCCAACTCGTGCTCACTGCTTCTTTTTGCCTTGGCTGCCTCTACTGCAGTAAAAAAAAATAACGAGTAAACTGCTCTTTTATTTATTGGTCTGCATGAGCGAACATGAAGTTGTCATGTCAAAGCGGCCATTTGCTGCCAGCATTTCAAAACCTACCATGCATGGTTCCTCTTACACCATATTATCGTCATGAACTGTAATTGTTTTCTTGCATTGGCCAGTCGTGAGGCCTTGGTAATCAGTTATTTATTTTACCCGATACGATTTACGAAAGTAAAGAAAAAAAAAGTTACACGAGGAGATTTGTATTTTTCATCGAGTTCAATAGCAGTTATTTGTTCTGGATAATCAACTACATTAGCCAGAACAAAGCTTATTGGGAAAAACAAAAAACTGCAGCTGCAGGACCAATGAAGGAGCATGGTATTACACACATGAGTTTTCCTGGTGACACGATGGATGCAGGGAACTATCGGAGCGCACACGATATGTTGTTCAGCATGTACCAGACACTGGGAGCACAACGTGCTCCTGCAGAGATGGCGGCAAACCTCCTACTACTACACAGCTACGTGTTGGTTAAGGTTAGCACTACAATTGGACCTTGCTCTAATATATTCTGTTATTGTTGAGGATTCTGAAGCAGCATTCAAACTATCCTTTAAAAGATTTGAAGAACATTAAACAAAGTCGATTTGCAACAAGTTGACAAATATCCAGATTATAATATTATATGTGTAAAGCTTACCTAAGTTATCCTATGTGGAGACCTAGACTTAAACTTCAGATCTCATGATCATTCATGTTGCACCAGCCAGCAGAGCTTGATTCTTTTATAACTTGGAATAAAGCTGAGAATGTTGATAGGCTCTGAGCTTCAAAGACTAATAATAATCAGGCATGATTAAAGGTAAAAAGTATGCATTCTACTTTGGGAGGAATATTTCCACTTTTGAGGCTAAATTATAATGAAGGTGAAATTTGGTTTATTATTTGTGGGAAAACAGAGGAATCAACAAGGAATTGATGAAGTCAACTCCCACTCCCCCTCCCCCCCCCACCCCCAACCTCCTAAAAAATAAAAACCTACATTGTCCAAAAATAGCCCAAATTCCCTGAATATTGTTAATTCCGCAATAAAATAGAACTAATCTGTCCCAATACTTCAAGGATTCCAAGATGGTTGGTGTATCATGGTCCATAGAAAAGATAAGAATGGATGAGATCGTTATTCAAACATTTTAGACTTCAGAAGTGAGACATTTATTGACTGACATGTGGTTTATATCATGAGCAACAAGAGGACAGAGATTTTGTTTCATCAATCTGCATTAAAAAAAAGTTTTTAAAATTACGTGATGACAACTCAAACAACCAGCTGGCCCAACGCCTGTACATCAGGAGAATGATGCTGATGATGGCAAGCAGATTAAACTTTACAGTATCAGGAAATTATTGGTAGAGCACTGAAGTACAACTACAATGGTAAAGTACAATGTTGCACAACATGTGGAAACCCCTTGAAGGTTGTGAATGTGAACATTTGAGAAGTGTCAAGAAAGGACTTGTCATGGTCGTAAGTGTCTCAGTTTTAGACTGCCTTTGAAAGCCAGCTTGCTGTAGTGTTCGAGTAAACTGCTGTGCAAGTTGCTTTTCCTCATGTATATGTAAAAGGGATTTCTCTGAACATATAGCTTTATTCTGCTGTCGTGTTATATACAGTAATACAAATGGTGTTGTTGGAAAGTTAATAATCCATTTACCTTGAACAAAAATTTGTTTGTTTACTCACATTTACTTGCCTGTTTTGAAGGACAGTATTTCCAGTATTGAAGATGAAGAAGCAGGAAGGGGAGCTTAATGTAGTGACTCCAATGGTAGCATTTATTATTCTACCAAAGCAGGAACCCTTTAGAGAAGTCCATGGAAGGAACACACGTAATTATATATCATAATACAGTGGTAATATTTCTCAAAGCAACAGAAAATATATATAAAACTACACGGAAGCACACAACAACAACAACAACAACAACAACAATAATAACAACACCCAGTTAAGGTTAACATTAGCATAAAACGTAATATTTCAGTATGTTAAGGTTTTCACTTTACAACAACCACAGCCACGACGACAGCAGCAGCATCAACAACAACATGGTATAAAAGATAATTTTTCATATGTTTCACTTCATTTTACATCTTCATTGAGATTCACAGATAGACATGCAATACTGTATGTTTGTGAACTACAACATGCTCTTTTGATTAAACCCATCAGCTAACTTATGGGTAGGCACAGCTTGCATTATTAGTCCCCTACCAGTTTCACCGGTGGAGACGAGAGGTTTGCTCTCTGTCTGTCCGTCTGTCCCACCTGTGGTTTTCAAACTTTTTCCCCATACCTTTTAACATATTCAACTGAAACTTGGTACATGGCTTTATTATGCTAAGTTACAGACAAAGTTTGAGTTTCAGGACATTTTATCAATTGTTCACAGAGTTATGCCCTTTTGGACTTAGAATATATCACATATGACACATGAGTCAGTAGTTCAGCTACCCCACTGCTTTACACCGAATTGGCTGGACAGATGGCCTGACTCCACCCCAATATAATCATGCCCCGCTATTGCATGAAGCAGCACAGATCAGCAGGCATCAGGCCTTAGGCCTGGGTGTCAGTCCATGGCCCAGTGCAATTGGAATGATGTGAAGTATATAACCGCGATGTATTATATATGCACCTAAGCCGTACACATGTTTTTGCTTCATGTATGTACATCGGGTTATTTTTAATATAAAATAGGCAAAGCCGAGAAAGAAATGAAACACGGTGGGTCAGAAAGGTTCTTCTTCATTTTGGTTCCGATGTCAGGCTCGAGCTTGCATTGAATCAAACTAATTTTTATTTCCGGTTTGTTATCCTAGTTGTCATTACTGGTTTCTAGTCTACAAAATATATCAGTAAATGAAAATTGCTTTTCCTTTTATTTTTCCAAATAGACCCAAACACAGTGGTTTATAGGGTTTATTATTATTCTTATTGGTTCACGAAAAAAATTTTCACGAAAAAAATAAGTGACCACTATATTCGTTATTGCTGTATGTCTGTCTGTCTGTCTGTCTGTCTGTCTGTCTGTCTGTCTGTCCTGAGCATAGCTCCGTGGGTTTTGATCCAATCCTGACAAAATTTTGGTGGGAGGTTTATATCATGATCTAGTTGTGTTTTCCTGAAAATGGGCGTGGTGCGCCCATTATGGGCGGAGCCACGCCCCAAAAACGTGTTTATAGGGGGTAGCCGATTTCAATTTGCATCTTCTCCGAGGGGGTTTGTCGAATCTGACAGGGGTTTCGGTATTTGGTTAGCCCAATGGCACCTGCCCCCACATTCTTCTTCACCCCCACAGAACTCTATTTTTCATTTTAATCCCAAGGTCAAGGCCACAAGGTCACAAACTTAGAAAATTGCGAATTGTGTTTTTAGGGGGTAGCCGATTTCAATTTGCATCTTCTCCGAGGGGGTTTGTCGAATCTGGCAGGGGTTTCGGTATTTGGTTAGCCCAATGGCACCTGCATAGCCCCACGGAGCTCGATTTTTCATTTCCGTCCCAAGGTCAAGGTCACAAGGTCACAAACTTAGAAAATTGCGATTTTGACATAAAAATCCATCTTCTCCGAGGGGTTTGTCGAATCTGGCAGTTGTTTTGGTACTTGGTTAGCCCAATGGCACCTGCATAGCCCCACGGAGCTCGATTTTTTTTCATTTTCGTCCCAAGGTCAAGGTCAAGGTCACGAACTTAGAAAATTTCGAATTTTGACATAAAAATCGTATGACTGCCCAAACTTTGAGAGCTCGGATGACAATATTTTTTATGCATAATCTTGAGGTCATTCCCCACCTAAAGTCTTGAAACCATTTTGCTCTATCTCGAACACCTTGCCCATGGCGCCCCCTTCAAGTTTGTTTTTACGCTGATTTCATCTAAGTATGGATAATCCGAGGAGTGCGAAATGCCATATAGCCTATATGACATTATATTGTTCCTGGAATGTTCCAGAGGAAGTTTTGCACCAAAGATCATAATCCTTGACCTTTGACCTTTAAAGTTCACAAAGGTTAAATTTTCAAAGTTGTGGGAATCAAACCAGGTTTTCAACCTTCTTCGACGAACTAACTCCAATAAGCTATAGCACGTATCCTGTTTCCTTATTTTAATGTCCACAACATTGTTTTGTGACCTTTAAAGGTTATGCAAAGGTCAAATTTTTAAAGTTGTTGAATGAAACCAGGTTTTCAACATTTTGCAGCTAATAACCTGTCACTCGTACCACATCATGTTTATCATTTTTATAACTTGGTCAAACATTATCACATTGTCTCATCCTTGACTTCTGAAACAATCTACATTGTCAAATACCACTCGTGAACCATCGTCGTCTTCAGACTTGTTATTATTATTAGCATTATTCTTCATTGGGACCAGTAGGGGACATGTATTGCAAAGGAATTCTTGCTCTTGTTGATTACAGTTTGTAATTGAACTGGAGCATTCGTTTTGACTATCTTGTATAATATTGGCTGCATTGCTGCATGACAGTAACCCCAAAACATTTTATCTCAATCCAGTATGAATTATGCAGGATTAGACTGTTTTGTTTTTCTCTTTTGTAAAAGAATTTTTTTTGGTAATTTATCAGGATTATTTACTGGGCTGGGTTTGTGTTTACAGGTGCACATAAAAATTGGGAATCACTTGAAAGGTGCTCATCTGCTCATGCGTGTCGCAAAGAATATCAGCAAGTTCCCAATGCGTAAGGAAATGCATGCGTGCAGCACAGTTACACTCATACTTTGCCCCTTGTGCCTCGAATAACATTTGCATTCAAAAGTGGATTACGTGTGACGACATGGTAACCATTGCCAGGGTGCTGCTGATGTTGATGTAAACAGAATAAGAAAAGAAAAAAGACAAGCGGTCCTGAGATCAGCGGCGACGTTGTCTCGCTTCTCCGGTGGTTTGGAATTGATATGCAGGATGAGGTTGTTTTAAATATTTTATTGTGCAATTACTGAGTCAGTTTCGCTTCTCATCATCATGGTCACACAATGCCACGACTGCCTTGTGATTCATTTACATTTTGTTTAACGACCTGAGAAGGCTGTCGGTATGGTCGCAAGAGTTAACGTACCTCATATAGTTATCATGCATCGTGATTACATTTCAAATTCATGAAAGTATACTTATTTTACTGTTATCTCTACAGATGTGGTCCCTATCTTAACGTCCACAGTAATTGAGTGCCATCGTGCCAGATTGCACATGTCTGCATTCTCCTATGCTTCCATGCTGATGCGTCCTGAGTACCGCAACAAAATAGATGCCAAATACAGCAAAAGGATTGAAGCCGTGGTCAGGTGAGAACCCCAAACCCAATGGAAAAACAATGCAAGCCTCCAGATATTTGAGGTGTGCACTTTATAGAGAATTACGTACTCACTACGAAAACAAAATTTGCCTTGTTGTCTGTAACTGGGCACAAACTGAACCGATCATTTGCTTTGTCCTGGTAGGCGTCCAAATTCATACGAGTTGGAGGAGAACAACAGCCCGTGCCCCTTCTGCAACCACTCCGTACCCACCAATGAGCTGTTCTGCCCAGCTTGTAAAAACAACATACCTTACTGTATTGCCTCTGTAAGTACT